>NC_089235.1:14510964-14841464 GCF_963924675.1 Phocoena phocoena
AGGAAAATTAAGACCTATAAGATTAAATAACTTGTCTAAAACCCTCACAGATAATAAGGAGTGATTCAAAATTTTTATAGATTATAGTTCATTTAAGTTATTATAAAATATTGGCTATATTCTCTGTGCTGTACAATATATCCTTGTGGTTTGTATCTCTTAATCCCCTACCCCCGATCTTGCCTCTCCCCCTTTCTCTCTCCCCACTGCTAACCAATATATTTGGTAAAGAAAACAATTTTCAAAGGAGCAAATTTACTTTCTTTTGGACATCTAACTTCCACATGGCAGAAACCAGGTAGCTTCAAAATCATATTTGCTTTATTCCAAAGTCAATTACCCTTCAGTAAAATAACTGAGTGTTTCTAGTTATTGTATTAACTGCCATCTTTAGTTAAAGACAAATGAAATGCAAGAAACTTCCATAATTCATATCTTGAAGAATTAGAGAAAGACCTTTCTTGACTCCCTTCTCTTTAAATACCCATGTTCCCCCGCCATTTTATTTCAGTGTCCTTTAGCATGGGCCCCATACACAGTGTTTCTTTTGCAGAATAATGGGCAATGCCATTGTTTTAACAAAAGAAAAATAAATAGTAGTCTTGACTTTCTCATTCCCAGATAGTCAGCTGCTCCATGGAGGAAGTTAGACTGGAGGGTGTTAGGAATTAATGAACTGTGGAGATGGCATCTTCTTTGTTGACAAAGCAAGACTGAGAGAGAAGAGATTAAGGCCTCTGGTTAAATGGAGTGGTGACCTTATCAGAAATACAGAAAATAACATCACATCATGGAAATCAGAGCACACAGAGTTAATTCTAGGCTCTAAAGAAAGAAGAGATTATTTAATAAGGATAGTGGCATAGCTTGTTAACTATTTTCATAAAACAAAATACTACATGATGGCTTCACCTGTATTACACACACAAACTCCACATGGATTAAAGAATTAAATGTAAAACGTAAACCAAAAGAAACAAATTTAAAATAATAAAATGAAAAAATATTCATAAAAAATTTATTGGATTGCAGAATGGTCATAAAATACATTAGTTCAAAACAATGGAAGAATTCGTAAAGGATAACTATTACAGACATTTTCCCCTAGAACGTTTTAAATTTTATGTGGCTAAAAAAAACAACATAAATAAAATTAATAGTCAAATAAAAAATTTCAGAAAATATTTGCTCATGTAGGACAAAAGAGTTAATAACCTTACTGTATGAGTCTCCTCAAAACAACTTAACCAAGTGCCATTTTGGAAGAAAAAAATACACAAAGCAGTAGTTAAATAATAAGAATGAGGCCATACCAGGCCTGGGATCCTGGGATGGCTTCTGCTTTGGAGAAGCTGAATTAGACACACATTTCCCTATTCTACCACCTAAGTTCCACAACAAACCCTGGATATTATACATAATTTTTTTTTTTTTGGCGGTACGTGGGCCCCTCACTGTTGTGGCCTCTCCCGTTGCAGAGCACAGGCTCCGGACGCACAGGCTCAGCGGCCATGGCTCACGGGCCCAGCCGCTCCGTGGCAGATACATAATTTTTTTAAATGAAGAAGAAGGAGAAGAGGAGGAGGAGGAAGTAGAAGGGGAAGAAGAAGAAGACAGTTGAAATGTGGAGCAAAGGCAGCCCAGTCAGAGAATAATATGGTGGTGAGTTTCCTGGGCTTTCTTCTTCTCTCATACCATCCCAGACTTGGAGCTGAAAAGCCAGCAACTCAGAGATAAAAATGAGGATAGAAAAAGGCCCCCAAAAAGATCACTCTCTCTAACAAAGGACCAGGAAAGGAGCAGACTAACAAGACAGAAAACTTTTAGACCATAACCACCTTATTCCAGCCAAAAGTCAGAGTAAAACCTGTGACCCCATCAGCACCCCTGCCAGCAAAGACCAGGTGTAGAGCGTAAACTTCCTCCCTCACAAGGCTAGAAGGTGGTGCTCTCATGCCCCTGCAGGGATGGTATCTGAGGGTGCCAAGTAGGGACCTGGGACTTTTATCCCCTCTAGCCGGTAACAATATCCCTTTGCAGTGTAAATGGAGACCACATGGGGAGCCTGGACTTCCGTGACTTCTCATTCCCCAGTGGAATGGCGTTAGAGGAGGCTTAGTGAAGAGTGAGGACCTTCACCATCTCTCAATAATAATGAGGCCACCCCCACCATGGTGTCAATGGCAACACAAACATCCATGCCCGGCAGCGATGAAGAACCTCCCCTAATCGGGTCAGGTGTCAACGGAGGCGAAGTGGGGAATCTAAACTTCTATCTCCACTTGACAGTATTGAGACAGCTTTTCCTCTTCCAGAGAAGTGTCAAACAAAGCCAGTGAAAAGAGAAGGTTTAAATAAGATCCAAAGACTCAGAACATATAATGAAATTATGCAGGTTTCAATCAGAAATCACTCATCATACCAAGAACAAGGAAGATCTCCAAAGGGAATAAAAAGAATACATTCACTATATGTCAACACTGAGATGACAGAGATGTGAGAATAAGCTGACAAATCCTTTAAAGCAACCATGATAAAAATGCTTCAATGAGCAACTAAAAACATGCTTGAAGCAAATTTTTTTTAATTAAAAAATAAAACAGAAAGCCTCAGCAAAGAGATAGAAATCTCAGCAAAGATATACAACATGTTAGAACCAAGTAGAAATTTTAGAACTGAAATATACAATAACTGAAATCAAAGCTGAGTGGATGAAATCAACTCCAGAATAGAGGGACATAGGAAAGAATCAATAAACTAAAAGACAGAACAAGAGAAATCAACCAAATGAACCATCACAGAGGAAAGAGAAAAGAACAGGTGTCATCAGAAACTTGAAAGGAGAAGAGAAAAAGAATGGGTCTAAAAATGTACCCCAAGAAATAATGTCCGAAAAATTTTAAATTGACGAGACATAAACCAACAGATTAAAGTAAGTGGAACTCAAGTAGGATAAACATAAAGAAATTCACACTAAGGCACATCAATAGTTAAACATCTGAAAACTAAAGAGAGAAAAATTCTTAAAAGCACCCATAGAAAAATGACACTACCAATAGGAGAAAAACAACTAAAGAGCAGATTTCTCATCAGAAACTGCAGAAGCCAGGCTGAAAGAAAAAATTGTCAACCCAGATTGAGATTGACACATATATGGTATTGATACTATGTATAAAACAGATAACTAATGAGAACATACTGTATAGCACAGGGAACTCTACTCAATGCTCTGTGGTGACCTAAATGTGAAGGAAATCCAAAAAGAGGGGATATATGTATACGTATAGCTGATTCACTTTGCTGTACAGTAGGAACTAACACAACATTGTAAAGCAACTATACTCCAATAAAAATTTTAAAATAAAAGAATGAAATGGAAATCAAGACATTCTCAGTAGAAGGAAAACTAAGATAATTTGTTGCTTGCAGACTAAAAATAGAGCTAAAGGAAGTTCTCTAAACAGAAAAGAAACAATAAAAGAAGGAACTTTGGAACATCAGGAAAGAAGAATACAGTATTTTTAAAAATGAGTAAATAAAATAGACTTTCCTTCTTTTGAGTTTTCTAAAATGTTTGATGGTTTTGAAATTATACCACTAATGTGATTCTAAATATATGTAGAGGAGATATTCAAGAATATTATATTATAAACAGGGGTCAGTAAGGGGGCATAAAGGGAGGTAAGGATTCTATATTTGGTCTTCTTTGTCTTAGTCCTAACCCACCCTCTTCATCTTCCATGAAGATGATCTTCCATAATTAAAACCAGCCATCCTCATGTTTTACAAGACAGTGTGTCCTTTACTTAGGAACAATTCTACCTCTACTTATTAAATCAGCATTTTTTCTTTCTCTCCAGTACGTGTACATATTTTTAAGGGAAATTATCTGGAAGAGTCTACCACAATATTTTAACATTATTCTTTTCTGGGCATCAAGAGTCTTTTTATTTTTTTTCATATCCATATTTTGTATTATTTTATACATATTTCCTCCTTTAGTAATAATTTTTAATTGTAAGTTTATAAGGAAAAAACAATTAGGATACTTCAGGTTTAAATGGTGGTATTTCTTTCACTTCTGTTTAAATTATATAACAACATTCAAGAGGACACAAATTAGCAGTAGTTTCAAAAAACAGAAGCAAGGCTATAATTGATCAGAATCTCAAAGGAATTATTCTTTACCATCAGTGCAAATAAATTAAGAAATACATTTGTGATCTAAAATAATAAAAGCACCCTGGTCAAGCACAAATTAGTAAGAAAAATTAAAGTATTTTGAATACTTGTCTAGCTCTGAAAAATCAGGAACTGTACCAAGTACAAACCATGCAATACATGCCTCTGTCTACTACCTTGCTGCACATAAACTTCAAGAATTTTTTGAAGATGGTGATAAGTCTCTTGCTTCCATCAACACTTCCATATTGTATGTCTCTTTAATCCATTTTGGGACTAAACTTAAATGGAAAAATAATAGAGAACAGGAGATCAAAAATTAAATATAAAAGCAATTCTGTTCATAATGAAGAGAAAATGAAACAAAATAATCAGAAATATGTTTAAAAACTGTTTTTGAGCTTAAAAATGTATTCTACAATGTTTCAGCCAAAAATAATTATGAGGGTAACAAATGGACTCTTCCTGGAATTATCAATAGATGCCAGACAAAAAGGAAACATTGTTCACAGAGATTTGAAGAGAAACATCTTATAATCCAAGAGTCCTGAATTCAGAGGTTATTACTCATGTGGAAAAATCTCAGTGACACAAGCGCTTAGAAATATAAAACATATTCAAACTTCCTTTTTAAAAAATATATGCAAAGTGTACTCCAGCTAATTAAAAGATTAATCCAAGTAAACACTCAGAAGTAGGGAAAAATAATATGAAATGGCTGATTGCTACAATTGAGAGCAAAGAAACATATAGAGTTATTGGAATAATGAGTAAAGAATTCAAACATAAATTTGAATAGAAATTTGAAAATAAAACTATCCACAAAAAATTAATTAGGGAAAAATGTTATCCTTATCACTGTCTTCCTCTTCATCAAAGTGTAAACATCAAGTTAAATTAGCATGTATGGGAAGGTAGAAATATAAAAGGATAGCGGAAATAAAGAAAGTTAGGCAAAATTATTTTCCTTATATAGAGCAGATTACAAATACAGGTATTTTAAGAAACAATTTTTAAATTATTACAGTAACATATGTATAGCTAAGGGTCCAGGAAATCTAATTGATTTGTATATATTTTTAATATGATGTATATATGATACACCATATTAACAAAATGAAAAATAAAATTCATATGATTATCTCAGTAGAAGTAGAAAAAGCATTTGACAAAATTCAACATCTTTTCATGATAAAAACTCAACAAAGTGAGTATAGAGGGAATGTACCTAAACATAATAAAGGCCATATATGACAAGCCCACAGCAAACATTATACTCAGGAACAAGACAAGGATCCCCATTCTAAGCACTTTTATTCAACACTGTACTGGAAGTGCTAGCCAGAGCAATTACACAAGAAAAGAAATAAATGGCATCCAAATCAGAAAGAAAGAAGTAAAGCTGTTTCTCTCTGCAGATGACATGATATCATATATAGAAAAATCTTTAAAATTCCAGCAAAAACTATTAGAACTAATTAATAAATTCAGTAAGGTTGCAGGATCCAAAATCAACATACAAAAATTCTGTACACCAACAATGAAGTATCAGAAAGAGAAATTTAAAAATAATCCCATTTACAATTACATCAAAAAAGAGTAAAATACTTAGGAATAAATTTAACCAAGGAGGTGAAATATTTGTATACTAAAAACTATAAGATATCAATAAAAGAAAATGAAGAAAACACAAATAACAAATAAATGGAAAGATATTCCATGTTCATGGATTAGAAAAATTAATACTGTTAAAATACCCATACCACTCAAAGCAATCTCAGATTCAATGTAATCCCCATAAAAATTCCAATAGTATTTCTCACAGAAATAGAACAATCCTAAAATTTGTATGAAACCCCAAAAGACCTCACGTACAATCTTGAGAAAGAAGAACAAAGCTAGAGGCATCATGTGTTCTGATTTTAAACTATATTACAAAGCTATAGTAATCAAAATGGTATTGGCATAAAAACAGACACACAGATCAATGAAAGGAGAGTTTCTTTAATAAATGGTGTTGTGAAAACTGGATAGTCACATTTGAAAGAAGAAACTAGACCCCTTACATCACACACAAAAATCAACACAAAATGGATTAAAGATGAAAATGTAAGACCTGAAACCATAAAACTCCTAGAAAAAAATATAGGGGTTAAACTCCTTGACATTGGTCTTGTCAATGATTTTTTGGATTTGACACCAAAAGCAAAGACGTCAAAAGCAAAAGTACACCAGTGGGACTACTTCAAACTAAAAAGCTTCTGCACAGCAAAGGAAACATCAACAAAATGAAAAGACAGTCTATGGAATGGGAGAAAATATTTGCAAATTACATGTTGGATAAGGGCATTAAATCCAAAATACATATAGAACTCACACAACTCAATAGCAAAAGACCTCCAAACAAACCAGTTTCAAATGGGTAGAGGAACTGAAGAGACATTTTTCCAAAGAAGACATACAAAATGACAACAGGTACATGAAAATGTGCTCTACAGCACTAATCATCAGGGAAATGTAAATCAAAACCACAGTGAGATATCACCTCACACCTTTTAGAATGAACTGTCATCAAAAAGATGAGTGATAGCAGGAGTTTTCAAGGGTGCAGAGAAAAGGGAACCCCTGTGCACTGTTGATGGGAATGTGAATTGGTACAGCCACTATAAAAAACCGTATGGTGGTTCCTCAAAAAATTAAAAATAGAACTACCATATGATTTGGCAAATCCACTTCTGGGAATATATCCAAAGGAAATGAAATCACTATCTGTAGAGAAATCTGTACCCCCATGTTCACTGCAGCATTATTTACAATATCCAAGATGTGGAAACAACCTAATTGTTCATCAACAGACATATATACACACCACATTTTCTTTATCCATTCATATATATACACATAAATAATGGAATACTATTTGACCATGACAAAGAAGGAAATCCTGACTTTTGCTACAACATGGGTAAAGCTTGAGGGCATTATGCTTAGTGAAATAAGACAGAAAAACAAATACTGTAGGATCTTACTTTTATGTGAAATCTAAAAAGGTGGAACTCACAAACAGAGCACAGATTGGTGGTCGCCAGAGGTGGGGAGTAAGGGGTGCGGTAAATGGTGAAGCTGGTCAAAAGGTACAAGCTTCCACTTATAAGTAAGTTCTGGATGTAATGTACAGCATGCTGACTACACTTTACAGTGCTGTATTGTTTATTTGAAAGTTGCTAAGAGAGTATACCTTAAAAGTTCTCATCAAAGAAAAAAATGTAACTATGTGGGGTGATGAATGTTAAGTTATGGTGGTGATCAATTTGCAATATATACATGTATCAAATCATTGGGTTGTACAGCTTAAATAATATCATGTTATATATCAATTATATCTCAGAAAAACTGGGGAAAAAATAAAATGCCAAAACCATTAATTAACCTAGGAAAAGAAAGAGTGTGAGTAAACTGAAAAAATAGATTACAGTAAATCATTGAGACTAAAGTTCACCAAAGAAAATAAGGGATCAAAGGAAAAGTGCATATGAGAGAAACAGGATATATTTATAAAGGATCTAACAATATTTACAGCTGCAGTTCTAGAAGGAGAGCAAGAATGGAGTACAAGAAACATTTAGCGATGAGGGTGAGAATTCCCATTACCAACGGGGAAATCAACTCTGAGCTTAAAATACATATTCTAACAAGACTTTTTTTGTTTAATGAGGAACAATAGCACACCAAATCATAATGGAGTACACAAAAGTGAAAACAGGAGACAAGAAAAAACCTGACAGCAGCCTGAGAAAGCACAGTATTCGCAAAGGAGGAACAATAATATAAACAGCTGAAAATTGAAAAAATAGAAATTGGAGGACAAGAAAACAGTATCTTCAAAGTGCTGAAAGAAAATAACTTGCAACTGAGAATTTTATAGCCTGTGAAACTGTACCTCAAAAATGAAGGTGAAATAAAAATATTTTTAGACAAACCAAAACAGAGAATTCATTACCACAAATCCACTGGAAAGGAAATACTGAAGAGCGTTCTTTAGTCAAGAGAAAAGTAATTCCATCTGGATTTATCAGTAATGAAGGCATCATTAGAGTTATATTATAAACCACTATACTGTGATTTTATGACTTTCTTCTTCCATCTCACAATTTTTCTTTATAAATTTTAATGCCACATCATTCAGAGCATAAAGACACATGGCTGCTAGATCTTCTTGACAAATTCCATCTTTTAATACTGTAAGTTATCATACTTAGTCCAATTGAATGCTTTTTCACTTAGAATTATATTTAATCAGTTATTACTATCACCACTCCAGGTATTAATATAGCTTATTTTTGTCCATTCTTTTTTGGGTAATTTTTCTGTGATGTGTATCTAGTAATAAAAAAATGTAGCTGATTTTTTTACATTGGATTTTTAAAACTGTGCCTTTTTATGTGAAGATTTAACTCATTCAATTTATTATGCTTACTGATATGTTTGGCTCTTGCCTGCCATTTCTCTATATGTTTTCTATTTACCATGCCCAGCTTTCATTTTCCTTTGGGTAGTGATAGGAACAAATTGATTTGTTAGTACTAGGTAGTGAATCAACATATTGATTGGTCAATTTGTTTTATTCCTTTTGTCTTCTCAAGGATTGAAAAAAACCTGTATATATATATATATATATATATATATATATATATATATATACATATACATATATGTCTTCAACCATAGACTGCTATAATTCAGCCCTCCTATTAAATTCTGGCTATCATATTTTAATACCTAAGAAATATTTCACAGTTGACATTTACTCTTTTTCATAGCAGTCTGTTCATATTTTATGTATATACAATCCTTTGTTTTTTTCTGATAGTAAGTATAAACTAGATTTTTTTTATTTTTTGCAATGATTTGGAAGCCTGGGCAAATTATTTATTATTTGAGGTCTTGTGCTGTTGATCACTGAGTAACAGGAAGTCTAGATTTAATAGAAGTACCAGCAAGGAATCACTTGTCACGGACATCCATCTCGTGACTAACTCATGCACCCTCTTGTTAAGTTACCTAATAGCCATTATAGCTATTAATGGCTATAATAGCCTCCTCTGTGAGCAGAATTAAGTGATGGGAATGATGCTGCCATAAGCCCAGGCTGGTCCGGAAGGCAACATGGTTCACAGTTTCAATGTGTAGCCTTCTTTGAAGGAAGCAGCGGGACAGAGTTTCAGGTACTAGTGCCTTGCCACGAATTACCAACCATGCAGCAATGGTTCCCCATTCAAGCCTGCAGCATTTCAGCTTCTTATTGTTTGCTCCTACTTGGCGATTTTTCACCTAAAAGAAAGAAAGTCATGATTTCTCTTAAAGAAATGTAATGCTACATCCGTGGTTTGAAATGCTGTAAGATTATCAATCATGAATTAACATTTTTTTTAAGTACAGTAGTCTCTAAACCCCTGTTGTGATATTTAACTTTATGTGTTATTTCCACCTGAGCATTAGTCATTTGTCCTGAGATTTCCCACAATATTTTCTACAACCTTCCATTAGCATTTATGTTACACTCTTCTAGCTGTTTAGTTTCTTGTCTTCCCCCCTAGTACTTTGTGTAAGGAAATTTCTCACAGTAGATGATATATACTCTAGCTTTGCAAAGAACTTGTACTTGGTACATGTGTGCTGAAGAACTAAACAAATATTTGCAGGATTTTTTTTCCCTTTTAGTTTAGCTTTTTTTTTTTTTGTTTCTTTTTGGTCTTAAAGAAGAGATAGCCTGATTTAAGGATTTATATTTGGAAAGTATATCTGGAACTTTACAGTAAACTAGCAACTATCAAAAATTTCACATCGTAGAAAACTTATCTTCATTATTTCAATGTTTCACTGTATTTCACTACTTTATTGTTTAAAGAGAGAACAGACCAAAAAAAAAAAAAATGCCACTGCATTATTTGCTTTTAGCCTTTCTTTGAGCTTAATCAAGAAGCAAATCTTTTGCCATACTAACGACTGGCCCTTTTATGCTGGCAAAAATACAAATTAAGATTGAGTGAAAAATAGAACCATAAAAGGCCCTAATAATTTTATTATTCAGTGTCAGTATTGCAAGTGATTAAAAATGAGGGAAAGGGGCTTCCCTGGTGGCGCAGTGGTTGAGAGTCCGCCTGCCGATGCAGGGGACACGGGTTCGTGCCCCAGTCCGGGAAGATCCCACATGCCGTGGAGCGGCTGAACCAGTGAGCCATGGCCGCTGAGCCTGCGCGTCCAGAGCCTGTGCTCCGCAATGGGAGAGGCCACAACAGTGAGAGGCCCGCGTACTGCAAAAAAAAAAAAACATAAACAAAAACCAAGGAAGGAGACTGATTGATTCATGGCCTTTTTTTTTTTCAATAAGTTTACAAAACCTCATCACTGCAACAAAATATTGTTCTCAGGATTTGTCCTGTCTTTAATGCTTTTCTTCCTTGCAGTACCTGAAAGGGCTTCATAGGTTATACTTTTTAATTTCATCTGGGGCAGGAAGCTCCTCTCTCTGTATTTCTTGTGCTCTTCATTTCCATTTGCTAAAAAGATCTCTCTTGGCCAGCAACAGCAAAAAAACAAGCACCACCAACAAAACAGCACTTATGTGCTAAAATGCATCTAATTTCATATTTATCAAAGTCCAGAGAGCACATCTTGGTTTGCTGTGCCTCCAGTTAAATGAATCAATACCTGGGTTCAACAGAGAGGCAGATGCGTTGTCTGCTTGGACTGCCGTAGGAACACAACTTTTAAAATTATTGGCCAATGATGCTTCATTCAGTACAACATGCAAGACAGTTAGGCTCTGAATAGGAAGAACTTCGCAACAGCTAGTGCTGTACAATGAGATGGATTGCCTCGGTGAGTCATAAAATCTACGTCTCCAGGGTGTTCAACAACATTTAACTGGGAAAATTTTAGCATTAAACAAGATGATCATTAAGTGTCCTCCAACTGTTATTTCTGTAACACATTCATCATGCCTGCAGTGGGAGACAGAGAAGATAGGGATATGAAATAAACACTTCACAGTCTCATGTCAGGAACTCAAGGAATTTACTCTCTTGCTTGGTAGACAAGACAAAGAGAACAATAGTTTCAATGCTACTATCAGAGGTGGCCAAACCTGAGAAGTGAAGCAATCTGGTTAGAATTTAAGTAGAAGCTAGAACATTAGCTGGTGTCACAAAAATGATACCATTTTTGAATTAGTTGGGAAGAACTGAAGAAAACATATTCCAGGTAGAGTAACGCAAAAAACCAAGTAAAAAGAAGAGAATGAACATTGTGTTCAAGAAAATCTTGTTGAGGTATATTGAGAAGACAGATCCTATGAATTATTTTTACTCTTATTCATCCCATTCTAGTACCAGAGGTAGGAAAATTGCCTGCAGCAATTTCTGAAACATCCAAATTTGGGGGCTTTCCAAAAAATTTGCCTTAGGGCTAACATCCCTCTTTAATCTACTTTTACCCTTGCCTCCCCAGGGGTCATGTTGTAAAGGACAGAGCTACTGTTGTTCATAAAAGTTAATTGATCTCTAAGTAGAATTTGTTAAGAAGATTCTTATACCGGTTTGTCTTCTCACTTTTATTTCATAATCATGTACAAAATTGTTGACAACATGATTGAGCACGAATAGAGCAAAAACAATAAATGATTGTTGAATGGGTGAATAAAAGATGTGATTTTATTGTGCTTACGAAAGGAAGTCTTTGTTTCCAAAGCTTCAAATCCTCCCAACTAAATATAATCAAAACACAATAGCCATCATCTGCTATGATTCCTTGTTCTTTGAAAGATGACTTAGCTATAAAACGGTACATTTATATTTTAAGTACAGGGAAAATGCTGCACGTCCGATTATGGTTTGCGGCGCTCTTTTTCAGCTTAAAAAATAGCTTGTTTTTCTTAAAGTAACTGGCCTTTGAAATCCCCTTATTTTGCCGGCCACAAATTGGTGTTAGTTACATAGAAGCCAGATGTCCAGTGCTGACTTCAGAGGTTAACTATTGAGGGGTGAATCAATAGAAGCTTGCGCATAAGAACGCTCTAATAAAAGCAAGTCACAGAGATCAGATTCTCATTAGGAAAACCTCCGTCTCTTTATAATTTCTCTGAAACATTGTTTGGAGTAACCTTTGAAATCCTGTTGGGGAAAAAGCAAATCAGGCTTTGGCTGATATTCACAGAATAATCGGAACCTTAATCACAACTGGAGTGGGTATAATGAGTGGGTGTTTTAGGGTAGACAATGGAGGGGGTTCTTCATGTCTGTTTTACGTCAGCTAATGTTGGCAGGTAATGCCCCTATTGTTGCCACTGTTTTGTTAAGAAGGAAGAATGTGGTGTAAATCCCCGTAAAATTAAAAATGAGGAACCAACCCTCACCCCCCAACATGAGTTCATTCCACTAAAATGATTTCTTTTAGAAGAGTTAAGGAAGGTTTCAGACCTACACCTTTCTCCACCCAATTACTGGAAGTCTTTTATTTTTTTTTTCCTATGTGGGCTTCATGGTGACAGCCCTAGAGTGGAATGTGAATGCCTTTTCTATAACCCAAGTAATGAATCATACCAGATTTGTGAATAATGCCTGGGCTCAATATGAGACAGGCAAACAAGTCAGGGAAACCAGTGTGAAGAGAACTTTGATTCTTGACTGAATCAGACAAGATTATTTACCAACAACATTTGAACCAAAGGCAGCCAAAAATCCAAGCTGAAAACACACTGTCCCTAAACATTACAGTTAGACACTGAACCCAAAGCAATTCATTGTATTTCTAAATCAATGTATTTGTTATGCTACCTATTTGATTTTTGCAAGTGTTTGGCTGGTTCCAATTAGAAGACCGTAAGTTCTCGCTGAAAATGTGAGAGAGGATAATCAACAGCTTTTGGAATGAAAAAGTGAAATCCTCTATACAGCAAGCTGCCGTTCCAAAGCCACCTCTGAAGAATTCCAAGCACACAATCAAAAATCGCTATTGGGTTTCAAAACAAATGCAGTAAGTTTCATCCAACTGATTTTAAAGGGCTAAGAAAGCCCAATACAATCTCTGAAGTAACTCAAATTTTACAAACCTTAGGCAAGAATATTTTGATGCTAAAGTAAATGGTTAATTGCCTTTAAAATTTTAAACAACGAAACCAGGGATACGTGCATTTTTATCTTCATTTGAAATGTAGTCTTAAAAAGGCAACTATGATGTTACCTACCTAGCACACAACTCTCTATAATGATCATAAAATTAAAAAGTAAATGCATGGAGGTAATCGCTAATTTATTTCTGGTTTCCAGTTTTTGTTTTTTCCAGATTTTGATGGATTGATAAATTATCAAGCTTTCATCATTCTATGTACTGTAAAGAACATGCAGAAATTGTCAAAAAGTCAAAGAAAGAATATTAACCATTCCCTCTATGTCTTGCTCTCTGTTTGGGAAGCATTTTTATTATCCTGATGGGGATATTTGTGGGTTTAGTTTGTCTCACTTAGGCCATCTCACTTATTAGGATGGGAAGTCCTTTAGAACAGCCATCAGTAATAATGACTACCATTTACTGGTTCCTTAATATATTCAAGGCAAAATATGAACAGTTCACATATGTGGTTGCATTTATTTTTCAGATGGGATCCTATTATTACCTGCAGTTGATGATAAGGAAACAGAATTAGAAATCCTAAGTAAATTATCAAAGAAAATAAAACAAGGTGACAAAGTAAGGGATAAAGATAGATTTCAAACCCAGGTCCATCTGATTTGAGGGTCCACGGTTTTAGCTACCACAATGTATTATCTGTACACTGTTACAGTATTTGGTTGCTTGGGGTGAGCAAATAAAGTGATCTACATGAAGGGAGTATACCCTAGACACAGGATATATCTGAGGAGATAAAGATAATCCAATTTGACTAGAGTGAAAGTAATAGGTAGTAATAGACAAATAAAAGAGAAAAAAGAAAAACGGTATCTAAACGATGAACTTAATGCATAGGGCTGTGAAGAACTGGTCATAAATCATCTGTCCATTTGTTTCCAACCCCAAATATATGAGTGTTTTTTAACTATTCTAAGTCACCACAGAGGACATAAGGATGAGACCAACAGGGTCACTGCCTGACCTGCCAGCGCCAGGCTACAGGGGATAATTTGCTAATGCCTTTAGAGGGGAGCAAGAAAACTGACAGCGAGAAACCACTTCATTTTTTTGGTTTATTTTTGGGGTTTTTTGGTATTTTTTTGCTTTTTTAAAAACATTTATTTATTTATTCATTTATTTATTTTTGGCTGCATTGGGTCCTCATTGCTGTGCGCGGGCTTTCTCTAGTTGCAGTAAGTGCGGGCTACTCTTTGTTGCGGTGCGCAGGTTTCTCATTGCGGTGGCTTCTCTTGTTGTGCTTGTTGTGGAGCACCAGCTCCAGGTGAGTGGGCTTCAGTAGTTGTGGCATGCAGGCTCAGTAGTTGTGGCATACAGGCTTAGCTGCTCCGTGGCATGTGGAATCTTCCCGGACCGGGGCTTGAACCCATGTCCCCTGCATTGGCAGGCAGATTCTTAACCACTGCGCCACCAGGAAAGTCTGATATAGTACATTTTTTTTTCTAAAATAATGGGTTTATTGAGATGTAATTCACATTTAAAGTGTACAATTTGGTGGTTTATAGTACATTCACAAAGCTGTGCAATCATTACGACTAATTCCAGAATGTTTTCATTGTGCCAAAAAGAAACCCTGTACACACTAGCAGTCATTCCCTGTTCTCCCCTTCCCCTAGCCTCTGGCAACCACTAATTTACTCTCTGTCTCTGTAGATTTTCCTATTCTGGACTATGGTTAACTTTTTGAAGTGTAAAAAAGAATTCTTTTTTTTTTTTTTACCACCCCACCCCCCAGCCGCTTACCCTCCTTGGGGTCCATACGTTTGTCCTCTGCATCTGTGTCTCTATTTCTGCCCTGCAAACCAGCTCTTCTGTACCATTTTTCTAGGTTCCACATATATGCATTAATATACGATATTTGTTTTTCTCTTTCTGACTTACTTCACTCTGTAGGACAGTCTCTAGATTCATTCATGTCTCTACAAATGACCCAATTACGTTCCTTTATATGGCTGAGTAATATTCCATTGTATGCATGTAGCACAACTTCTTTATCCATCCGTCTGTCAATGGGCATTTAGGTTGCTTCCATGACCTGGCTATTGTAAATAGTGCTGCAAGGAACATTGGGGTGCATGTGTCTTTTTGAATTATGGTTTTCTCTGGGTATATGCCCAAGAGTGGGATTGCTGGCTCATATGGTATTTCTATTTTTAGTTTTTTAAGGAACCTCCATACTGTTTTCCATAGTGGCTGTATCAATTTACATTCCCACCAACAGTGCAAGAGGGTTCCCTTTTCTCCACACCCTCTCCAGCATTTGTTGTTTGTAGATTTTCTAATGACGCCCATTCTAACTGGTGTGAGGTGATACCTCATTGTAGTTTTGATTTGCATTTCTCTAATAATTAGTGATGTTGAGCAGCTTTTCATGTGCTTCTTGGCCATCTGTAAGTCTTCTTTGGAGAAATGTCTATTTAGGTCTTCTGCCCATATTTGGATTGGGTTGTTTGTTTTGTTAACATTGAGCTGCATGAGCTGTTTATATATTTTGGAGATTAATCCTTTGTCCGTTGATTCACTTACAAATATTTTCTCCCATTCTGAGGGTTGTCTTTTCATCTTGTTTATGGTTTCCCTTGCTGTGCAAAAGCTTTTAAGTTTCATTAGGTCCCATTTGTTTATTTTTGGTTTTATTTCCATTACTCTAGGAGGTGGATCAAAAAAGATCTTGCTGTGATTTATGTCAGAGTGTTCTTCCTATGTTTTCCTCTAAGAGTTTTATAGTGTCCAGTCTTATATTTAGGTCTCTAATCCATTTTGAGTTTATTTTTGTGTATGGTGTTCTAATTTCATTCTTTTACATGTAGCGGTCCAGTTTTCCCAGCACCACTTATTGAAGAGACTGTCTTTTCTCCATTGTATAGCCTTGCCACCTTTGTCATAGATTAGTTGACCATAGGTGCGTGGGTTTACCTCTGGGCTTTCTATCTTGTTCCATTGATCTATGTTTCTGTGCCAGTACCATATTGTCTTGATTACTGTAGCTTTGTAGTATAGTCTGAAGTCAGGGAGTCTGATTCCTCCAGCTCCATTTTTTTCCCTCAAGACTACTTTGGCTATTCGGGGTCTTCTGTGTCTCCATACAAATTTTAACATTTTTTGTTCTAGTTCTGTAAAAAATGCCATTAGTAATTTGATAGGGATTGCATTGAATCTGTAGATTGCTTTGGATAGTATAGTCATTTTCACAATATTGATTCTTCCAATCCAAGAACATGGTATATTTCTCCATCTGTTGGTGTCATCTTTACTTTCTTTCATCAGTGTCTTATAGTTTTCTGCATACAGGTCTTTTGTGTCCTTAGGTAGGTTTATTCCTAGGTATTTTGTTCTTTTTGTTGCAATGGTAAATGGGAGAGTTTCCTTAATTTCTCTTTCAGATTTTTCATCATTAGTGTATAGGAATGCAAGAAATTTCTGTGCATTAATTTTGTATCCTGCAACTTTACCAAATTCATTGATTAGCTCCAGTAGTTTTCTGGTGGCATCTTTAGGATTCTCTGTGTATAGTATCATGTCATCTGCAAACAGTGACAGTTTCACTTCTTCTTTTCCAATTTGTATTCCTATTATTCCTTTTTCTTCTCTGATTGTCATGGCTAGGACTTCCAAAACTTTGTTGAATAATAGTGGTGAGAGTGGACATCCTTGTCTTGTTCCTGATCTTAGAGGAAATGCTTTCAGTTTTTCACCATTGAGAATGATGTTCTCTGTGGGTTTGTAGTATATGGCCTTTATTATTATGTTGAGATAGGTTCCCTCTATGCCCACTTTCTGGAGAGTTTTTATCATAAATGGGTGTTGAATTTTGTGAAAAGCTTTTTCTGCATCTATTGAGATGATCATATGGTTTTTACTCTTCAATTTGTTAATATGGTGTATCACATGATTGATTTGCGTATATTGAAGAATCCTTGCATCCCTGGGATAAATCCCACTTTCATGGTGTATGATCCTTTTAATGTGTTGTTGGATTCTGTTTGCTAGTATTTTGTTAAGGATCTTTGCATCTATATTCATTGGTGATATTGGTCTGTAATTTTCTTTTTTTGTAGTATCTTTGTCTGGTTTTGGTGTCAGGGTGATGGAGGTCTCATAGAATGAGTTTGGGAGTGTTCCTTCCTCCACAATTTTTGGGAAGAGTTTGAGAAGGATGGGTGTTAGCTCTTCTCTAAATGTTTGATAGAATTCACCTGTGAAGCCATCTGGTCCTGGACTTTTGTTTGTTGGAAGATTTTTAATCACAGTTTCAATTTCATTACTTGTGATTGGTCTGTTCATATTTTCTATTTCTTCCTGGTTCAGTCTTGGAAGTTTATATCTTTCTAAGAATTTGTCCATTTCTTCCAGGTTGTCCATTTTATTGGCATAGAGTCACTTTTAGTAGTCTCTTAGGATGCTTTGTGTTTCTGTGGTGTCTGTTGTAACTTCTCCTTTTTCATTTCTAATTTTATTGATTTGAGTCCTCTCCCTCTTTTTCTTGATGAGTCTGGCTAATGGTTTATCAATTTTGTTTATCTTCTCAAAGAACCAGCTTTTAGTTTTATTGATCTTTGCTATTGTTTTTTTGTTTGTTTCTATTTCATTTATTTCTGCTCTGATCTTGATGATTTCTTTCCTTCTGCTAACTTTGGGTTTTGTTTGTTCTTCTTTCTCTAGTTCCTTTAGGTGTAAGGTTAGATTGTTTATTTGAGATTTTTCTTGTTTCTTGAGGTAGGCTTGTAGAGCTATAAAATTCCCTCTTAGAACTGCTTTTGCTGCATCCCATAGGTTTTGGATCATCGTGTTTTCATTGTCATTTGTCTCTAGGTATTTTTTGATTTCCTCTTTGGTTTCTTCAGTGTAAATGTGTGCAATTTTTGTATATCAGTTATCTCTCAATAAAGTTTTAAGAAATCAAATCATCTTCTGGATTTTTGTGAAGATTTTAGTGTAACCACAGAAAACATAAAACAATATTCATTGATATCTTGTCTAAATATAAACTAAACTTTGCTCACTTTTATGCAATTTGACAACTTTCATTTAGTATATAAAGCTTTTATTCAAGAAAAAGATCTTATCTGCACATTCCTGCATACTTGGTATACAACGTTGCTAAATATGTGTGATTTGCTTACTGGTGGTATTGAAGTTGACATAAAGTTTGGGGTCACTGTTAGTTTCTTCAAAATGTACAATTAATATAATTTTGAGTTTCTAGAAGTGGAAGAAGATAGCTTCCCTAGACATATGTTTTCAAGAAGGGCATCATTGTTGCTTGACATAGAAAGATGTTTAAATGTAAGCCTGCTGTAATATTTATTTTCAGTATATGATACAAGAAGAATATCATCTAATTTGGAAACATTTTGAGGATGAGTATGCAGAAAAAGGTAATAGTAAAACATAAATTTATATGCTGTATTTCCAAAATTGTTTGCTGACCTGTGAGGAGGGCATAAGAAGCCTAGAAAAAAATGAACAGATTGAACTTGAGTAGTTCATTATTATCTGTATTTTGTTAAGCTCATACAGTAAAAAATGACTTGTTTTGAGAATAAAGACTGCTTCAGAACTCAAAAAACATCGGCAGCAAAGGGTAGTCAAAATAAACAGGACTTTCTTAATTTCTTTACTATGACTCCATCTTTAATTTCACAAATTTAAATTATCTACATAATAATTAAAAAAAAAAAAGTTCCCTGAGAAAGAAAGTTACAACTTAGGATGACATTCAATGTGCCTCCCAGGATTTAAAAATGATGGCCATTTTAGACACAGAGAGCCTGTGTGATATATTTGTAGACTGAAAGGACCTGATTGACAAACAGCTGGTCTATCAAAACAGGATGTAGATAAAAAGTGGACTTTTTTTGAGATCCGAAAATTAATTTTATGTTAGTCTAAACTTACCTTCTGCTGCTATGAAGTCAAATCCTAAGTATTTCATGCTCAGATGCTTTTGTGGAGAGGCTTAATAGCTTGATGTCATCACATTGGAAGGATACCAGGAATCAGGGTAATCTGGGCTTGATAAGAATAGAGATGCAAGTCAACACACATTTTATTTTTGACTGCATTCAATTTACCACCACGTAAAAGAGAAGAAGATTTCCTAAAGGTTTCAGGCAGTTCAGAGAAGTATTTTTGGTGGAGGAAATAGAAATAATAGAAATATCCTACTGTATCACGGGTATAAAAAATTATTAAAATATAGTTATTTGCACACACATATCATTTTTAATAAGTCCTACTACTAATTAATTACTACTAGTTGCCACTGTTAACTAGTCTTATTGTTGCTTTGTTTCAATAATAGCACTTATGCAATAAAAAAACCAATAATAAGAAACACTATATAATTTCAAATAACACCAATTTTAATAACACGTATGTGCCTGATTATTAACTATATGTTATATTGTTATGTTCTTTATTGTTTGGTATGGCTGTACCCCAGATTGGCTCTCTAACAAGTTGATTACCCTATATCCAAGGCCGAATTCTGTTTCAGCCTTTTACTAGCAATGTAGCCTTGGGCAAATCACTTAACATTCCTGGGCTAAACACTCCTCATTCTGTAAAATAATTATAAACGATAATAGTTCTTTAGAGGTTGTCAAGATGATTAAAGATGGTGGAATGTCCTATCATAAGTAATCAATAAATATTAGCTCTTCTTTCCATATAATTGTCCCTTCTGAAACTGTAAATCCAGCGTGAGATCTTCCATGGCGGTTTTGTTATGACGTTCTTGGCTCTGTGGTTTCCTGGTTCTCAGCTTGCTTGTTCAAGTTCTTCTCCTTCAAGGTCCCATAAGGTCTCTGAGTGTGGAATTTTAGTTTAGGCAAAGTCGTTTCTGATTCATTCTCTGGCCTGTTCTGGAGTCTGTTCTCACAGTTAAATTGTCCTAATCAATGTACTTGTACTTCTTTTTTAACATTTCTGAGTGCATTCCATTCACATCAGTTCTTTTCAGGAAAAACCCTATCATCTACTTCTGATTCCACCACTTTGGATAGAGTAGGTTTGCTCCATATTATCAACCAAAGCTGGATAAAAGAAATACTCAAGCATCATGGACAGGAAAGCACTGAAGGCTGGATTTACTGAATGGCTTCTCTTCAGGAAACGTGGTGATTTGAGGAAACAGTTTTTTTAAGCATGGCCTTTTGTTTCTTAACCTAAGTGTGCTAGTAAGAAACAGTTCTAAGTGGAGAAACAGGAAAGCATCAGAAAGAGGTTGTCAATTTGTTTCCTAAACGGATAATTTTCTGGTGGCATTGTGCCAGAAAGCTGGTCTTTCCCAGAGTCCTTTCCCATCCCTCAAACACAGTTACAGACTGTGTGTAGTGTCAATGCAAACTGTGTCATCAGTCAGAGAAGCCAAACTGGAGAGAAATGTGAGATTTGGTTTGTGGTTAGTGTGACCAAGAGGCCAGACTGAATGGTGGTGCCAGGAGGCTCAGTGTGGTGTAATCAGAGGGAGACAAGGATGTGACCAATGTAATCATTTGCTTTATGACTCTCAGGCCAATATGAGGTCTTGAAAGGATGAGGTGGCCTGAAACCTCTCTTAAGGGAGGATGTGGACAAATGTCTTTTTTTTTTTTAAGTAAACTTCGGAGAGATCATAGAGTACACTGCACAATATTAGAATCTCATCGAAAGAAGAACAAATAAGTATAATGTGAAAATAGCTAGAAAGAAAAAAGTACCATGTGAATTACTGACCCACATCCTCTTCCAAATTTAAATATAAACAAATCTATAGGAAATTCCAAGATACAGGCATGGGAGGTCCTTACAATGTTGTCACTGTCATTAAGAGACGGCAGGTTCTTCCAGAAGTCTTGGCATAAGGACTCACAGGGTCACTGAGCGTACCCTCCCCCGGGGTGGGAGGCAGCTGTCACTAGTCTCATTGACCAGGGAATGAATATATATTAGATTCTGGTTTTGAGGACTTAAATTCTTAAGCCTTAGAATCTGAATTTTGGGGGATGGAAAACAAGATAGATAATTTGAGTTTATGAGAGACCAGATGTTACTCTGAGAGCCAGCAGCTGCCTCTGGCATTTGGTTGGTGGTGGTGGAGGAGAGGGTTAGCATAACGAGATATGTATGCAACCTAAAAGAGCTGAGATTTAAGGAATTCAAGCATGGGCTCCTTTGTTTAAATTTAGTCTTGAGAGAGAGGAATTCTACTTTATTTTGCAGAGAGAAAGGGAGAGAGAGAGAATGAGATCTTGCCATGGGAGTATCAAACCAGGATGGGCTACTGTTTGTCAGACAGTGGAGGGCCAGTTTCTAAAGGTGACGCCACGTGGCAGCAAGAGGTAGATGCAGCAATAGGCAGACTGCAGCGCTGGCTGGAATTGAATGTGGAAGCCAGTTCACAGTCCCATGTTCCATTTTAGGGCTGTATAAGACCCTTGGGTTCATGGAGAATCCAGCCTGAGGAGAAGATGCTAGAATTCTCACTATCAAGGAAGTACTGAATCAAGCAATTCAATAAAAGTCATAGAGGTTAAGACTATATTTTTTCACCCCCAAGTAGTAAAGCACATATTCAGTCTGCACCAAGTAAGAATTACGTTAAGAGGAATCTACATTTTTAACAATCTGCGTCTTAAATATATCACTAGAATCTCCTAGTCCTTCATTAGAATATAAGTTCCATGAAGGTAAAGAATTCAGTGCTGTCAATAAGTACTCATATAAATGAATTTTTAAAATCTATTCAGTATAATATTTTGAGTTTGCAAATACTAATTGAATATATAGGCCATTAAAATAGAAAGAAAACACAGATACATTATTTGCATATCAGGGATAATCAAATATTTTAAATTTATCTAGGCCTAAGAAGAAAATAAAACAGAATTCAATTAAATTTATATGCGGTTATTGGAATGTTTATATTATGCCAGATACTGTACTGAAATTTAAGTAAAAGAGGAAGTCCCTGTTTTTAAGCAATCTAGTGAAGGAGAGACATAAGCCAAAGAGAAGACTGCAGGAATTGATCTAAAGCTGAAACGAAGGAGCTTAAGACAGACTCTACGGAAGTGTCAACTCAACTGACCCTTAAACAATGGGACAAAGGTTAGCCAGCAAGGAGCAGGAAAAAGATCTAGGCACAAAGTGTATGCAAACTGTGGATAAGACAGAACACCGAGTATTTTAGGACAGCTAGAATTAGTTTGATATAACAAAAAAAGTATGCAAGAAAAAAAGTACGGAAGGAAGGGTATGTCAGTTACAAGCAGAACGTTAGGAGAGAGATAGATACATAGATAGAGCGATAGATAAAGTTTATTACAGTGATTTGACCTTGTGCAGGAATGGACTGATTACGCAGTTTCCGTAGTACAGTGGTCTTTACGGGCAAAGGTTTCCTACTTCTTCGCCACTGGCACCCCACTGTTCCATCATACTTGCTGGCCTTTGTGACCAGGTGGGTTGTGCCTCATTCAGCTATGGTCGCTCTTTCCTCTTC
The DNA here is from genome assembly GCF_963924675.1 of Phocoena phocoena. NCBI lineage: Eukaryota > Metazoa > Chordata > Mammalia > Artiodactyla > Phocoenidae > Phocoena > Phocoena phocoena. Next base: position 14,533,820 of record NC_089235.1, read on the forward strand.
CTCTGCTGCTGTCATCATTTGTCCCATCTCTCTCCCTCCCAGACCCTCCTCCTGCTCGTCAACTTTTGCAGCCTAGGATGCCACTTCCTTGAGTTCTCTGCTGTGCTCTTTATTAACAGCCACAATGGTTCCTAAGGAACTTGGGATATATTCTGCATGGAACAAAACATGAAGGAAGACTCAAAAGCATTTATCCCCACTGGTAAGCACTAGTGCAGTGATAGAGGCATAGGTGTTTCCAGTCTGACAGACAAATAGAATATCCTTCTTCGTTAGAGCAAGTGTCGCCCCATGTACCACCCAACCCCCCCCTCCTGCCAACTCCACTGATGTCGGAGTGGCCACCTATTCCTTTGCTTGTGAGTCTTAGTTCCACTGTCAAAAGCCTCTGATTTACTCCCCCAAATTCCTTAATCCACATTTACTCCAAAATTCAGTGAGTTTTTCTGAAGCAAGTAGGTATGCAGATTACCCATGTCTCATACCACCAGGAGGCATTCAATGTACATGTATTTCCAGGAGCCCCCTAAATCTTTATTCCACTAACCAGAGCCCCAATATTAAAATAAAAATTACTCTTTTATATAACATCTAAGTTTCAAAACTTTTGTTTTGTGCTTTTAGAATGTCAATAAAATAGCTCTATTTATCCTCTTCTTCCATTTAGCTTGTTTGTCTTCAAATGTTGGCCGTTCAAGATTAACTTTGCCCAGCAACAACCCAGCCAATGAGAGACTGTCCCAACTCAGCCAATAAAAAGCCATTACACTTCAAACTCCCTCTTTCCTCCAATGGACTGTTTGTTTATAACAGCCACTCCCAACTTCCCCTTTTCCTCAATAAAAGACAGTTTCTCTCCTTTGTTTCTCCAGATTTGCCTCTGATTTTGCTATAGCTTGCTTGTCCCAAAGTGAAATTCTCTGCTATTCCCAAATAAACCCATTTTACTGGTTAAAAAAAACAAAAAAAACCATTAACTTTTAAAAAACAAATTAATTTTCCTACTGTTGGTCAGTTTAGTTGCTGTGGGTTTTTCTTATTATATTATTATATTGTGTTATTGTAATAAATACTACTTTCTGGTATTTTTTGTTACAAATGTAATCTAATCAGGAAACACAGTCAGGTTTGGGAAATGTATTTCAATATCCACACAATGCTAACAAACTGTTGTACCAATCTTCTTGTGAAGATTCTTCCCATACAGTCTTTTTTTGTACAGGAAATGTAACTATTTCCCATGGTCCTTTAGAAGAGTATATAAACTAACAGTTGAAAAACTCTAAAACTGCTAACACACACTGAAATTTTCTTGTTAGGAGATTTTTTTTAAATGGTGTTATTTTGAGGGTAGAATCAAGATGTGAAGACAAACTAAAACAATCACAAAAAGACAGTTTTATAAAAAAAAGAGTAATGTCATAAAATTTTTAAATTGAAGGAAATTTCAATCTAGTTCAACAATTTTTGAAGAATTCCCTCCTCAGCATATAAGATGCTCAATTAACATTTTGAATGAAAGGGCTGTGTTGAATATAATCTGAATTAATTGATTTATTTTTATGAAGCCCAGTTGTTTTGCACATAAATCCCATGTTATTTTATTACCTGAACAATTCTGCTGGGTCTTATAGTAAGTCAATGTGACAAAATACATGCACACACACACACACACACAAACACACACACACACACACACACACACACACACACTACTAGACCTGTGTGTAATAGATAAAATGTGCCTCTTTTTTAATCCAATAAGTAAGGTTAAATAAAAGCTAGATTGATTTTCTATAAAGGTAAATATAACCCCTGACTTTAAAAATAGTTTAGATTATAAAAAAAATAAAAGATTTATATTGTTTAAAGAGAACTAGAGTCTTTTCATTTCTTCGAGCATAGCATTTCAACTGGATCAAATCCAGGTTTTTACCACCAAGAAAAAGTATCCAATGTATAAAACAAATAATTTTTATATATTCGTAGCCATTTTAACAATTTTCCTTTCAACTTTTCAATATACCATTCTTCTGAAATGTGTAGTCTGAAACTCCGAGCCATTTTGATATAGATCCAGGAGGTATTGTATATTCTAGACTAAAATGGAGTCAAAAGCCTTTGATACATCATCAAAGTATTTCAGAATCTTACACCTCTTCTGTGAACACATTTCAAACTTAAAGTAGTATGAAAATAACTCTCTTTTTCTCAGTATAACCTCAAAGTCAACTGCCAACAGAAGACGTATTAAAGAAAATTTGAGAGATAATTTTGGTTTTTATATTTGGATTTACCTCATTTCTGTTTCACTTCTCTAAGTGCAGCTCTTATACCCCTGCCAGACATCAGTCTCAGCAAATTGCTGTATCAGAATTGCGAGAACCTTGAGAAATTAAGTATAACTACTTATCATTCTCAGTAATTAATAAGATCTTAGGTATACCAAACAGTTTCTCAGAAAGAACTGAAATTATAGGCTTAATTTACTTACTTCCTATTTTTTGACAGCTGGAACCAAAAATATTGGGTGTTTCGCTTCAGCTGCTTTTCAAACCGTACAAGCAAAAAAATAAAAGACAAGGAAAGTCTAACCCCATAAGCAGTTTGCATTTCGATTTGCTATTTTAAACTTATTTAGTGACAATATACATAGAATTCACACCAACTGGGCCTTCAGGGCTGTGTAATTTATTTTGCGTGCTGGCTTCTTTTTTTGATATTTTAATTTCTGATTCTGCCAGAACGTGCCATGTTATCTGTGTACAAAAGTAAGTTTGGGTCCTCGTATATTACCAGACAGTATTTTGGGAAAGTTTAATTCAATTTTTTTCATTTGGGGCAGCTCATTGGGACAAATATTGTCACAGTGAAAACTTAGGTGAACTTTGATTTTGTGTTGAATCATAATATGACATAGATCTAATCTTTCCTTAATTTAGCTCCTCTAATCTGCTTAGAGGTAGAGAAAGATGACAATATGTTCTTTAAAGTGTTTTTATTTAACACAATAATTCCACTTCTAATATTTTATCTTAAGGAAAAGAATACAAATAAGGATTTTTTCAAGTCGTCTATCATAATATTATTAATTATAAAGAAAATTATTCTTAACACAAATATTCAGCAAAAGAGAAATAGTTCCATAACTTAGAGTACTTCCATTAGATAGAATAGACTGCAACCATTAAAAAATCATGTTTTGAAACATATTTTGTGACATTAAAATTATATACATTTAACTATAATCATTAGGCTAAGAAAGTATGACATGCAGCATGGTCCTGAAATGTGCCTGGAATTTGACCAATAAAGGTTTGTATAATTCAAGTATTTTATCTTAAAGAACTTCTCTCTTGCACACACACAGATGTAATGGTATTTTAAGGTAATCAGTGGAAACAGTATGAGCAGGAGTGGGCTCAGAACTTGGTAAATGTCAGAGGTTGGCACATATTGGGACACATTACAGGAAATCTTCAGCAACGAGAATCAGGAGAGAACATGGGAAACAGAAGGCAAGTGGACCTCAGAGACAGATGCCCACATATTCACAGTCTATCTGAGTCAGGAGAAAAACCCCAGGAAACCATTGGTGAATAAAGCTACTTTTCCCACTAAAAAGACAACATTTTAAATTCTCTATTGTTCGTGGGGAGAAAACAACATAAGGAAATAAGGATCTAAGGAGGAGAATCCAAATGAGGCCATAAAGAGACTGTCTGTCTTCCTTTCTCAGGAAGAAATATTTCTAGCACCTTCCTCCAACATAAAGAAGAGAAGTTAGGCTTCCCTGATGGCGCAGTGGTTGAGAGTCCGCCTGCCGATGCAGGGGACACGGGTTCGTGCTCCGGCCCGGGAAGATCCCACATGCCGGGAGCGGCTGGGCCCGTGAGCCATGGCTGCTGAGCCTGCAGGTCCGGAGCCTGTGCTCCGCAATGGGAGAGGTCATAACAGTGAGAGGCCCGCGTACCAAGAGAAGTTATTCCCTTAATAGTTTGAATATAAGTGGTATGAATGTTCTGTCCACCTCAGAAAGAAGCCAAACATCATTTTGCTAACCATCTGTGTTAGAGTTCTCAAGAGAAACAGAACCAATAGGATAGATAGGTAGGTAGATAGGTAGGTAGGTAGATAGACAGATAGATAGACAGGTAAAGAGGAGATTTATTACAGGAATTGGCTCATGTGTCTATGGAGCCCAAGAAGTCTCACAGTCTGCCATCTATGAGCTGGAGAACCAATGGTGTAATTCCCAACCCCAGGCTGCAGGCTACTAGTGTGAGTCCCAGAGTCCTGAAGACATAAGAATCAGAAGCTCTGATGTCCAAGTGAGGAGAGGAACAAACAGAAGCTCAAGCAGAGAGCAAGCTTGCCTTTCCTCTGCCTTTTCATCCTCTTCAGGCCCTCAACAGATTGGGTGAAACACCCCACCCCTACACTGCTGAAGGTGAATCTTCTCTACCCAGTCTGCTGATTCAAATGTTAATCTCGTCAAGAAACACCCTCACAGACAGACCCAGAAATAATGTTTTACTAGCTCTCCGAGCATCCCTTAGCCCAGTCAGGTGGACACATACAATTAACCATCACATCAACCTTCATCATGATTTTATCTGTCCTTCCTCCTACCTCTCAGTTTTTACTTTTCCAAATCATGACAGAATCTATCTACCTCAGACTTAACCTTTCTGTATTTTCTACATCAAGATGGAAGAAAAAACTTGCTTGCTGGATGTCCGTCGGACTCCACAGCAGAAGGGATTGTTGCTGTTGTTTGTTTGTTCTATCCAAAGTCTTCATGACAACGATTGCAGGCATGACCTCCTTCTGCAACTTTTTGTCCTAGGAACCTCTGCAGTCATGAAGCCTCTGTTGACGGACCCATTGCTGCATGAACAGGTTACGCATTTAAGGCTTTGGAGACACAAACTTTCAGAGTCACAGTTTAAGAATTTCTGATGTGGGTGCTTTTGTTTATTTGAGAACAGGTGATTTTTTCCTAAGATGCTTGCTTTACTCCTCCCTGTCAATGTCAGGCTGATAAGAGGCACGGCTTGGGGTCATGAAAGGAGGAAAAAACCTCTGACCACAACTTGACATCAACCCAAACTTCCAGAATTCAAAAAGACTTACTTGAGATGGTAAGGTTGGCCAAAAGATCAATTTTTAAATAGAATTACGGGAAGAGGGAATTCTGCACGTTTTGGTTTTGTACTTAGGCATGAGTGGGTACATTTAAAGATTGTTCATGTTGAAGACACTCAGACCTAAAAAGAGTTGATATGAAGCCCATAAGAACCAGTACTCCTAGCCCAGTTGTGAATGTCAAGCACTGCTTTAATGAGTCGGTGTCTGAGTCACTGTGTGAGGTTTTGAAGGTTACCTTTGCATATAAATAAAATCCAAATCATGTTTAAGGATGCAGTTTAGCTAAGTTTTTTTTATGGGATTTCTCTGAAGCGATGTTATGCCTTTTTTTTGTCTCAAAATATTGCTACTTAGATTTATTACACATATATTTCACTATTTTCACTTGACAACTTGATAGTTTTAAAGCTATTTGGCTTAGCGCTTCACAATGTAGAAACAGCCTTGCTCAGAAACCCTTATTTTAATCGTGTATTATTTGACAGAGTGGAAGAAATAAGGGTTTAATTACCAATTCACCCTTAATAAGTTTTGCTTTTCTTAAAGGCATTTTAGTTTATTTGCTCCATTCTGAGGTCAGTAGCGATCATTATTTTGAGAAACTATTTGACCTTTTGTACCTCATAATACTGTGGTTGCTATGAAGACATAAATTTGCTGCCTAATCTTATTTTTTAAATGGCTTTTATAAAGTATAATCTACACATATTGTAAAGCAATCTCTCCTCTCTCTCTCTCACACACACAATAATATTTAATTGTATAAAATACAAAGTAAAATCCCCTATTTTTCAGGGCATAATATTCCCTAAAGGAAGCCACTAAGGAAAAATTCAGTAATATAATGCTTATCAAAAAAATATGCGGGCTTCCCTGGTGGCGCAGTGGTTGAGAGTCCGCCTGCCGATGCAGGGGACACGGGTTCGTGCCCCGGTCTGGGAAGATCCCACATGCCGCGGAGCGGCTGGGCCCATGAGCCATGGCCGCCGAGCCTGCGCGTCCAGAGCCTGTGCTCCGCAATGGGAGAGGCCACAGCAGTGAGAGGCCCGTGTACCGCAAAAAAAAAAAAAAAAATATGCAACTAAGATTGCTTAATTGATGAATACTGCTTAATTACTCATCAAAAAGTTGAACCAATTTATATTCTTACCAACGCTAGATATTATCAATATTTTTTACCAGTCTCGTGCATAAGGTATAATATCTTCTAATTTAAAGTGCTTTTTAAAAATTATAAGTCAGATTGGATAACTTTTTATTTTTCTCTATTAGGGTTTGCTCAGTTTTCAACTGGGTTGTTGTACTTTTCCTTAAAACTTGAAAACCTCGGAAAAGAATGTGTCAATAGTCTCTTCACTTGATGTATTTATTATATTTTTTCCCCTCAGTTTAGTGTGTATCTATTGACACTAATGTGCTACTAATTAATGTGCCATTTTTTTCCACGTAGATTTAATTTTGATGTAGTCAAAATTTTTGACTACAAAAATCAAAAGTCAAAAAATCAACAATTTTTTTTCTATGGCTTTGGTTTAGAATCATGCATAGAGTGTGTTCTCTGTTTAGTAAGAACAGCTAACGTTACTGACCACTGAAATACACGCCAGCCGCTTGACCTGCATTTGCAGGGGTGCACTGGTGACTTTACACATATCCGCACAGGCCAAAGCTTGAAGCACACTTTATCTTAGTCTGGGCAGGAATCCCTGTGATCCTCTTGGAATACAAAAGGATGCGAGGCTTATGAGAATCTGCTACGGGGCCATCTCCTCCTCACTCCCCTCTCTGCCGTGGGAGGTTGTCATGAACCAATGTCTCATGGCCTCCCAGGTCCTGAAGGTCCGGCTGTTTTTCTCCACCCTCGCCTCCCTCAGAGTGTAGTGTAGACCCTAACACCTCTGAGCTGCCCTGAGCATCAGCTCAACAACAGAGTACCTCGACTTGTGCTGTACTCGTCTGGCCTCTTTCGTTTTGGTGTCATTCATTTTGGGATGGGAGACAGGGGCCAGGGAGCTGGCACTTTTGGGCACTCTTCCATTTGCTATGTAGGTAATAACCTGTCCATATCTCAAAGTGCCACATTGAATCTTTACCAGCCGGATCCATCAGGTCTTGGACTAGGCTTTACCGTTATCTTGTGTGCTCGACATGTTAACATTTAATCCACAAAATAACTTTATGAGGTAAGTGCTCTTTATACAGATGAGTAAACTAAGTGCCATGTGCTGAATGTTTGTGTCCCCCCACCTCAAAATTCATCTGTTGAAGCCTAACTGCCAATGTTAGGAGGTAAGCTTCTTGGGAGGTAATTAGGTTTAGATGAGGTCATTAGGGTGGAGCCCTCATAATTGGATTAGTGTCCTTATAAGAACTAGAAGAGGGAACACTCTCACTCTCTCTCTTTCTCTCTTTCTGTATGTGCACAAAGAAAACGTTATGTGAGCATACAGTGAGGGACCTTACCAAGAACCATATCCGCCAGTACCTTGATCTTGAACTTCCCAGGCTCCAAAACTATGAGAAATACATGTCTGTCATCTAAGCTACCCAATCTATGGTATTTTGTTATAGTAGCCTAAGCAGACTAAGCCACTTGGAGACAAAGGTAACATAGGTCATCCTGGCAGGTGGCAGAATTCCAATTAAACCAAGATGGTCTTGCCATGCAGACTGTCCTTGTAACCACTGCACTAAGCTGGCTCTTTAAAAAAAAGAAAGAAATCCAATCTACTAGAATGGCTGTGGTCAAAGATATGGGTAATAATCACCATTGGTGAGGATATGAAGAACTTAGAAACCTCATGTACTACTGGTAGGAATTTAAAATGGTGCAGCCACTCTGTAAAACAGTCAGGCAGTTATTCAAAAGGACCCAACAATTCCACTCCTATGTAAATATCCAAGAGAAATAAAAACATAAGTTGTTAAGAAAATTTTATATAAATATTCATAGCATCATTACTCACAATAGCCTAAAAAGTGGAAACAACCCAAATATTCATCATCTGATGGATAGATAAATTGTGGCATATCCATACAATAGAATGTTATCCAGCCATAAAAAATGAAGTACTATACATGCTGCAACATAAATAAACCTTGAAAACATTATGCTAAGTGAAAAAAGCCAGTTGCAAAGGACCAAATATCTTATGATTCCATTAATATGAAATAGGCAAATCTATAGAGAAAAAAAACAGAGTTTGCCCAGGGCTTGGGGGAGGGGGTGTTGGAGAAAAGGGGAAGTGACTGCTAAAGGTGATGGGATTTCTTCTGAAGTGATGTCAGTGTTCTGAAATTGATTGTGATAATGGTTGCACACTCTAGGAATAAACTAAAAATTATTAAATTTTACACTTTAAATGGGTAAATTGTATGACATGTGAATTATATCTCATAAAGCTATTAGAATAATTTGGTATTTTTATTAAGTTCACACTTAGTTAAGAGAATTAACAGACCATATGAAATTTTTTACACTAATTTTATTAATTCAAGTCTTTATTTATGTCCCTTAGTGGAGTTTTTAAATTAAATTTAATACTACATACTTTAATTTAAATAGTTAAAAGAAGTTTCTTACTAAATTTGTTGCTATTGCTTTGGTGTATGGTATATTTTCTTCCCTTAGTCTGTTTCTGTTTTGTATGAGATAAAGCTATCTGACTGGGTATTTTAATTTTATAAACAATCACTGAACTGAATTTTATACCTGTTTCTGGTTTTAGTTGGTTCTTTTAGTTACATAGTCAAACCCCCTGGAAATAATGGTGTTTCGAGTTATTCCTTTCCAGTATTTGTGCTCACGTTTTTTTTCTTTTGTCTATTTCCATTGGCTAGCAGTTTGGTTTCTTTTTAATGTATTATCCTTGTCTTATCCCTGACATTAATAAAAGTTTTTTAGTGCTATGCTATTCTTACTTCTACTTTTGGCATGAGGCCTACAATTTTTAAATTATACTAAGGAAACATTTATCTTTTCTTATTTTGCTATATCACTATTGGGATAGGTGGGGGGAAAGTTATCTTTAAACTACAGTTGAAACATATTTATATTTGTTTTTTATTGGTGTTAACATTTATAGTGACATTTGTCTGTAATTTTCTCTCATTGAGAAAATTTTGTATAGGTCTGACTGTAAAATAATTCTAACTTATTCCTTCCCTTATTCTTTCAGCATGAATAATTTTAGCAGCTAATATATACAGAGCTTTATTAAAGGTGTTGAGGATATAAACAGTGCTTAATAAGGTTATGTCCTCTCTAGTGGTCGAAACAGACAACAAATAATCAAACGTATGTGTATACATATGTATGTAGGTATGTGTGTATGGATGTGTATTTTAAATATATATGTCATATATTAGGTGTGTATATATTTATACATATGTATGTATGAATAGGTATATTAGGTATATATATCATATATATTTATGATAAATACTATGAACAAAAATAAAATAAGGTTAAAGAAAAGAGTTGTGGGAAAGATATTGTTTGGATAGGGACATGAAAGTTCTCTATGAAGAGGCAATATTTGAACCATTAAAGAAAAAAGTATTCATATATCTAGACAAAAAGCATTCTGGATCTGGAGGGGACAGGGGACACCAAGTGTAGATTCTGTGACATGAGAATGTTCTTGGTATAGTTCAATAATGAAGTCAGGGTCATTGGAGCTAGGCAAGGAAGGGAATAATAAGGAATCCCTAAATTCAGGGATACAGTCCAAGGCACAGGGTAACCAACTGTCCCAATTTGTCAGGATACTCCTGGCTTTGGCACTGAAAGTACTGTGTGTCAGGAAACCTCTCTGTCCTGGAGAAACCACGAGGGTTGGTCACCCTAGCATGTGGGGGACCTTGCAAGCCATGGTAAGAAATCTGAATGGTGTCATAAATACAGTAGGAAGCAATTAGGGAGTTTTGAACCGCAGTTTAAATTCTCGAATAATTTAAATTGAAATCACCCTGTTCATGAAGTTGTTTGAGTGTGGCACTTTTGAAGAACACTGGGTAGAAGCAAAGTACGGATAGGTTTCTTACAGTTTCCTCAATTTCCTACATGAGTATTGATCTGTTTTTGTTTTCTCTGTGTTCTGTAGTCAATTTTAGGATATATTATTAGTACAGATAGCCCAGGTTTTCAAATTTATTTGCATGGATTTTATGAAATACATGCTAATAGTTTTAAATTACTCTGAATTTACATTTTTTCTCCTACTTCACTTTTAAATGTGATATTTCTCCTTGTTCCCTTCTTTATTGATTGTACTAGCAAATATTTTATCAATATTATTAAACTGTTTTTGATGAAATTAACATCTGCTTTAATATTTATTAATTTATTTTTCTACTTCTTTTTGGCTTCATTTCTTTTTCTGGGTTCTTGAATCAAATTAATTAATTTTCTTTCTTACTTATTAACATAAACATTTAAGACTGAATTGAATGGGCATGATGCTAGCCTTTCCCAAAGAATCTGAGCACAGTGTTTGAAACATTATTTTCTAGATATTCTGCAATTACATTTTGAGCTCTTGTTTGATCTGAGGGTTGTTTTGACATATGGATTTTAATTTTGAAATGGTTATTTTTTTATTTTGGTATATTATTTTTAATTCCAGTTTTATTGTACTATGGTCAGAAAATGCTCTCCAGTTTCATCCATGTTGTCACAAATGACAGGATTTCCTTCCTTTTTTAAGGCTGAATAATATTCCATTGTGTGTGTGTGTGTGTGTGTGTGTGTGTGTGTGTGTACACATATATATTACATCTTCTTTATCTATTCATCCATGGACAGACACTTAGGTTGTTTCCATACTTGGCTATTGTAAATAAGGCTGTCATGAACATGGGTGTGCAGGTATCCTTTTGAGATAATGGTTCATTTTAGTTTTTATTTTGGCCCCCAATCTACTTGTTATTATCTATTTTCAGAGTCTGCAAATAGTTGCTTTATATATTCTGCCCTGGGTTTGTTTTTGTTTTTTTTTTTTTTGCGGTACGCAGGCCTCTCACCATTGTGGCCTCTCCCGTTGCGGAGCACAGGCTCCGGACGTGCAGGCTCAGCGGCCATGGCTCACGGGCCCAGCCACTCCACGGCATGTGGGATCCTCCTGGACCGGGGCACGAACCCGTGTCCCCTGCATCAGCAGGCGGACTCTCAACCACTGCGCCACCAGGGAAGCCCTGCCCTGGGTTTTTTGTCATAATTAGAGGTATAGGCCGAATGGAATATACTCACTCCATCTTAGCCAGAACTGAAACTGCACTTGGACAGTTCCCACATCCCAAGGTGGGAGGGGAAGTACACATCCCCAATCTTTATAATACATAAAATAACCTTTATAATAACTCCCTAAAGTTTATTTTATAACAAGAGAGTAGGGCAATGTTCTGCAGTTTTGTTTCTGCTATACCTAGTAGAGGGCCATACGCAAAAGGCCACTTTGTAATGGAATTTTAATAAGAATCAGATAATGATCCTCTATTAGGAAAGATTTCTCACTAGTTTTAGCCTCTTCCCATTTTTTGTGTGACCATGAATGAAATGCTTTCTAGTCTTCTACTTCCTCTATAGGTCAACAAAGAAATAGCAGTGTGGAGAAAGATCGGTAATATCAAATAAAAAAGAAAATAATAATAGTAACTCAATTTAAACACTTTTAAATTCTAAGTTCTATTACCTGTAGATAAGTTGGACATTTTTAATGGTAGCCAGACTTACAAAGGCAAAGCTAAAATACGTGACTCTCATAGAGAACAGTGAAAAACCATTTCCACTGCAATACATCTATGATGTCTTTGTAAACAGGATATCATTTTTGAATACATCTCTTCTGAATGAATCTATTGTGATATGTATGTATTAGTTAATGTGAGAGTTTCAGCTTTTAAGCCTGAGGACAAGAAAAAGATCTCAGATGAACCACAGAAATGAACAACCCTAACTTTGATGTGGAAAGCAAAGAATAATGAATGAATCAGAGGGGAGAGAGAGAAATCATTTTCCTCTAGAGGCTGAAAAATTCAGGAAGACATCTGGAAAATTCGATAAGACCAGCCACGTACAAGAGCCAGAGATGGGAAATGAGAAATCACACTTAGCGACTGCTTCCTTGAGACCCAGTGGAAATGAGTCAAAATTTACCATTGTATCGCAGGCAGAATCAGGTGGCTTTAGGAAACAGAGGCTTCCTGGGGATCTTTGGAAAGAAAGACAGATGGCTGGAAAAGAGTGGATTTAGGGAAATAAGCTGGCAATCTGAGGCAAGTAAACACTTGTCTGTTCCTCTAAAACTCTGCCTGGCTAGCACACAACAACGTTTTCTGCATTAAAATAAGTGACCTAAGATGGTGCTTCTAGTCCAAACATACAGTGGCATGTGTCAGGATGGGTAAGGGCTGGGGAAGGAAGTTGCGTTACAACTTCCAGCAAGCAAGCACTCAAAGGGTGGTGGCTACGAAGGAACAGGAAATGCAGGGACCCTGGATCTCTTGTACCTGAACACCTTCCTTCACAGTGTTTATGAATGATGAATGAAAGAGTAGTGGGAGATTCTATAAGTAAGGTCTACTTTCATCTTGATTTCAATGTGCTGTCTCTTGTTTTCAAATGAAAACTCTTGAGCATTAACTGGGATGATTAAAGCAACTCTGCAATTTTGGTTCTGGCTCTGTTCATACCACAATGTTTTCCAAATCATATGTTACAAGAAATGATGGCAAATAGGCTATAGGTAATCTTCTATCTATATAACACTTCATTGACCCTTAGAGGAATGCTTTCCACTTTGTAATAATGTCAGTCAATATTAAGAATTTGAGGGCTTCCTAAAAGATTTTCTAAAAAGAAAGGCTTTTAGAGATAAATCCGTAGCCACAAACTAAAGCAAAGAATGTGATGTAACAGCCACATAATGGGAAATTCACTATAAATTATCCATATGAAACAGTGCAACTAGGGGGATGTATTATCTTTTACTATCAAAAATATGCTTTGTTCGGCATTGCAACATAGAGTATCTTATTGGCAGGAAAATAAAAGGCTCTTGGGTTTGTCCCAGCTATGTACTTAACAAGGTCCCACAGCTGCTTTTTTAGATCTTTTGTGGTAAACCATTTAGAAAGAAAGAGAGGGTGTTTTATCATAAACATCCTCATCCATGTTCGCCTTGATTCTTTCTCCACCTCAGACTTCTTTCAAAGTGCAGATCTTGGCCCATTATCAGAAAGTAAAGAAACCAGTGTTTTGCAACTATAATTTAAATAAATAGTTGGACTTTTAAATCTATCGGTGAACCAGAAACCAGTGACCAAGGGACCAGAGGAGGGACCTGAACATTCTTCCTCCTGGATCCCAGCCCGACCCAGTTGGAAGCTTGGCTCCCTCAACAGTAGTGGTAGCTCTTAGAGTGGCCACAAGGACCCACCTCCTAGCAGCGACATCCACTCTAATCATTGTACATCTGCCCAGGTGGGTCAAAAGAGCCTAGTCACATGTCAGTGGGAATGGACCAAGCAGCTCCTGCCACATTCCTATCCTATACTCTTGGCTACCAGCGATATCTCAGCTCTTCAAAATTTTCGACCACATAATATCCAAAGAAAAGAACACAATACTCTATTCAAAACTTTGATGGGGAAATCCACAGAAATTTTGGACAATTCCCTTTTCACTGAAACTAGCATCACTATATAGCTTTGAGTACAGAGCAAAAACAAGTACTATCCCAGAATATTCAATATGGTCCCAGCAGCATCTTTCTTTTGCTCCCACAAGAGCGACTGCAGGCTTCCTGCAGCTGTTCTCTTTGGTTCCTTGATTAAACTGTGAAATGTGAGCTCCATGATTTATGGCTCATGCTACTCATTTCATGCTTTTCAATTAACAATAATAATTCCCTGACCCCTTCCTCTTTCATTCTCATTCATTCTTCTCAAACCAGACAGTGGAGTGAGGGTCAGTAAAATGAAGGCTATGGCAATCCTGGATCTTAATCTACCCCCAGAAGACTATAAGCTACCAGCTTTTGGGAAGTATTGCAGGAGTTTGGTTTCTGCTTTTTTACAAACAACTTTGCTGATTATTTCCTGGGTTTCAATCTGTTCTATTGGAAAATGTGATTAAGATAAACTATTGCCTTAAGTTCATGGTAGGCAGTACATTCTTCCAAGAACCTAGAAACATAAGTGACCAGATCAGGGAGGTTGCATGTAAACCGAATTGTTTTTTACTGCATACTGGTAGCTTCCTTCTGGCCTACATAGCACCTTACGCCACCTCTAGTTGCCTATATTCCAGATCATGGAGAGAGGTGTAACAAATCACATAACCTCTCTTTTTACCGAGCAGGTAATTCTGTCAGTGAGAGTGTGGAAAGAAAATGGAAAGTAATAGCTAATAACTTCTGCCCCTCACATCCTTGACGATCAAGATTTGGTCTCACGGTATTTCTCATTAATCCCCATAGCAAGTGTAGAATGGCTCACAGCAGATTTAAAACCCTTTCTAATACGGAGGAACAGAAATTAACTAACTCAGATATCCTACTCTCAGTACTATCAAAATATTAATACTATTCTAAATACTCAGCATGTGTATATTGGGATCTTATCCATGAAGTGACACCATAGCCAATGACACAGATAAGTGACAAAAATATATGGCTGAACTTTTCAAAAATGAGGTTTATAAAAATACAATATTACTTAATTCTTTATTCAGTTTGATTTTTTTCTAAACATCTGCTTTTATGAGGAAAGTTTAAGTGTGTTGCCTACTTATCTGTGAAGTTATGGAAGCCAAATAAAATTTTCTAAATTATTTACCGATCTGAAATCCATTTTTTATCTTCCTAAATATTTTTGTTTTGAACAGTTTTCTGCCTGCTTTGTAAAACTAACCTTTACATAAATTTTAAATTGTGGAACTACTCTAGTAATATGAGAGGGGACACCAATGACTTATACAACTGATTGATTGATTTTTTTTTTTTTTTTTCGGTACGCGGGCCTCGCACTGCTGTGGCCTCTCCCGTTGCGGAGCACAGGCTCTGGACGCGCAGGCTCAGCGGCCATGGCTCACGGGCCCAGCCCCTCCGCGGCATGTGGGATCTTTCCGGACCGGATCACGAACCCGTGTCCCCTGCATCAGCAGGCGGACTCTCAACCACTGCGCCACCAGGGAAGCCCGATTATTTTACTCATAATTTATATAACATTATGTATCCAGAATTTCAGGAAATCATGGATAAATCAGGTACACGTTCTTACTTCAAGAAGCTAAGAGGCTGGTAAAGAAGACATTTGTATAAATAACTATGGTACATAGTTGAAGAAATAAATGACTAGAAAAATGATACACTTACTGTTATATTCATGAAGGGTTTTTGCTATTGGTACAAGTGAGTGATAACTTGTGGAAAAGGCTATTTTAACTTAGAATTATACAATTGGGAAAGGAGAGCTACTTATGTTCACTCTGTAGGGAGGTAACTTGAAAGATTAGGTTTTTTAAAATCATATAAAGAACTTCCATAATGGAATCCATCTAAACATTTTTAAAAACCCACATTTTTATTTCATAAATCCTTCTAAAATTCATAAATAAAATTCCACAAAAAAGGAGCTCCAATAAAATATATCTTAGCTGTCTGCAAAAGAAATTCTTACTAATTTTGAGAAATAAATGTTACAAGAGGGGAGGGTTCTTTGCAAAACTCTGAGCATAAAGAAAGATTTCATGTAGGAAGTATAATTTGAGTAGGTGGTGACAAACGTATAAACTCTAAGCATTAAAAAATAGAGGAAAGATCCTCTCGGGGAGACAGCATAGAGAGCAAAGACTGGAGCAGGGAAGTGTGGGTGTGTGTGGATGCTCGGTAGTCTTGTTAGGACCTGAAGGGGAGCTACGGTAGATTCAACAGGAAGGTAGGGATCACCATGTAAAAGGATTGAATTCTGGGCTGTGTGGTATGGCTATTCCTGGGATGACAGAAGCCATCAAAGGGTCTGAAGAGATGAGTAGATGATATTCAAGTCATTCGGACTAAACTAACTGCAGTGTTTTGAATACCCTAGAGTGAGGAAGCTTATCAAAACGTTACTATAATATTCCAGGTGAAGACTGGTGGTTAAATATTGAGCGACAGTGAGTAACTGAATAAAAGTAATAACATTAAGAATAGAAAGAAGCCCACAATTGCAAAATGTTATCCTAGTGACATAACGAATCATACCTTAGACAATGTGAAAAACTCTATCCCATCCACTTGGTTTCCCTTGCAATATAAAAAGCACCCTTGATTTGGAAGACTATTGCATAAACCCACTGAACAGTCTCCAATAATGGAACAAGTGAATCTTGAAAACAGCTATACTAGCACACCACATCAGTTTGAATTTCTTCTGTTCTTGCATAAAAAGTTCAAAGCCGTATACTCAGAGTACTTTTAACAGGACCTCGCAAGTGTTGAGTTGACTAAAAGTACATATTTCCATCTGATGTCGAACACACTGCCAAACTTTAACTTTACAACGAAGCTACAGTATATATGCCAAGTAGAAAATCAGAGAACTGCGTTTCCTCTGAATTCCAACATAGCAGTGGACCTGCGGACGCATATTGTCCTAGTTTTGGAACTAAAGAGGTGTCTCACTGAGATCATTTGGCTCACAGGGTGAATGAGCCCGTGTATGTGATCTGATATTTTTATGTCAGTGATATACTCGACTGTCTCTTCAAATTAACCTTCAACTCCCCTACCTTCCTTTATGTCAGTTGTTCTTGCTGAAGTCTAAATAAAGGAAATTTAATCCAATCAAACTATAGACTGAAAATAAACACCAAAGAGGAAAAGTAAGCAGCCCATGTTATTGAAATTCCAAGAGCTCTTTTAGTTTGGCCAACACTTCTCCTATTGGGGAGCCTCCGGTGGGACCCTTGGTAAGTGAATAAACAAAAGCCAAGTACTATCAAGTAATTGTCTGGCAATATCAGAAAATTTCCATCTTATTTAAGAAGAAAGCACCCATTGGTGTCAGCGAGCATAACATAACATCGAGGAAATCCACATTGGCATGCAATCGCTTCTCCCCAGGAAGCCAGAAAGGGTAAGCTGAATGACGGCCATGCTTTGCCAAACAAGCTTCAGCCGAAGCCAGGAAAGTGGAAAATGCCTGGGTGTTTCATTGTTTAATGGAGAACACCAGATATACCGAGACACAGCAAGAGGCAGCGATCTATTGACTGACAAACAGGCTCGAGTGGAAATAGGGAACCAGAGCGCCAGCCATAGAATAGTTTTCCTGTAATAGTTTGCAAATGAAAGTTCCTGGAAAAGACCGCCCTCCCAGAGAATGGAGAACTACTCATGCGTGCGTGGCACAGGCAATCCAAATGGCCCCAAATTTCAAACCAGATAATTTAGGAAATTATATGGCTGGAATTTTAAAACCTGCATTTCTACTTCATATATCACAAAGCACTGTGTTTCTTATCCTGTAATCTTTTAAGCATGAAAATCCACAAGAGAAACTTTTAATGAAAGCTCTTCTTTTCCAACCTTTGAAATCCTTTCTTATTAATTTGAAGAAACTTGGAAAATTGTGAATTATTGAACAGATTGGATCATAGAATGTTTCTAAAGCATTGTTGTGTTGACGGAGAGATGAAAGGGGATAGAGAGACAGAGTGAGAGAATCCCTCACTTGAGGAAAGGGAAACGAACTAACTTACCAATCCTTTGCATATGTAATTACTTTACTTCTCAGAGTAGTCCACTGAGGCAGGTCTTTTGAACCCCATTTTGTACATGAGGAAAGAGAGACTAAGAGAGATAAGTAAGTTGTCCAAGGTCACACAGGAAAAACTCTAAGGTGAGATTTTTTCACTAGAAACCAATGACTAGAAACCATATGTCCTGTACACCTGGTACTCCCCACTACATGCTCATCATCCCAAGAATTGATAAGGACAGATTCTTGAGAATTAGCTTAATGACTAGATGAGATTTGTTTATTATTCCAAAGGCTTGTATTCAAGTGAATGCTTTTAAAGTACTTAAAAATAGTATGTTTCACAATTCACCATAGTATTCTGGGATGAAGACATCTTTCCCAGTTCTTCCACAACATTGCTGTGTGACCTTAGGCAACTTACTTAACTTCTCTGAGCCTCACTTTCTTCATGTGTAAAATGGAGACAGTAAAAACCAAATTTATAGGTAATTATATTAAATGACATAATTCATGTAGACATTTAGCACAGTGCCTGGCATATAGTGATGATCAGTTAAAGTTAGTGATGATAACCAGATAGATTATACCACCTTAACAAACAACCACCAAAAACGTTAGTGGTGTTAAGTGACAAAGTTAACTTGTCTTCCACTTAAATGTCAATCATTGGTCAGCTAAACTCTAAATTAGGCTCACTTAAGTTTCCACAATGAGGAAATCTTCATTTCAATGTGGCACACAACCAATAGCATGAGTCACTATTTTCACTTCTCACTGAAGTGACCTAAGAAGTTGGCACTCCACTTCTCAACTCTCCTGGTGTCATCAGCGAGAGCTGAACTTCTAACCCAACTCTGCGGCAACAAAGTGTTGAAGCTAAACATGAACATCTACCAGGCTTTCACACAACACATCAACCCGGTGGCTGCCTAAAAACAAACTAACTAAATTAAATAGAATACAGAGACTCATAATACCTAAAATGTTCAGAAGACAAATTAAAAAATCAACTGGAATGAGAAAAGACATTCAACATGCAACAATACCCAGATGAATCAGATGTTGGAATTAAGAAACAGGGAGTTTAAAGCAGTCAGCATAAACATACTTCACTAAACAATTATGAATTCTCTTACACAATTAAAAAAGAGAAAAATCTAAGCAGAGAAGTAACAGTTACACAAAAGGAATGGATGACTCTAGTTGATAGCACTGTATTGAATAATTGAAATTTGCTAACAGAGCAGAACTTAAATGTTCTCATGAAAAAATTAAAAAGAAGGCAGGGCTTCCCTGGTGGCGCAGTGGTTGAGAGTCCGCCTGCCGATGCAGGGAACACGGGTTCGTGCCCCGGTCCGGGAGGATCCCACATGCCGCGGAGCAGCTGGGCCCGTGAGCCATGGCCGCTGAGCCTGCGCGTCCGGAGCCTGTGCTCTGCAACGGGAGAGGCCACAGCAGTGAGAGGCCCGGGTACCGCAACTATAACAACAGAAAAATTTACGTCTGAAAAGGTCAAGGGGTGAGGATGGAGGAATAGTAGTTTGGGGTGTGGAGGTGTGATTTAAGGGAAAAATAAAAACTTTTCCATTATTTCTTTGTCTGAATATTCAAAGTCTGGAACACATCAAAAGCAGTTAAAAATAAAGTGGATTGTTTTACTTATCTGTCATCCCAATGTAGCTTCCATATTATTTAAAATAGCAAGCTATCTTTGGGCAATATTAGCCTTAGTGATGTGAACTGCAGTTTTCTTTATGATGTCAGAGCTTAGTTATTTAGTAAGTGGGGGGGAAACTATCTAACAGAATATACCTTAATAGGAAGAAAATCAGCTGAACTGAATAAACTAGAGTTTACATTCCCTTAGTCTCTATTTTTCATCGAATATTACCCCATGCTAGGGGAGTCTCAGCCAAGTATTGAATTTTATTCTTTCTGGCCCTATGATTTCCCTTCAGTAAGAAATGTTCAGGCTAAGACACATTAATAAATGCAAATAAATTTAGCTGGTATTTGCTTGTCTGATTCTCTAAGAGGATCAAGAAAGAAAATGGAGAACACCGATGATGAACTATTCAAAGTAGCATTTTGAAATTGGCGAAGTTGCAGGAATGGTATTTTATGGTGGTTCAGATATATAATATGTTTTATAGAATGCTCAGACAAGAGAAAATGATAAAACCATAGCCTTTTAGGCATAGATGGTGTGGCAAGGGGTTTATTTGATATATAGTAAATATTTGAAAATGATTTCAATTTATGTCAAGTACTGTGCAGGATAAGCTTTATTGAAGAAGAGATCTTTATAAAGCACACAGAGGTATTTGGAGTTAGATTAGATTTCATTTGTGATGTAAGGGAAAAACACTCAATATTTCTTTTATGTGTTATGGAGCTAACTACCAGGAGGTAGACGGCAGCTCTAGCCTCTCATAATCACCAAACTAGTATTAAGCATGGCAATTACATGTGTTTTATTAAGTAACTTGTTAGTATTACTCACCCCCCAAAACAGATTTGTGGTGAGAAATGAGTGCCACTAAAAGGAGCCTGGATGACACCAGTCCTGAAATCCTGCTCTTCATTAGCTCAGCATGGGATTGCTTTACAATAAACTCACAAAGAAAAAGGGGCACATTCAAACTCAGTACTTATCAGTATGGAAAAAATAAAATACAAGTCTGAATATAAAATGCACTTAGAGGAGGGAGGTTTTAGAATGACAAGTGGTTTTGTTGTCATTTATTAATTTTATACTGCTTTCTCATTTTATTTTGCTTTGAATTAGTTCCTTAGTTCTTCTTCCAGTCACAATACTCAGTCTCAAAGAAGCTAACTGACATGATTTCCAGTTTTTGCCCAAAGAGGAAAATAATGGGATGCTTACTGAATTTGATTAGTGTAGTTGATTTTCCGTATCAAATAACTTCAGTCACAACTCAAGGAAATTTCACAAACATGAACCACTAGAATTTTAGAGGAAGTGGATGCAGTGAACCACCAAATCTCAAGGGTTTATTTTAACGTCAGAGGTAATTCTATCTTTATAGTTAATCAGTGACACAGCAAAGAATTCAAGAGAAAATATCCTATTTTGCCAAGATTGTCTGTAGATATTTAAATTCAAATAAACAAGAAAAGCAAATGACCCAAAGATAGTATAGTCTTCAAGAGTTTCACTGGAATTCATAATAGTCCTTCCTTTAAATAGTGCTGTTTTGAGACTAGCTGTATCACCTTGGAATTTAGGTTAATAAATAAATGCTCATTTTAAGTGTTCTCCTGATTTAGCTGAGGCCTTTGGAGTTGATGAACTAGAGGGAACCAATACGAGGTGATATTGGACCTGAAAGTTTTCTCTTCTCTGGCTGATGTAACACAACAGGCTTTCAGGGAGAATGGCCTTGGGTTTCAATAGTCTATGTGCAGGTCAAGCGTTCCCACCTATTTGCTTCATGACTTTACGAGTCCTTTAACCTCTCTGACCTCATCAACAAAAGGAGGTCTGCAACACTTTCTCTGTTTACTTCACGTGTTTGTCATGAGATCGTGATGAACGAATAGATAGGAAACTGCTTTATATAAAGTCAATTATTATACAAGGAAAATATATGCTGTTTTCTTTTCAGAACATAAAAGTGAACTAAACTAAAACCATCCTAGTTATCCAAATGGGTTAAACATGGCCAAGCAGCGATATCCGGTCATTGCTCACACCTACAAACGAAAAGCTCCTTTTTCATATATCAATATCATGACGGAATCAATGGCTTTGAGGTCTCAGAAAAAAATTACAGACTCCAGATTGGCTTGCCCTGGGGGTTTAAATAATGCGCTCTGTGGAATTAATAATTGTATAAGAAAAATTTGCTGAATGAAGTAATGAATGAACAAGTCTTGACCACAGATATAAATCCAACCCTATGGATTTCAGAGTTGCAGGAAAGCTACTCACCTAAACGGTCATTCATTGCCTTTTTTACATAAAATGTTATTTAAAAGAGCCTTGAATTTATATTATTAGAGAATTTATAAGTTAAGGCATTATCTCTTTAAGATCCTATGAAAAGACATATTTGAGATAATAGACTTGGTTTAATCCTGATGTACGCTTACTGCTTTTAATGTTGCAAACAAACAAACAAATTTAATAAAATATTGTAAGGGATCAATCATTTTGATGCCTGGATATTGATAACTGAAACAGATTGTACGTCCAAGTGGATTTCTGAATGTCATACGGGAAGAATGTTCCACTGGACTCTCGCTTCTCTTAAAACAACCATTTTTCTCCATAGAAAATGAGCAGTGTAAAATGCTTATTCATATGTCAGTCAAGACTTGTGTACAAAGAATTCAAAGTGAAGGTAATTACGCTCTGATCTTAACGTTCTTACTAATGGAATACTAAGGAAATCTGTTAAGTAAGAAGATTTAGTAGAAGATTCCAAAGTACAATAATTACAGCAAAGTTGCCTTTTTAAATGTGAATAAACTATTCCATGAGACGTTGGAAAACAAGTAGAGAAGCCTTTGTACACTCCTTTCTGCAAGCTTGGGAAAACAGCATACCATTCTTGCTTGGAGTCTAAAAGCATCTCGGTCATTCTCAAAGAATATAAACTTGGGAGAGGTTTCTAAATGTAGAAATTTTGTAAAATTCAGTTCAAAATACTAACATACTATATTTATCTATATCTAGCCTCAAAGCTTGGTCTTGAAGCTTAGAGTCAATGTGACAGTAATCTGTTTGGAAGAGTCTTGAGAACATTTTTGCTGCTGTCTTACTTTTTTCCTCTATATTACCAACTTTCATTATGTCTTAAATAGTCTAAGTTCAGGGCTTCCCTGGTGGCACAGTGGTTGATAGTCCGCCTGCCGATGCCGGGGACACGGGTTCGTGCCCCGGTCCGGGGAGATCCCACGTGCCGCGGAGCGGCTGGGCCCGTGAGCCATGGCTGCTGAGCCTGCGCGTCCGGAGTCTGTGCTCCGCAACGGGAGAGGCCACAACAGTGAG
Source organism: Phocoena phocoena (assembly GCF_963924675.1). Lineage (NCBI taxonomy): Eukaryota > Metazoa > Chordata > Mammalia > Artiodactyla > Phocoenidae > Phocoena > Phocoena phocoena. The sequence continues at coordinate 14,556,735 of NC_089235.1, forward strand.
AGGCCCGCTTACCGAAAAAAAAAAAAAAAAGGCTGACTTCAGAATATAAATGCAGAAATCAATTTTGTGATGCCCTTTAATTAGAAATATTTGGGACAGTCCATATCCTTATAATACAGTCTCAGTATCTGAGGTCACAGTAAGTATCATCCTGGCAGTGGTCATGATGCCCTATGAACAAAAACTCTTGGCTGGAAAGAATCCGGGCTTCCAATCTCTTTGTGACATAAGTTTTTACTTTTCTATCTGCCCCTGTGCTATGGGCTTTTTCTTTACCAGTCTCCATTTGAGACCATCTCTAGCACTATGGATGGCTTCTACTGCTATGTTGATCTGACTAGCCATCTTGGTTGAGAATAGAACAAACTCTTCTCAACTTGCTTGGAAGTGTCAAGAGGTTCTTTATGAGAAAATAAAAGAAAATAGGACACCTCTTCTTATATAATCTCTTGTCTTTGCCCAAAATGTTTTTCTTCTTTTCCTATCAGCAGATCTTGCTGTTAATTTCAAAGTGGACACGTCACCCAAGATAGAAAAGCCATTATTGTAGCCTCGGCAATTGGTGCAGAAAGAGGCACAGAAATCAAGCTAGACTACACAAATGTTTCCTAGGATTTTGTATGTAAAGCCTGTGAGAATGAACACTTTCATCTCTGGGGATGGGAATTCTGGGCTGTGAAGCTAGTGCTGCAATGTGGTCATGGTATCCACTCGATACGATAAAGAAGGGAGGAAAATCCACCAGTAGAAAAAGACTGCGAAGCCAAATAGCAAAATGCAGAAAGAGAGAGAGAGAGGATTCTGATTTTATTTGAGGCTCAAGGCCAGCTCTTCTACCACCCTTTGGTGAGCCAATAAATTCCTCCTTTAGACTTGCTTGAGATGATTTCTGTCACTCGCAGCCAGGAGTATTGACCAATAACCGTGTACTTCCCAAAGTGATAGAAAACCATTGAAATAGGAAGACTACAGAACACAGTTACTTTATGTCTAAATAAAGATTTGCATACCTATTAGCTTGGAAACTATATTTACCAGATTCACGAGTTATTGGTTTTTTGTTTTTAATCTTTCTAATTTTTTGCGGCACGCGGGCCTCTCACTGCTGTGGCCTCTCCCGTTGCGGAGCACAGGCTCCGGACGCGCAGGCTCAGCGGCCATGGCTCACGGGCCCAGCCGCTCCGCGGCATGTGGGATCCTCCTGGACCGGGGCACGAACCCGTGTCCCCGGCATCGGCAGGCGGACCCTCAACCACTGCGCCACCAGGGAAGCCGGTAGACTTGGGTATTTTATCAGCCCATTCAGTATTTGGTCCTACACTAATTTAGGTTGCCACTTTCAGTAACTATACAGAGAAATTCCAAGTACTTAGTAGATCTTTTCATTCATTCATCCTTCCACTTATTCAATAAACATTGATTGACAGTTCTACTGTATCATGATCAATGTTCTAGACCCTACAGTTGCAAATAAGAGAAGAACCCCCTCTAGGAGCGTACAGTATAGTAAAGGAATTACACCGGGAAGGGTCATGAGGAGTCAGAGGAGGACCCTGCTAGTACTCTGGAAGGGTGGGGAAGTCCAGAGAGGCTTTACATAAGGGGTAACATTTGAGCTATGTCACAAGGAAGGAGTGGAAATTTTCCTACAGTGCATTTCCCCTGTTGTCAGCTTCTCACCTTTGTCATACCTGAATTTGAAAATGGAGACACATAGAACATTAAAAGGTGGCTTCGGTGCCAGCAATTGAACTTAAAATTTTGACCTGAAGCATACATGAACAGGTGGGAAAGACTATAATTCTCAAAAACTGATTTTATGCTATAAAAATTGGAAGCAGATAAAACAATATGAAAAGCAAGATGAATAGAAGAGAGGTCTGTTTTGTATTTCTTGAATTTGAATTTTTTTGTTCCAGGACTACTTTTTAAACATTACTAATAATTCTGAAGGCCTTCCATAGGTCCAGGAACATTGCCAGCATTTCAGGGCATGAAACTATGAATCTCTTCACCATGGTTTTCTAAACATTTCAGTTCTGAAATTAACTTTCCACAAACTGTTCATATTAGTGACTAGTAAGTCATATTAGTTGATCAAGAAAGGCAGGTTTTCAGATGATGGTATTGTTCTCGGGTGCTAGCTTTTCCAAAGGAAATAATCCAAGTGCTAGCTTTTCCAAAGGAAATAATCACTCACGTGCTATCAAAACTGAACTAGTAATCAAAATAATACACTAATTGTTAGGAGTTTCAGAATTTGTATTTTGATTGTTTCTTTTAAACCCAGAAAAAATAGATACACATTTTAAGTGAATGGTCTTACCTTTAATTTTGTTTATTGAATTCCATTTTATTTAAACTGAATTTCAATAATTTCATTTGAGTACACGTAGTACTTCTTAGGACTGCATCTTTACAAAACAAACTTTAAAGTGACTTGGGGATCTGCTGATTATTAAAATTGTTCATATACTTTAAGATTTTATTAATTGTCAAATATAGAATAATTACTGTGGCTTGTTGCATGAGCTCCAGGAGAAACTCTTTATGTACAAATTTTTATGACCTCATTCACATTAAGAACAGGAAGGAAGTGGTTAGAATGGAACTAGATATTTTTCAGACACACCAAAGAGGTGGAGGGAACATGGCAGAAGGGTGGCAAAAAAGAAGTAAGTGGGCAAAATAAATAACAGAAAAATGGGAACACATTTGTATTTGTGTACAAAAAGCATAAGTAAAACCTAAGCCCTAGTAGTTGGTATGTTTTTATGGAGAAAGGAAGCAACATAAGTCCAGAGATTATAGTCAGCTACTTCTAAAATAGAAACACTTTACAGCCACTAGCCGATCAACTTATCTTGTGACACACACCTGTATTTTAGTAAAACATTCTGATATAGTACAGATTTTGTCTGAAACTCACTGAAGTCATCTTTTCATATACTGTAAATCACAAAAATATAGCAAAGAAACTTGAGGTGGTCAGCGTAGATTCTTTCACAATCATTTCTCACCCAGTCTAACATTATCTCTCTTCTCAATGCTAACCACTTCTTTTCTGGAACACCCAGTTCATTGTTAAGTGTTACATAAGGTCCACAGCTCTGTCAGTAAGTCGTGAAGGCCCAAGTGACCTTGCCCTTTATCTTCTATCACAGGATTACATGGCATGTTTGGCAGGTTGCTAAACTAAATAATGTGACATATGCATATTTTTGTCTACTGTCTGCAGACAAATGACTGAAAATTTGATTTATTGGGTAATCTTCCATCAAGATTAAACTGAAACACTCTTAGTAAAATGTTATCGCCAACTGTGGTTCTGTTAAATCTACCAGTGTTTGCCTCTGTCTGACGTTTAGTAAAACCATGATTTTTCTTTTTCAGATAATCTTTTTTTTTAAGTTTAACAGCCTCGGGACCTAATCTCTTCATATTTTTCAGAGTAAAAACAACTTCAAATAGTTTAACATAGACTATACCTACATATAGTTCTAATATGAATAAAAATAATGATTTGGAATATATTTGAACCTCCACTTTCTATCTTTGCTTATTGTCGAGGTTTAAATATTTAAGGGTAGGCACACAAAATTCAGGCTTCATTAAAACTTTTCATAGTGTTAGTAAATGAGGATGTGATAGCTTAGTATCAATGAACTTTCAATATATTCTTGTGCGAATTAAAAAAACTATCCCTCAAGAATACTCATTTTTTCCAGAGAACGTGAAAATATAATTATGCAAGTAAATTAGTCAGAAGATGAAAAGGACAAGAGCAAATGAATTTTTGAAAGTTCTGATTGCTTTGGAGATTCTGAAGATAGCTGAGAATTTTCACTTGGGATTTTTCTACAGGGGTTCCTTAAATTATCACAAGATTATCAGCTCCACATGTATGGCTAGTATTTCTGAAATAATATTTTAAGGTGCTTGAAAGAGACTCATTTATGAAAACAATAGTGATTCTGAGTTAATGAAAGGCTTTAAAGGTCAGACTTTAGGAAATTATCACTCTTCTCTCCAGCTCTGCTGTTGACCTGATATGTAAGCTTCAGGAAGTTAATTTATCCTTTTTCTCTCTTTACTGGTAAAACCAATTGCTTTCAAAGTATTGTAAAACTAAATATTGGTTTGATATTGCTAAATAAAAGCAAAATCAGATTTGCTGTTCAAAACACCATGTTCATATAAGCAATTCTTTATAATCACTATAGTCCCGTGAAAATAGTTTAGATGTTGTTTCTGGCAGTAGTCACCGGTGAAGTCATCTCCCCTTTTCTTCAGTAGCTTATCTAGAAGTGCTGGAATATCAGTTCTCCAGAAAGTAGACAAGTCGTGCCATCATGCCAACCAAAACTAACGTTATTGGGAAGCATGGGGATTTCCATACTTCTTTGTTTAAAGGGCTCTTTAGCTACCTTGGTATCCAAGATGTTCTGCACGATGAAAATGAATGTCCCATCATTGGACTTAGCACCTCCTCTCTCAACAGCAGTAATGTTGTTGCTCTTGGCTGCCACAAAGTGGCAGTGTGCCCACTAACTTCTTCACTAGTAAACCCAACGTTGGCCTTAAGAATGAGCCACGGCAGGAGAACTACACCTCAGGATGAGGTTCGCCAGATAAAATACAGGAAACCTGATTAAAGTTAAATTTCAGATAAACAACAGCATACGTTTATACTAAAAAATTAGTTGGGGTTTATCTGAAGTTCAAATTTAACTGAATGTCTTGTATTTTTATTTGCTAAATCTGGCAACTCTACTCCATAGACTTGACTCTTGCAATCATGTAACCATTTTAAGTTGAAATATGTGTATACCTATTGGTTTATTTCGTTATCTCTATGTATTGAATTACAGAAATTCTTTAGTTAGAGGAATTTATATTTCCCCCTCCTACTTGACTTCCATTTACCACATAGTACTAGATTCATATTTTTAGTCTCATAAAAATCAATGTGTTCGAAGGTATGTTTGTAGTATATTTTGAATGCTGGTTGCATCATTGCTAGTAAACTAACAGGTATTTATTGATCAGATAATAAATACTTTGTTACAAGGGCTTATGTGCCAAAGAACTAGAAAAAGCTCTAAAGAAGAGGAAGAAACTGACCTTAATCTTGGGAAAAAAAAGAATTAAATGGCCAGAGTGGAGATACAAGACTTTTTAGATGGGTGCGCGGGTATTTTCTATAGCAAAATAAGTGTTTTATGACAACCTGAAAGGTTTAGTACAAGGAATTAATTAGAATATTAGACCATTATCATGATTTATTCATTCATTCTAGGGCCCCAAAGTCTTGGCGTGTATCATAGGCACTCAGTCATGAATTCATTGAATTATTTCAAAAAATCAGAATGGCACTAGGCTAGATCAAGCTATTTTTTTTCCGTTTTTAATTCACTTGAAATTTTCTCCTCAGTGTTTAAAGAAATCACTCCAAGCTTTATCAGATTTCAGCAAAACGCAAGCCCGACTTTTATTACATAAATCTTATGTAATTTTTTTCTATATAAGGTTATGTATATTAGTAGTTTAATATACTGGATTAAAAATAGAATTTCTTCTTTCTCTAATGTATTCAAAAGTCAGTTTAAATTTGAAACATTCTAATTTAATGCAAAACATTTCATAACACTTTTCACATCAAAGATATGGTTTCTGAGTTTTCCTTTCCATTTTTCAGAGAGTTAAAATTTATACCCGAGATCTGAACTCCTATAAGATTGCGGTCATCTATGCTTCTAATTCTCATCAAGCATCTTCTCTGTAGAAGGGCTACATATTTTTTATAATCCTAGAGGGTAAACGAATCATCTATATATTATTATAAGGAGAAGATTGTGAGAAAACCTGTAATTGCTGTGTTTTGAATAGTGAATCAGTAATTAAATATGTTTTGAGCTACAGACATTGTCTAACACAACTTAACTATAAACAAACACTTTATACATTATTTACGTCATAGCTGAAAAGTGTGTACTGTAGCTAGTTAATGATTTTATTACTTGTTGGAAAATTATGCCATATTTTACCACTTAACAATCTTCTATATTTAGGTAAGATTTGCTTCCTTGAGAAAAGCATTATACAGAGATGTTTAAAGAATTATTATCAGCATCTCACTTTTTGAGTATTAATGTACAAAAATGTATTTTACATGTCACTTCTTTATAAAAGATTTTGAAGTAGCTTGTAAATATAAAGTTAAAAGAGGTTGCGGTTATTCATATAGTTACAATTATATTCTTATGAGCTGAAGATCTCCAATAGTTGCTGAAGGGAATTATCTCATGGGGTTCAAAACTCTCCAGGGAAGAAAGCAACACAAGAAACCTAGTGGTTACAGAAATGGCAGAGAGATGGAATTACATTCTCTAGCAGGCAAACAGATTTATAAATATTTCAAGTTGTGAATTGATGGCAAGTTTATATATATATTTGATGATACACAGAATAAGAGATAGGAATAACCTTTTCTTATGGAAATCAAGTATCCTTACTAGTAACTGAGTAAATGACAAATCCACGGTGGCGTGAAGAGGGACCAGGAAAGAAGACATGGGAACGATGATACCTCATCTCACCATGAACACTGTAATAGAAGGACAGGAAGTTTTAATAGTGCAGCAAATGGAGAGAGCTTTCAAGAGGCAAAGAATATTTAAATCCAAATGAGACTGTCTGAGTAATGAAGGGAAGGACTGTTACATGGTGTTGAAGAGCATGTCAGAAAAAAAAAAAAAGACCTAATTTCCTTAATATATAAATGTTCCTATAAATCAGTGAGAATGAAACCAAAACCTAATTCAAAAGCTGGCAAAGGATATGGACAAACAGTACATGGAAATAGAAGCACAAATAACTTAGGCATCTAATAAATCGTCTACCTCACAAATTAAAACTACAATGAGGTACCATTTTTCATCACCAAATTGCTAGGAGTACAGCAGTTACTAAGACAATAGAGATAAGAGATACAGAGGAAGCGGGATAAAATGGCAGTGACAGTGGAGCAGGGGATGGCTGTTTCGGATGGCGTGGACCATTCTAGTAGAGTAGTTGACGGCAGGGCAGTGATGGGAAAGCAGGAAGTGGGTAAAAGGAAACAATGAGGACAGAAGACTTTTTTTTTTTTTTTTTTTTTTGCGGTGCACGGGCCTCTCACTGTTGTGGCCTCTCCCGTTGTGGAGCACAGGCTCCGGACGCGCAGGCTCAGCGGCCATGGCTCAGGGGCCCAGCCGCTCTGCGGCATGTGGGATCTTCCCGGACCGGGGCACGAACCCACGTCCCCTGCATCGGCAGGCGGACTCTCAACCACTGTGCCACCAGGGAAGCCCCAGAAGACTTTTTTGCTATAAAAGAGACAAGAGAAATAGGAGAGTACCTGGAGGAGAGCAAGGAGTAAAAAAAGAGTTGTTTATTGTGAAATGAAAGAGAAATATATACAATGTCTATAATATGCTACCATTTATGTGTTTTGATTTTTAATAGATTGATGTGAGAGAGAGAGACAGAGAGATGAATGGATACTTGTATATGCAAGTATGTAAAGAATATTTCTAGAAGGATTCACAAGATACTGATTACAATATTTGCTTCTAAAGAAGGAAATTAGATGATTGGAAGATGAGAGGTAAAATACAAATTCCTTTTTTGTTTTTCAACTTTGTACCATATTCATACCAATCACCCATGCAGAAATAAACTATCGATTATTTAAAGTACCATATAAATTGTGCTCAACTCTGTACAGGATTTAACTGTTCTCCATTCAAGTTATCACATCCTTACAAGTTAACTTAAAAATCATTTGACCCTTAACATTGTATATTTCCTTAAAACTAGTTTAACTACATTAAGAAAACTACAATCAGAAAAAGATTTCATAGTCATGTAACATTTGCATGCATGTTTTTGGATAAAAATTCTGCAGTCTTCATGGAACCATGATGCAATGCTGTCACAATGAACAAAGCCTAAGGACTTACATACACAACTATATATACCATCTCTGTTTTGGAGAGGCAAAATATCAATAGAAAGGCAGGCAGACAGATGATTGCTTAGAACGCTTTTTAAAAATGTTATCACACTGTAACACACTGTAACAAAGATAACAATGCAAATAAAGCTCTTTCTCAGCAAAAAAAAAACAAAAAACAAAAAAGGAAAAGATTTCATGAACCTTAGAGGGTATGTGAACTTTATTAGGTAATAAATATCTTCCTTATCATAAACTATCAGCATGAATCGAAATGTATTTTCACAATTGTCACGGGTTGAATAGTGTCCCGCAAAAAGATATGTTCAAGTCCTAACTCCCTCATAGGGTGAAAATTACTTTACTTGTAAATAATGACTTTGCGGATGTTATCCAGTTAATATGAGGTCATACTGAATTAGGGTGGGTCCGAATCTATGACTGGTGTCCTTATAACAGAAGGGAATTTTGAAGACAGAGATACATAGAGAGGACGCCATATGACAATGGAAACCAAGGATGGAGGGATGCAGCTGCAAGTCAAAGATCAGAAGGACTGAGAACAACCACCGGAAGCTGGAAGAGGCAAGGAAGGGTTCTTCCCAAGAGCCTTTATTGGGAGCGTGGCTCTGCTGACACCTTGATTTTGGACTTCCAGCCTCAGAACTGTAAGAAAATTAATTTCTGCTGTTTTAAACCATCCAGCTGGAGGTATTTTGCTCCAGCAGTCCCCAAACTAATACAATAATAAAGTGATATTTCATGAATGATGTAGGAACATGTTTCTTGGAAAAGTAGTTGAGATTTCAGGAATATGGGATTATAAGCATTCATAGAAAACAGAGATTAGAGCAGTGCAGAATATCTTTTAAAGGTACGAGATAAATTATGCTGAATCCATCCAAACTATTTGAATAGGAAAGATAAAGAAAGAGAATTGGTATAGGTCAGGTCTCTACATAAAAGTGAAATGGATATAAATGTGAATAATTCATTTCTCAGAGGACGAAGATGTTTAATAGATAGAAAAAAAGACTTTTTCATAGACATATGACTTTGTGATTAAGACTGACTATTCTGAGAGTTTGCCAACCAACCTGGCTTTACTCATGTAGAGTGTATTCACAATGGGAAAGGTGTTGCAAACAATATACTGAATACTTCAGAATCTTAAAAAACTTTGCAAGTGTGATTATTCAGGGTTTTACACAGAGCAGTGAGTAATTGCTGTTCTTGTGTTTATTTTTAGATAAAAGATCTGCAGCTATAGAACCCTTCTCCAAGACACTTCCACAGAACACACTATTTAAGATTTACATTATTTCATCACTCAAGGTAATTTATTTCTTAAGAGTACCATAAAATCTATTTAAGTCATTTCCTGTCTCCCAATGAAATGAAAGGCAACTCTGAAGGGATTTCAATGTATCCTTTTGAGTGTGTGTGTTTTATATTTTTGCATTTTCCCAGGAAGAAATGGAGACAGTGACTCAATTAATACCTTATGTTTATCCTCTCATTATTCCGTTCTTGGTTTTGGTGATCATTTGAAATAAATGGAGGTTGTTTGCTCAACTCTCTCGGGCTGGTGCTTATTAAAACACAGCCCTCATCTGCCCTGTGTTGTTTTTACAGTTCGGTCATGAATAAATGGGATGCCAGTTCTCACCAGTCAAAGTAATCTTTGGAAACTAATTTTGCCTTCTTTCCTATTTATTTCTGCTAACATTTAAAAAGAGAGACACTTTTGACACTGATAAAAAGTTAAAGTTCATGCAGTCTTAATATACTGATAAAGAGGGAGATGCAAGAGGGAAGAGATATGGGAACATATGTATATGTATAACTGATTCACTTTGCTATAAAGCAGAAACTAACACACCATTGTAAAGCAATTATACTCTAAGAAAGATGTAAAAAAAAAAAAAAAAAAGATCCTCAAATATTTAAAGATGAAAAACTGTCAACTCATCAGAAACACTGGATATGATGAGTTACATGACTCCCTGACTGAATCGTTAAGCATTCTTGACTAAGATACTAAAAAAAATCTAGGTATTAATACTTCTTTGTTAAGGTAATTGTAGATTTACACCCAGTTGTTAAAAAATAAAACACAGAGATCATTTATATCCTTTCCCCAGTTTCCTCCAATGGTGTCACTGAACAATGCTGTAGTATATCACAACCAGTGTATTTACATTAATACAATCCATTGATCTTATTAACATTTCTCCAGTTTTACTGGTAATTGTGTGTGCACGCATCTCTATGTAAGTAGTTGTATACAATTTTATCACATAAGTTCATGTATCTACCATCACAGTCAAGACACTGGACAATTCTATCACCAGAAGTGTCCCTCCCTCATGCTGCTCTTTTCAAACAAAACCCACCTCTCTTCTGCACCCCTGCATAGCTACTCTCTGACCCCTGTCCCTAATCCCTGACACCACAGATCTGTTCTCCATTTTGACAGCTTTGTCATTTCAGAATCTTGTATTAATGAAATCATACACTATGTAAACTTTTTTTGAGATTGGAGACTCAAACAAGTTTTTACCTGTAGCAAGAGTTTGTTCACTTTCTTTGCTATGCTATGGGTGCACCATAGTTTCTTTAACCATCACCTGTTGAAGAGCACCTGCACTGTTTCCAGGTTGGGGCTATGCAAACATGTTTTTGTTTCTCTGGGATAAACGTCCAGGAGTGCAATTGCTGGATAATCGATACCGGCCTATTTAATTTTGTAAGAAAATTCTAAACCTTTATCCACATTAATCTTCCATTTTACATTCCCATCAGCAACATATAAGAGTTCTAATGTCTTATGATTGCCCACATTTGGCGTTGTCACCATTTTTTATTTCAGTCATTCTGCTAGGTTTGTAGTGGTATCTATTTTTGGTCTTAATTTGCATGTACCTGATAGTAGTGAGATTGGCATCTTTTCGCGTGCTTATTTGCCATCTGTGTATCCTCTTTAATGAAATGTCTGTTCATGTTTCTTGCCAGTTTTCTAGTTGGATTGTTTGTTTTCCTTACTGTTGACTTCTGAGAGTTCTTTTTTTTTTTTTTTTTTTGCAGTATGCGGGCCTCTCCTGTTGCAGAGCACAGGCTCTGGACGTGCAGGCTCAGCGGCCATGGCTCACGGGCCCAGCCGCTCCACGGCATGTGGGATCTTCCCAGACCGGGGCACGAACCCGTGTCCCCTGCATTGGCAGGCGGACTCTCAACCACTGTGCCACCAGGGAAGCCCTGAGAGTTCTTTGTATTATCTAGCACTAGTCCTCAGTTGGATATGTGGTTTTCAAATATTTTCTCCCAGTGTGTAATTTTGTCTTTTCATCTGATTTATTAGGCTTGATTCATCATTTTTCTTTTTATGAATTCAGTCTAGAAACTCAACCTAGTTCTTATCTCAAATATTTTTACTTTTTTTTCTAAAAATTTTCTAGTTTTATATTTTATATTTCAGCCCATGATCCATTTTGAGCTAATTTTTGTAAAACTGGGGGCTTATCTGATGAAAAGGCTATCCTGCCTCATTGAATTGCTTTTGCATCTTTGTCAAAAATCAGAGGAGCGTGTGTGGGGGGGGGTTGATGGCTGATTCTCTATTCTGTTCCATGGCTTTATGTGTTTATCTTGTAGTACCATACTGTCTTAATTACTGCAGCTACATAGTAAGCCTTCATATCAGGTAGAGTGATACTCCAAAATTTATTTGAAGTATCTTTATTTGTTTAGATTTTTTTTTTAGCTATTCTAGAGTCTGTGCCTTTTTATATAACTTTTGGAATGAGCATATCTATATCAACAAAAAAACTTGCTAGGATTTTGATAGGAAATGCATTACATCTACAGATCAATTGGGGCTGAATTGACATCATTAGTATACAGTGTCTTCCAGCCCGTGAACATGGATGTCTCTCCTTTTATTTTGATCTTAATTTATTTCATCAGCATTTAGTCATTTTTGGCTTAGAGATTCCATACGCATTTATTAGACTTAAACCTAAGTATTTCTTTTTCACTAGAGCAATTATAAGTGGTATAGTGTTTTTAATTTCAGATTCTGTATGTTCATTGTTAGTATTCAGAAAAGCAACTGATTTTGTTGCTTTTGATCTTGTAGTATCCTGTGACCTTGCTGAGCTTCCTTAATAGTTCTAGGAATTTTTGTTTTTGTTCTTGTAGATTCCTGGGCATTTTCTATGCAAACAATCAGGTCACCTATAGAGACAAGTTTACCTCTTCATTTCCAATCTGTGTATCTTTTATTGATTTTCTTGCCTTATTGCTGGGACTTCCAGTGTTATGCTAAGAGTGATGAGAGCTCACATCTTTGCCTTGATCCTAATCAGAGGGGAAAGCATCCAGTCTTTCACCATTACATTTACTGTTAGTTGTAGGTTTTTTTGTAGATATACTTTATCAAGTTGAGATAATTCCCCTCTATTGTGCTTGTTGAGAGTTTTTATTATGAATAGACATGGGATTTTTCAAGTGATTTTCCTGTGTCAACTGATATGATGAAATGATTTTTCTTCTTGTCTTCATTGATATGGTGATCACACTGATTTATTTTCAAATGTTGGACCAGCCCTTCAAAGGTGCAATAAATCCCACCTGGTCATGATAAAATTGCTTTTATACACTATTGCATTTGATTTGTCTGTATTTTGTTAAGGAAGTTTACATCTAAGTTCATGAGAGTTAGTTACTGTGGTTTTCTTTTTTGTACTGTCTTGTTTGGTATCAGGGTAACACTGACCTCATAAAATTAGTTAGAAAATGTTCCCTCCACTCCTAATTTCTGAAAGAGACTATGTAAAATTGGTGTTAAATGTTTGGGAGTATTCTTCAGTAAAACCATCTGGGCATAGAGATTAGTTTTTTGGGAGATTTTTAAACTCTAAATGCAATTTCTTTAATGCAGGTGTCCCCACCCCGGGCCACGGACCGGTACCAGTCCATGGCTTGTTGGGAACTGGGCCGAACAGCAAGAGGTAAGTGGTGACAAGTAAGCAAAGCTTCATCTGTATTTACAGCAGCTCCCGATCGCTGCATTACTGCCTGAGCTCCACCTCCTGTTAGCATTATGGTGAGTTGTATAATTATTTTGTTATATATTACAATGTAATAATAATAGAAATAAATAATAGAAATAAAGTGCACAATAAATGTGATGTGCTTGAATCATCCCAAACCACCCCCTCACCCCAGTCCATGGAAAAACTGTCTTCCACAAAACTGGTCCCTAGTGCCAAAAATGTTGGGGACTGCTTTAATGCTTGTAGGACTATTTATAATATCAATTTCATCTTGGTTGAGTTTGACAGTTTGTGATTTCTAAAGGATTGGTCCATTTTATCTAAGATGTTGAATATATGAATGTAAAGTTTTTCTTAGTATTCTCCTATTATCTTTTTAATGTTTGCAGGATCTGTAATGATATCTTTTATTTTTCTCTTAGTCAATCTTTATAAAGAAATAAAATCTGTCACTTTTATTCACTTTAGAAATAATCAGGTTTTATTTTATTAACTTCCTATTGTTTTCCTGTTATCAATTATATTTTTTCTTTTCTCTTTATTATTTTCTTTCCTCTGCTTGCTCTTCTTTTTCTATTTTCCTGAAATAGAAACTTAGATTTTTGACTGAGAACTTTACTCAGTCAAAACTTTATTTCTATTGTAAGCATTTTAATGCAATACATTTTCCTCTGAGTACTACTTGAGCTGCATCCCACATATGTTGATAAGTTGTATTTCCATTTTCATTAAATTCTATGTACTTTTAAATTTTCTAGAGACTTCCTTTTTGACCCATAGATTTTTCAGAAGTGTGTTATTTAATTTCCATGCATAAAGAGATGCTGTTCTTGTCTTTCTTCTATCAATTTCTAGTTTGATTCAATTATGGTCAAAGGATTCACTCTGTTTGGTTTTAAGTCTTGTAAATTTGTTGAGGTTTCTTTTAAGGCCCAGGATATAACCTATTTTGATAACTTTTCCGTGGGATTAGGAAAAGCATGTATTCTGCTATTTTGGGGTACTTTGTTCTAAATATGTCAACTAGATTCATTTGAGTGATTCTCCATCCCAGGTTATTTTCTGATTAGTAGTTCTATCAATTGCTGAGAGTAGAACATTGAAGTCCTCAACTAACTTGTGGATTTGTCTCTTCCTCTGTCAACCCTATCAGTTTCTGCTTCATGTATTTTGAGCCTCCCTTATTTTGTGCATACATTTAAGATCATTATATCTTCCAGTGCATTGATCCTTCTATCATCATGTAATGCTTCTCTTTGTCACTAGTAATTTTCTTTACTCTGATGTCTACTTTATCTGATATTAATATTGCAACTCCTGCTTTGTTATGCTTGAATGGTATGTCTTCTTCTATCCTTATATTGTACTTTCAACCTACTATGCTGTAAAATTTGAAGTCAATTTCTTGTAAATAGCATATTGTAATCCACTCTACCAATCCCCATCTTTTCATTAGTTTATTTGTATTTTGATTGATATATATAAGTATGTCATTTTGTTTGTTTTCTGTTTCTCATTTCTTTATTACTCTTTTTTTCTTTACAATGCATTATTTCAACATTTGAAGGATTCCATCTTGATTTTTTATAGTATTTTTGAGTGTTTTCCTTGTATAATTTTCATAGTGGTTGCACACATGTGTGACTTATCACTCTTCTGTATCAACATTTTACCACTTCCATTTGAAAATAAATTTAAATTCCATTAAAGTTAGTTAAGAATAAATGACTGAATGTGTACATGAATGATGTATTTGAAAGGACAAAAAAATGTAGAATATACAGCAGATTCTACTAAACCCTCTCACCAAAGAACTGGTGACAAACTTGAGTTCCTGTTGAAAGTCTGGTCTCTTGCACTTTCTCTGTCCTTTACTTTGTTCCAATCATTATTGTTCTTTCATTAGGCATTGTTGGAAGTCCGTGTTCCTTTTCAGAACCCTTATTACTAATCACAAAGGGTATTGACAAATCAATTTGCTGAAAATTTTAAACAATTTATTTCCTCTCCAAATTTTCTTTCCATTCAATACACATAGTTCACTTCTGACTGCCTGCTTGATTTCTTAACACAGAAGGCATTTATTCATTTATTAGACAAATATTATTGAGACTCTATTATGTGCCAGGCAATGTTTTGTGCGTTTCTCTCTCTCTACATTGCATGCTCTATACTGTGCTTCCTGGCAACCGTGTTCACTCCGTGGGGTCAATATTCCCTGAAGGATCAGTATTTTCCACATGCTGTATTGATGGAAGGCCTTTCAAGAGGGGGAGAAGATCATTTCCAGCCCAGAGTATATGATGAAAATAGAATGCCCCATTTTCCAGAAACATTAACAGCCTGACACTTCCTGTGTATGCCATTAAATAAACTCACGGAAATATCGAGTGATGTACATTATTGTTTCTTCATATCCAAGAGACATCTGTTATAGTACTGTTAGGTTTGTTTAAGAAGAAAAATAAAATTAAATATGCCAAATATTAGGAATGACAGGTTTGAAAATAATGAGAATTAAATAGTGGAGAAAACATTGTTTATGTAGAAGTAAATTTGGAAAAGAGACAAAAATTAAAACAGGAGCCTTTACACAAGGGCTGTCTTGATCCTCCATCAGACATCCTAGATCATCTGAGTTCTGTTTTCCTAGTGAGGTACCCTTCAGGCTACCAAGCTGCCACTGGTCTGCTGATACTGTAAAAATTTAACTATGCCTACAAAGCAACTTCTGAAGATAGACATTTTCTCTTAGAGGGTAAACAGGGACTATATTAGATTGTAACTGGTATTCAACTCCGCCAACTGGTTGGTTGGTAACCAGTACATTGCAATTAATTTAACTTTATATGATCAAGATGTTGTATTATGCAAGGCTCTCTCTTAGCCTCCTGCAGCAATAAAAGCTTTTCCCTCTGTTGTCCATATGCTTGAGTTCAGGTTTAAGTCTGTGGATGGTTGCATTATAGGATGCTGGAGTGGTTCCTTACATCTTCAGCTCAGGGAGCAAGCTATTGGTGTTTATTTTATATGACTTGATTCAGAGCAAATTTACTTCCCACCCCAAGTATAAATGGATTACATGACTTATGAATGAACAGTAACAATAGAATACACCCTAAATTTCATGTAAATAGAGTAAGACTCATAGATTAAATTCATTCATTCATTCATTCTTCATTTATCTAAAATAAAAATATTATTTGAGAGACTGCTCTATACCCGTCTAGAGTCTGGAGGTTCAGCAGAGATGAGATAAAGTCCCCAGCTTCATAAAGCATACACGCTAGAGTTATCCGATCATAAACAAAGAAATCAGTATATAAGATACTCATAGACTGTGATGAATGCCATAAATAAAATAAGGAAAAGGTGGAGATACAGAGTGATCAGAGGAGGATATTTTTTCTTGAATGACCAGAGACCTCTCCAGTGGCACCTGCACAGCACCTCAACAAATAGTCTTCCAACACCTGTGAGAACAGGTCAGGATCCTGAGCAACCTATCTGTCCCAAAACAACACTTTCTATTTTTAAACAGCTCTGCCATTTAACTTATCTCATCTTTAATTAAATGTGATTATGTGATAAGTATCAAAGACTACCTTTTAAATGTTAATAGCCAGATTTTTCTGTGCCATTTAAAAATAAAGTATCCCTTCCTTATTGATTTGCAATGCTTTCTTCATCATAACATTACATGCTCTAGGTTTTTAAGGGACAACGATATTTAACTCTTTAATTATCTGGGATATATATTGGTGTAAGGTAGAGTATATAATTATCCCCCTTCGGCTACACACCTCTCAGTACTGTTTGTTGATGCCACCTTTGTCGTGTCTCAGACACTTATGAATAATATTCTCATTTCTATTTCAATAATTCTTATTTGTATACTTATAAATAAAGTTGTCTACTTTACTGTTATGGATTACCCTTCCCCAGTTTTGGTGTCGGGGTTCTACCAACTTCATAAAATGAAAAGAAGCAATTTCTTTATTCTTCTAAATATTGGAACAATTTTCATAATAGAGAAAACTTTTTGATTTCAATCTCTTCCTTGACATTTAAAAAATAAGCTGATAGTAGTCTAATGAGAGACCTCTCTGAATGAAATTATTTTATACACATTTTCTCTCTTTCTTCTGTGATTATCAGTTAATTCAGACCTCTAACTATTCTTGAGTCAGCTCTGGTAATTTATATTCCCCTGTAAAATGTTCTATTTCTTCAGGATTTCAAATATATTACCATAGAATTATATGTACTATAATCACATTTTCTCTCTTTTGTTAATCTCATTAAAAGGTTTCTCAATTTGTATTGAATTTTTGTCCTCTTTAAAAACATTGCCAAAAGTTTGCCTTATCTGATTGTTTTAAATAAATGACAAGTTTCTGAACATATCTGTAGTAATTTTTTGTTGCTGCTGTAACAGATTACCACGAAGTTGATGACTTAACCATTTTACAGGTTTTCTTGGTTTTGTTTTTGTTTTTACATTTTACAGTTCTGTAAGGTCAGAAATGACACAGATCTTCCTGGACCAAAATCAAGGTGTTGGCAGGACTGCCCTCCTTCCCGAAGCCTCCAGGGGTGATTCCATTTCCTTTCCTTTTCTGTCTTCAAGAGTTGACCTCCGTTCTTTGTGGAGGTAAACTTGTGGCTTCCTTTCTCCTCCTTCAAAGCCAGAGCAGTGGGTGGGATTCTTCTCACACTGCATTACTCTGACCTTCTGTACTCACATCTCCCACTGATTCTGTCTCCACTTCCGTCTTCCTCTGCCACTTTAAGGACCCTCATGATTACATTGGGTCCATCCAGGTTACACACGATAACCTCTTGATTTTAAAATCAGCTAATTAGCAACTTCAATCCTCTCTGCTACCTTAATCCCCCTTTGCTGTGTAACTTATCAATTCACAGTTTTCAGGGATTAGGCTATGGACATCCGGGAGGGATGGGGAAACACATTATTCTGTCTACCAAAACACCAATTAAACTTTTGATGTTTTACCTCATTTTTTTCTGCTTTTATTTTTATTCTTTCTCCCTGCTTCCTTGACGTAATTTTATTGCCATTTAAAAAGTTTTAGTCGAGGACTTACTCAGTTCTCCTGGGTCTGTCCCACGTACACAAGTTGTTAAACTTTGTGTGATTTTCTCCTGTTAATGTCTTAAGCCCATTTAATTCTTAGACCAGCCAGAAGAACCTAAGGGTAGAGGGAAATTTCTTCCTCGCCGACAGTTGGCAGCAAAGATGGAATACAACTTTACTGGCTAGACACTCCCGGCTCCAAGGCTACTGCGGTTAAGAGACCCTGAGACGCTTGACAAAAGCCGCTAGGAGGTACGAATCCTTACCAAGTCAGCCAGCCTCCTGGGTCTCTGCCTGCATGGTCTGTTGGAGGCATGAGTGGTACATTTTCTCTTTTCCTAAAATTAGATTAGCAGGAGAAAACACTTATAGGGCTAGATCCCTGGACTTGGCAACTCTTGGGGAACTTTGCTAGAGTACTCTTGGTTTGTTGACCCTTTTCCTCCCATAGATGGTCACAGTCTTTTTTTTTTTTCTGTCTCTGTGTGTCTTTTGTCATAAGAAGGAAACCATTGGTCTGATAAGGGTTTCCTTTCATCTTGAGAGCTTGGTTTGTTGAGCAGTGAGAAAATTCTCTCTGGTCTCAGCCATCTGAAATTGCACATACTGGTGGACATTCGGCAGACCACTAGTGGAATAGACTGGGATTCCGAGCAGTCCCTTCAACCCGTCACACCAGCTCTCAGGGGGGTTTGTCAATAAGGGGTCTCGGTCCATAAAAGGCCCTTGTCATCTCAACCTTCATTGCCTTATTAGTGATGCAACAAAGGCCTTTACTTTCCTAGACTATGCTTGGGAGGGAATTATCTGGATCTTGTGAGGGCTGCATCTCTTGCACTCTCTTGTGGGAATGCCTCTTGTGTCTTATTGGTTTGAGATGCTATTAAGATCCTACTTGTCAATGGCCAGATGATGGCTCCTTTGAATTGGAAAAACTTCTAAATTGATAAACTTTTAGAGAGCTCTTATCCTAAACAATTATACCTACTTTAATTGGTATGCATAAGCCCCCAAAGTCTTCAAAATTCCGAAAGAGTTTCACTGAAGGATTGGTTGTAAAAAGCTAATGAAAGATTAAAAATATAAAAGATAACTAAATCAAAAGACTATAAAACTGTTATAACTACTGTTCCCCTCTATCCTCCTTTATTTGAAGACTGATTCTAGTACTCCTCTTTAGTATCCTATTTTAGATGCTGGCCAATGCAGAAATGGTCTCATGGAGCTTATATTCCTACGGAACAAGGCAGAAAATAAACATGAAAATCAATGTAAGTGGGGCTTCCCTGGTGGCGCAGTGGTTGAGAGTCCGCCTGCCGATGCAGGGGACGTGGGTTCGTGCCCCGGTCTGGGAAGATCCCACATGCCGCGAAGCGGCTGGGCCCGTGAGCCATGGCCGCTGAGCCTGCGTGTCCAGAGCCCGTGCTCCGCAATGGGAGAGGCCACAACAGTGAGAGGCCCGCATACCGCAAAAAAAAAAAAAAAATCAGTCTAAGTTAGTGATAAGGGCTAGGAAGAAAATAAAATAGGGCTATGCCAGTGGTGGGAGAGCCAGGGAGGCTACTGTTGCTGGAATATTCAGGAAAAAACTAAGTAAGTATGGGACACAAAAGGTGAGAGCAAACCAAAGAGAAGAAAATAGCCAATGAAAATCAGGAAAAATATTACCTAGGCAGCAGAAAAAGCAAAAGACTATGTCCTAAGACACAAATAAGCTTTCCTTTTTGAAGACCAGAAAGGACAGGAAAGTTAGTATGTACTCATGAAAGACCAGAGTGGTGAGACAGAAAACTACCAGAGTAGGAAATGAGAATGAGCCTGGGAAGCCCAAGGAGAGAAAGAAAGAGAACTTGACTGAAGCATGGTGATAAAGAGGGAGGCTGGTAGAGGAACTGAGTCTCTTGCAAGTATTGTGTTATTCTACTAATACGTGCTAGATATTCTACTGAGTATTTTACCTGTACTATCTCATTTAATTCTCACCCATGGGGTTTATCATACAACTTAATGGCTAAGGAATTGGAAATTCCAAGAGTTTAACAATTTGCCGAAGATTCAACAAATCATGTGTGGCAAAGTTAATGTTTGACCATCCTGCCTGACCCCAAAGTCTGTGCCCTTAACCACTGTCCTGTATAAAGTGGCACTCAGACAGACAGATTTGTTCACAGTCATTGGAGTAAAATACACATGAGAAGTACTATAAGATTTGAATTCTTCTTTGCCTCTTTAGAAAAATGCGTTCTTCCTGACTTCACACATTAGTTCTTCAGTCTCTCTAATGGCACACAGTATAAAAATTCTATTTCTATAGTCCTTTCATCCTCCATTCAAGCAAGGCCACTTTCTTTTTTTATATAAATTTATTTACTTTTATTTATTTACTTTTGGCTGCGTTGGGTCTTCGTTGCTGTGCGCAGGCTTTCTCTAGTTGCGGCGAGTGGGAGCTACTCTTTGCTGTAGGTGCAGGCGCTTCTCATTGCTGTGGCTTCTCTTGTTGCAGGGCACAGACTCTAGGTGCGCGGGCTCAGTCGTTGTGGCTCGCAGGCTCTAGAGTGCAGGTTCAGTAGTTGTGGCATGGGCTTAGTTGCTCCGCAGCATGTGGGATCTTCCCGGACCAGGGCTAGAACCTGTGTCCCCTGCATTGGCAGGCAGATTCTCAACCATTGCGCCACCAGGGAAGCCCAAGCAAGACCACTTTCTACTTAGCTGGTGAGTGAATGCCTCCAGCAGGAAGCTGTATATGGCACAACTCCGTAAGTGTAAGCCCAAGCTCTAGCAACTCCCTGTAGAGCGGCCACGGTACATCAGTGTTTGCTGTCTCTGTCCATATCGTCTCTTCCAAACATGTGGGAATGCTACTTGGTAGCTTTGCTTATCTTTTTAGGTTTTAGCAAGAAGTATTAATTTGTTCACAGGTACTGGAAAGATCTTCCCAACTAATCAACATAACCACCCAGGATACACACAAAGAGGACCAATGAGCCATATTTCCCTTTACTTCTTTCCAGTTCTTTTGTTTTATGTGTTTGTTGCCAGAATGCCTCCTATTCTATAGCTAACACACAATTTTCTTTGGGGTTGGTTTGCCTAGTGGTGACTAAGTGAGGGGGTTGATCACACTGAGGAATGAGGAGAGAGAATATCTCCCCCCCTTCAGGCTTCAGCTGTGAAGTAATGTTACTTGTTCATAAAAAATATTCTGAGTAAATAAAGTTAATAACCTCTTATTTAAGTGAAAATAACCTTAAGTATCAGTGTAATTATTTATTATATCCTCATCACTATGTTTTCTTTATTGTGCATTGGAATATTATATATTTTGACTATTGTTATTAAAAAGGAAAGACTAGATTTCTCAAGGCTCGTCATTTGAATGATACAGATTCCTCATTTTGTTACAGTATATAAGAAAAAAAATCAGTGAATTGATCATGAAAACCCCATCTCCAAAACAAACATAAATCAGTCCAGTTTGTGCTCTGTCCATGAAATAGCATACAAACTAGTTTTGCTTTAATATAACCCCATGGATCAATCTGTACGTTTCACTTAGGGAATGTTGTCAATATCGCTGACTTTTTTTTTTTTTTACATCTTTATTGGAGTATAATTGCTTTACAATGGTGTGTTGGTTTCTGCTTTATAACAAAGTGAATCAGTTATACATATACATATGTTCCCATATCTCTTCCCTCTGGCGTCTTCCTCCCTCCCACCCTCCCTATCCCACCCCTCCAGGCGGTCACAAAGCACCGAGCTGATCTCCCTGTGCTATGAATATCGCTGACTTTTTACCAGTGATGTTGTTTCTGCCGAATCCCCCTGAACCTGAAAATAGCCCAAGAATGATGGAATGATGGGAAAGAGGGGACAAGGAGGAAAACAGTTCTCATTAAGGCTCTAAAGACACTCATCTGTAATGTCATTCATACTCATAATCCCTTGTCTTCCTATTTACTTTCCACACCGGTATTCTAACAGACCATGTGTTCCCACTTAAAGTGGCATGTTAGCACTTAATTTCCAGTTGCTGCTTGCTCTTCATTTTTAATAGCTTATACATTTCACTCAGTATACCATTTTTGGAAGAATTTGAAAGAAACTATAGGCATGCCTTAATTGGTACCATTAATTTCAATAGACTGATTAGGTATGGGGACCCTATGGCTCATTTCTGATGTGGTTCATGTTTTGATGATACTTTACTGAAAAAAAATCTCTTTTTGGCCATGATGACAGTATCAAGGGACATAGAGCCCTGCTCGTTGCAACATAGTCTGACCAATGATTCTACTGTGATGGGAAAATATAAAAGTAGAACGTGTTTATGTATTTCCTGGTTATTTTAGCTATGTGGAAAATTTTACTTAAACATGAAGTTGTTCTATCTTATTTGTAAGAACCTGAATGAAGAACTTAGTGCAGTGCTTTTCTTTGCAACGAAATCATAGAGGTAAGTCCTGATCAAATCAGGATTTTTATGGTTTGAATGGTAGTGGGGACTCTGAAATCCAACTTCCTCAGCCTCTCTCTCACCACTTCATCTCAACCCTAGAATTCAGTAAACTAGAGACAAACATTGATGTAGCAGTATTTCCGTGAGTAGGCCCATTTGAGAACATCAGGTAGAACTAAAAGGTAAGTGGACCTGAATCACCAACTACATCACTCTGGGTGGGGGACTCAGAAGTGTCTCCTCTGCTACTCTCAAGGTCATCATGAGTCTGTGTGGATGACCTCGATGACTTTCTGGTCCATATCACTCTGATGCATTCATGGAGATAACATCCAAATAGGAAGCTCCATTTCTTTACCTAGACTAGACTTGCAGTTAGTACTTGGAGACAGTAGTTTCAAAGCAGGAAATCAAGGACAGGAAATAAAACCACTTGTGGCTCTGACGTAGGGACATCTTGGTTGCTTTGTTCTCCCCGGGACTCCCCTCTCCAACTCTTCCCCCATTGCTCTCCAAAAGTGCTGCTTGGAAGGACCAGTGGAACCGCTTCGGTTGTGTTAACGGGTTGGTAAGTATTTATTAACAAGTAATGCCATTTTTCTTACGTAAATACTCAGAATTGAAGGGGAAGTGGAAATTCTTGAAGACAGAAGTCTGAAGAATTTTATGTGTGGGATAACTGTCAGAATCTCTCTCCAGGATCCCTAGAACCTATCCCCTGAATGAGGGTCTATAAAAGTTCTGTGGGTTAAGGAGATATGGACTTTGCCTTGGGTTGGTCTTTTGAAATGTACACAGATAATAAGTCGTCAGGAATGCCCTCTTCAATTAGGAGAGGCAGCAATGCCTGTGTAAGCAAGTGAAAACAGACACCGGCCCAGCCCTCAGGGGATTTTAGATTTCCCTTAGTACATTTATAAGATGGATTCAATGTAATTTTCCCATAAAATGAATATATGGGAAGTGATTTTTTCAAGAACACACAGTGAGACAGTAGACAAGGAGTCTAAGAACCAGACCAGATGTCATAAAACATGAAATCTGTTCTCAACCCTTTCACTAACTCACTGATGTGGCTTAGATTAATTGACTCAATTTCTAATCCCTTTATAAAAACAATACTTCCTGTTTAATTTTAGAATCATCTACTTTGAGGCCACTCAAAGACTTTAGCTGTTTTTCTTGTCCACTGTGAGTTACGCCACAAGAAAATGTAGAACTTTATTTCATATGATCATGATTTCCATTTAACACAGAGGGAAGAATAACCATCAAACTGGGGTTACTATCCTACCAGATCAAACACCAGCACACAGCATGGGTGTCAAATGCACGCTCTCCTACCCGATCTTTAGAGGCACAGACGGGGACACAAGGACAGTAAATCTACATCTATCAGAGGGCAGCTACCAATAGTAAGTACCTACGTGAACCAGGGCAAATTTCAGGCTGGTGCTTTGTGGATGTCTTTGCTAATGGCTCTGAGTTCACAGTAGCTTAGGTCTGGGTGCACACCCCTGACCATTGTCTATGAAGAAACCAGAACTCTCTGGGTGTAGATACCTACACTGAAGATAGCTTCCGATACATTTATTCTCAGCCGACTTTCAATCTAGTGATAAGGGAAGGCCTTGTCAATTTTAGATCAGTTGCTTTTCTAGGAGATCCTGAGTTGACAAAAGGAAGGAATGTTAGCAGCCCTGGGATCTCTTAGTCATGGTTTCCCTAATCACTACCTTGAGGTTATGGTGTCTTCCGATAATGTTGATACTTCACCTAACTGAGCAGTGTCAAGGGTGTCGTGGAGCTAGACACCCACGGCTGAACTCATCGGAGCTGTCCTGGGGGCAGAGTAATGCCCCAAGATTAAACCAGAGTTAAATTTAAAAGCAGTGAGCTCTAAAACATGGTAGTAAGCAAGACAGGAAGCCTAGAAACATAGGACACTTAATTTTCAGGTCAAAGCCATGTGTCCGTTAAGAAATAGATAAAGATGAAGAAAGGCAGGTCCTACAAACAACTACAGAATCCCCTTCTTGCGGCCATTCGCAGCCTCACCCAAGGCCCAGGGAATGACCCAGAGCGGGGTCATAAAAAATAAGCTGTCTTGATTGTATAACTGTAGTTTTGCTAACATTAGCAAGCACACTACTTATAATATTCTTCCCGTTTCACATGACCGACATTAACACATTCAGACAACGTCATCGATATTATTACCTCCACATGACTTTTATACTCGCGTATCAGCGTCAGATTCAGAGATGCAGTAGGGTCCATTGTGGTCTTTCTGGGGGATTCTCTAGTTTGGGGAAAGAAAATTTAAGATCGAAAATGAGGAAAAGGATGAAAATTGCAGTGGCTGGAAGCAATATTCGAAAGTTGCTCGTAAAGAAGAGAAAAGCCGCATCCACGGATATAAGAGGGCAAGGGATTTGTAATCACAGGTCATTAAAATAAGAAAAGCATGTTTATGATAAAACAAACAGCAATCGCACAAATCCTCTAAATTTTAGTCGGAACAATGTATGATTTTTAAAAATCGAAATATCTGAGAACCTGTTACCAGACGTCTATATTTTAGAAACCATTTGGATTTATTTTTATTGTTTCTGCTTTTGGGGGCTGTTCCTCATATTTTGAAAGAAAGCAAAACAAAACAAAAATAACCCAAAACCCACCTGAACTGATTAAAAGAAATTGTCCAGATCTGCTAGTTAGAAGTTAAACTCATCAGAGAATAGGAATGATTTGTAATGTCCTTTATTTTTACATCATTCTCAGACTGTTAGAACTTAGCATTAATTACTAGCTACCAAATTTTTAGTCACATTTTGTATTCATTATTTGAAATATTTTTCTTACTGAACTGGCACATTTGGGGAGCTAAATAGAATAAACATGTTTACTGGGTTGAGAGTAAATAAAATTGAACATCTGATTAACAGATGGATCATTTTTTTAGGTGCTGGAAGGTTGATATTTTCTCATGGTAGGTCTAGGAAAGATAAAGAGGCAATATAAGATCTCAGTTTCATTTATTATAATAGATATGGTACAGAGATATTTAATATTGTATAATATAAAATATTTCTCAGATTAAAATAACCTTTTTCATATACATTTGAAAATAAAATCATGTAGATTTCAAACATAAGAGAACTTGATCTTGAATATATGTGGTTGTCCACAAAATCTTTATTAATTATTCCGTTTCCTAAAGATAGAGTGAAGGAAAGATTTCAGAAGGCAACCTGATTAGTGTAATACAATACTCATTCTGCTAAGTACGTTATGAAATAAAAAGCCAAAGAATGTGTTTGTCCAAGTGATCTTTTTATCCTCCATTTTTCAATTCTCCACTGTCATTTCAGGATTCAGTAACACTCAGAAAAATTTCTGGGTTTTTTTTTCCTGCATACTTAATGAAACCCTGGTACTTACTCTTTGTTGACTTGGGATGGAATTCTAGCCAAAAGCAAGGTTTTAAATGTATCTAAAAATTGAAACCAAATATTGAAATGTTCTCATAGCTCACCCATTATTGATCAAATTCTCGTAAAATTTCATCCACATCACATCACGTCTCAGTCTGGGTTCCTTGAAAATAGGCTCCGATGCACGGATTTGTATGCAAAAGGTTTATTGGGAGAGTGTTCTCAGGAAATTTATTGTTACGTGAGTGACGAAGCAGAACTGGGAAAGGGCAAAGCCAACTCACAATGTGATTGCAACTGAAGCCTCACCCAATCAGTCCGACAGGGAGTCCTGGACCTAAGAAGGTCCACAGAGTTTTCCCCTGTCCCTTACTATCAGCAGAACCCTGGGGGATGAGACGACGGGACATAAACCTGGGTGAGGCAGGTCCTAGCAGACAAGGGTGATTCCCAGTGAGGGCAGAGCTGGAAGCCTTTGGGAGTTGGTATTCCTGGATGCTGGAAGACAGTGCATGGGCCCTGAAAAGGACTGGGCCAGGCACCAAACATTTTTTAGTTAAAAACCTGTTCCATAGACTGAATCATTCAGGTAGGAAGTGGGAAATAGGTTAGCACAATAATAAGAATACTATATTAATCTTTTAAAATCAGGATGATGTCTACATTTGTCTATCTACAAAATAACCCTTTTTGTTTTCTCCGTAGGGTGTTCGTGTATCACTTACACCTTTCTAGTAAAGGTAGGGCTCATTAGGACCTGGGACATGCTCAAATTACCTGAGGAAATAGGGTCATTTATTATCCTCGTTCTACCCCAAATCTGCTCTTTCTTCTTCCAAGGCATATAGCTGCCCAGCAAGAGACAAAAATTTCCCAGCCTCCCTTGTGAATAGGTGTGGTCATTGACTAAGTTTTCATCATTGAGATGTGGATAGAAGTGATTGAGGGAAACTTCCAGATCCCTGGGGAAAAAATGCTTTTCCAGAACTCATTCTTTCCTTTCCTTTCCTTTCCCCTGGCTGGAATGGAAATTACTAGAACAACTCTGGAAGTCTCAAGTTAAAGTTAGCAAAGGTGTCTCTACTCTGTGGAGTAAAGCCCATCTGTCTGCTCTGACCTGTCTGCAACATAGAAAAGTCTATCTCTTGTAAGCTATTTTACCTTTTAATTTATTTGTTAGAAGCATTTAGCTTTTTACCTAATTTAAAAAACAGATTATGTTAAGAAGACACAGAAAATAAGGGATATAGGAATAGCCATGTTTTATGATCAAGAATGGGACGGTCATTCACGATACAAACAGCTCTAGAAGCCAGATTTTTTTTTTTTAATTTATTTTTGGCTCTGTTGGGTCTTCATTGCTGCATGCGGGCTTTTCTCTAGTTGCAGTGAGCGGGGGCTACTCTTCATTGCGGTGCGCAGGCTTCTCATTGCAGTGGCTTCTCTTATTGAGGAGCACAGGCTCTAGGCATGCGGGCTTCAGTAGTTGTGTCACGTGGGCTCAGTAGTTGTGGCTCGTGGGCTCTAGAGCGCAGGCTCAGTAGTTGTGGAATGTGGGCTTAGTTGCTCCGCGGCATGTGGGATCTTCCCAGACCAGGGCTTGAAACCATGTCCCCTGCACTGGCAGGCGGATTCTTAACCACTGCACCACCAGGGAAGCCCGGAAACCAGATTATCTTGTTTTTCTTCAGTATAAGTTTTCCAATACTCCTTCCTTTAGTTTTGTGCTCATGGTGATCAAAGGAATCTTTGTCTTCACTGGTACCAACTAACTTCTAAGTCCTATTTCATGCCTTCTACGTAGGCGCACCTCCTATCTTGTGGTCTTTGTTGATTGCCTTCTCTTGGTGTGCTTTTTGGCTTATAGAACCTCACATAAACTACTGACTCCATATGAATCACGTTTCTACTTTTTAAGAGGAAAGGTCTGATTGGTGTCCATTGTAATTACTATCCCTGTTGGGCAAAGCACTCATCCCAGAAGTCCTTATGGGCTTCTGGTGAGCCTGCAGTTGGGTGGCCCTTGGGGCAAGTACTGTAGGGGATTTTATCAATTTCCACTGCCCTGCATCCAACCCCCTTCTATTCGTTTAAAAGTTCTATTGTGTGTGTTTTTAGTAGTAGTTACAGGGAGTCAGAAATTCCGTCTCCTTGTTCCTTGGCTTAAAGAATGGACACATAACCTAGACTCAGAAAACCAGGTGCTTCCCCCAGGATTCAAATCAGGAGGAAGCAACATAAATTCCCAGGCCAGTCAGAGATTATTTGCAATGGTGGCAGAATGGCCAAAAGTGCAGTAGCCTGAGAAGTGGTATCTTGAGTAAACTCTACATGACACATCCACCTGGCAATGTCCCCTGTTGCCCTTGCACGCCTGTTTTCTACAAATGATTTTTCAAACTTCTTATAAGTTCTATGAGCTTCCCAATATCTATCCCCCGCAAAAATCTTTTCTGATAAGTTAGCAGTTGATCTCGCTTGCACCCAAGAGCCCAGTTGTGGTGGATATTGGCACCCACCTGTGATTAAGTCAGCTGTGGCCAGGTCGGCAGGGCCATGTGACAGGCTTTCCTCACAAATGGCTCTATGAGTGGTGCAGGTAACCTGAGGATTTTAGGGTACATTAATTCAAAACAATACAAGATAATAGAATAAGGGAGAAAAGTGACTTTTTCCATGCACAAGTTTACTCTTTGTAAACAAAAAACAAAGGTGCAATAACTTTGAAAAGATGGTGAAGTTACTGAATTACCGAAGGCTTTCTCTTAGTGGAGCCTGAAGTCCGAGACGTGGAAGAAAGGCCCACACCTAGTCTTCTGCCTATGCTCAGCAACTCTCCCCACTAGTCACTGGTGGCTCCCCCGAGGCAAGCACAGCTACAGCTGAACTCTAGCCCTGGCTTAGACCCTAAAGCAATCTGGAAAAGCCACATTTATGTACTCCGGTATTATTCTCTGCAATTCTCATAATCTACACCAAGTCTTCTTATATACTGTCTCAGTTAGAAGCACTAAATCTATTCTGTGGAAAATAAACGTAGGTATTAAAATATTCTGGTTTTTAAAATAAGCATAATGGCCATTGCAAAACACCCTTCTTCCTGAGATTCCTGAGAATCAGTGCTATAAAACTGCATTGCTCTAATGATGGATGGAGCTCTTTTTAAAAGTTTTAGATGAATGACATGGAGTCTATAAGGAATTTTAATGACTGCGTTTTCTGAGTCTTAATATTGTACAAGGTAATTGAACGAATATCACACAGATCAATCAAGATTTTCCTTTTCTTTCCCCTTTATAAGTCCTTTATTTTTCTCTTTTAAGGTTTATACCATTACTTCACTGAGCAATGAAAAATACATACATATTCATGATAATGCCAGAACTATTGATTTCCAGTTTTCAGAATCAACCTATTCATAAAACACACAGGAGATCTGCTTATTTTTCCAAAACTGAATATAAGAGTCTTTGTATTAAAGTACAACAGGCAGAATTTGAGAAACGGACATGGAGTGAGAGAAGGGATAGAGGTAAAGGTGATGCAATAATAAACCGTATGTACCCAGTGGAAGTGAAAGGATACTGAAGAAAGTGGATGAACAAAACGCAGAGGTTTAAGTTTATCAAAGTTACAAAACTCACCAAAGAAGGGACAAAACGGTAGTGGGGGAAGGGAGAGTAAACCATTACAAGTAAACGAAATTCTCCTATTTTACTGACAGATAAGTAATAGGCGATATCCAGAGTAGATCAATCTAAATTTGATTGTACCTTTCATTTAACATAGCTTGGTGATAAAGATTAAAATGTAGATATTTTACTAATGGCCTAATGTTTTCATAATACCATCGTGCCTATAGTATGCTTTTGTGCTCTGCTGTACTACGCCTACGTTGAAATACTACAAGTTGGCATTCTACTGTTTAGAGTACTTCCTTTCACAATTTTTTGGTGTTTTTTTTTTTAAAATCCTGTTTTACTGCTTCTTGTACCTCCAGTAAGCATGCTGATAAGAAATGAATGATACTTCCCTTGAGGCCTGAAGATGGCTGAGGGCCTCAGGGGCTACGGAGGTCCTTGCAGGTTGTTTTTGTTTGTTTTTCTTGTCCATCTCATTGCCCTTCCCTTCCCATTCCTATGATGATGACTTCAGGGACAGTGAAGCCACTTTTTCACAGCCATCATCACTTCCAAATGCAGAGATTATTTCTATCTTCTGTCTTTGTTACTGGCTATCTTCTCTATGAATACTGTGGCTTATTCTCCCGGTGCCGTTTCTAAAAGTTTTCACTGCTGTACCTTACATTCTTCTATTTGTTATTCCTCTTCTTTCTTTTTTCCCCCGCCTGACTCTCCTCTTGCTTCTCTCAGTTTCTTGTAGAAAAGCTTATGATATATATGTATGGGTGTACACCTATGTATACACACACATATACGGATACATACATAAACACATATATCAATACATATGTACATATCGCCCCTAATCTTTTATATACAGTAAATACAAGGTGTGTCTTTCAATATCGTTCCCAATCTTGTCATTTTCAGCTTTGTAATAGTACTGCTGGATTATTAGAGTTAGCAGCCTCACAGACAGAGACTTTGGACTGAAGTTTTAGAAATTCTTGCCAGTTTTTGAACATCCGTGAATATTTGAGAGTGCTAGGGTGCCGGTTCAAAAAAATATATATCCCCAAAGTGAGGCTCACCATTTTCTCTTCCAAAGAAAACACTGAGTATGTTTACCATGTAATGCAAACTTTCTTGGGTAATCTACCAATAAAGCCTTTTATACTTGCTAACTAAAGGTTGTTATTCTTCAACAAGGATAGAGACATTATAAATATATGTATATATACTTAAGAAAGATAGGGTTGTAGATCTATGATAAAAAGTGAGATCAGTACAGAAAAACGTAAGCTGATACATCTGGCAAAGAAAAGCTGTGGATATAGCTATTTCATGAAAGGGAGAAACTTGGCAAAATATTCAAAATGGGTTTTAATGTAATCATTTGACGGAATGTGTTGAGTGGTTCTGATGTCAGTTTTCAATGAGGTATACAGCTCTGGATACCACACTGCAGAAGAGTGCTTTTGCTGGTAATGTGTAATAGTTGAAAATACATGGTGATGTCATAGCGAGGAGCTAATGATCACCTGAATGATTTCGGTGATGGTTTTAAGTTGTATGCCCCTAGAAGGAAGAATTTGTTTAACTCACTCTGGGACGCTTAGCACTGTGACTGTGTGTGGCTTCAGTCCCTTACTGACGTTTTTAAATAACAATCGTATCTAATATTAGAAATGCCACCTTTAAGATGATAGCAGGAAGTCCACCAGAACACTTCTGTGGGAGAAGAATGTCACCTGCCGTATCAGTAAACAAAGGACGCTGTGGCCATCAAGCCAACAGCACTGCAGTCACCCCCAACTGTGCACCCTGAGGAGATTCAGGATGGAAAAACAGGATACTGGCCCCAGCTAGTTAAGGTGCATATCAAAGGAATGATTTCAACGAGCCCAGATGCTTGCATCTTCCCCATATATAGAAAAGCACTAAATTCCGTAAACTGAGATGCCTGGTTTTCTTTAATTAACAGTAATCTTTTGATGTTCGAACTACCTGGTTTTTGTTGCAAAAACTCCTATATATCGTGGATCCCCCTTTACCTCTTTGGATCAGTCCCTCAGAGCTATCTGAGAGGCTGCCTCCCAGACTTGAGTCCTTGGAAGTTCTTCCAGATAAAACAGAATTCTCAACTTTTAGGTTGTGCTTTTTTTTTTTTTTTAATTGACACTTCCTTAGCAAAGGATGCACAGTCATTTCTCACTGTGGCTTTAAGGGTCTTCAAAGCCAGGCAGTGCTGCTGCAATAAACTGAAGAAAACTAACGAGGACAAAGAAACAACTGGAGGAAATGTTTTGAGAGAAAAAGAGCAAGTCTAGCAATTATTTACTTGAAAGCAAATACTGAACGTTTAATCAGTGTGAAAAGAGAGCAAAAAAAAAATGGTTTTTTTTAATCTTGTCTCTTTTTTAGAATCCAAGGACAGAGTCTTTGGCCTATCATGACGGGAGACAGTGGCCAAGCAGTCGCCAGGGCCTCATCCGGCAATCTCTCTGTGCAAACTTGGCAAATGTGTTTGAAGTTTTCACATCACCACTTCCTCATTTAAACCCAGGGAGACACTTTATCTTCCTCTGCGGGAATTTTGGTTGTTAGTTAATTTCCATAGAATGGCTGTATTCTAGGTCTTCATCTCCCCTCTAACTACTTCCTTAATGCCATCTCTTAATCCTTCCTCCTCATAACAATTACCTGCATTCTCCACTTCTTTCAAGCAATAACTCACCATTTATTTCCCTCCTGAAAACTTTCCTACCAAGCTCCGTCACAAAGCGAGTCATATCATCAAAATGTGAGAATGATGAATTATACCAGATTAGTCCATGTTTGCTTACATGTTGTCTTGGAATAGTCTATCATTTTTCAAATAAGTTCATCCTGCTTCCCCAGCTAGACAAGAGGGCTCTTGAATGGAAGCACACTCCATTTTATAAATATTCTTGAGCTACTACGGTTTTTAAAATGCTGGGCATTCTACAGGCACTACTGTAGATGCTCAGTAAATTAACATGTTACGTGGCAGGCTGGATGGGAGGGGAGTCCAGGGGAGAATCGATACATGTATATGTATGGCTGAGTCACTTTGCCGTGCATCTGAAACTATCAAAACATTGTTAATCGACTATACTCCAATACAAAATAAAAAGTTAAAAAATATGTATATAAAAAAACATGATCTCACAGATTTATTTGGTCCATTTATATTGTCTGATATGTGTCTTTTAGCACATCCAACGCCTAGAACTGGGCCCAACACCTAGAACGGTTCCTGGCACATTATAAGTGATCAGTACATATTTGTTGAAAGAAGAAATTAATTTGATTTATTATTTTAAGAAAGATTCCATTCTCTTTTTCTTTTGCCTGCTCACCATATCTTTTCCAGACAGACTTTAAGGATCTTTCTAAAATGAAATGTAACATAGGAAACAAACTTACGGTTACCAAAGGGGAAGGGTGGGGGGAGGGATAAATTAGGAGGTTGGGATTAACATATACACACTACTATATATAAAATAAACAAGTATCTGAAAAAGAATATTTATACATAACTGAATCTCTGTGCTGTACGTCTGAAACTAACACGACATTGTAAATCAACTATACTTCAATTCAAAAACTAAAATAAAATGTAGTTCATTCTACATTTTACCTATTAGAGCCAGACTTTTTTTTTTTTTAGCTCTCAGTTATTTAATCTTTGTGCTGAAATGTGGACATGATTCTTGTACTTGCCCTAAAGACTTTAGCACTCTGGACCAAAGCACATGACAACGATAGGTGAGGCTTCTTTCCGTTGAAAGTATCTAAAACCATTTCTTTGTAGAAGTGGCTCACAAGCCTTTGCTATGAAACACGTAGCATTCCTTCTTACACATAAAATTTTTCAGACCCCCCCCTCATGAGAGCTTAGAAGGGGTATAATAGCAAATCAGAGTTGACGCAACCTTGGGGTTTCCCTACACTAGATTCTAAAACTTTAACAAGCTTAAAAAATATCTGATTTCTCAAAACTCCCTCTGACTTGAAGACAGTATCAGCGGGAAAACAATTTATACTAAAAACACGAATAAATGCATTGTCCTTTACTTTGTATTAGGACATCTAACTGGGTTGTATAATTTAGAAAGTTGTGGTTTGGTTGGGTGACCCCTTTCCATCTTAGTGGTTATTAGACCGGGATATCCATTTACCCCTCTGGATCCTCCGTAAATATTTTAGTGGCAAACCGGAGACTGTTTACAGTGCATTTAGCCTGGTACCTATCGTGAAGCCATAAAGTTAAACCCACTTTGCAGCAATTATGAAATTTCAGTGATTAATTTCTGCTGTTGGGTTGGAAAGATTTGTTCAAATAAGATGTAAATTGTGCAGAACTAATATTCTTCAGACAGACCAGGTTTATGTGGCAATCCTATCGTCCAAAGGAGAAAGTGATGAAATAAATCAATAAATCCTGTAGTATTCACTAAGTCTTGGATTCACACACCCAACCAAATGCTGGAAAAATGCATCAGAGATTTTAAGGAGATAGAAAACTAGCTAATCCCAACAGCATCCAAGGCCCAGAAGAAAAAGTGGTTTGCAAAGCAAGGTCACAAGGTAGAGAATGGCCGAGCCCATGAAGACCAACATTCCTGGTTTCCAGGGCAGTGTTCTTTCACCCACAAAGTGCAGCCTCCTAGAGGGAAAGCAAATTGCTCATTTCCATGTCACTGACAGCCTAGGATTCCAAATGTGTCTTCATCCCCATCATCACTTCCATCCCATCAACAGAGTGTGCCTTGCCCTCCTCTCTGGCTGTATAACCAGACATGCTCTCATGAAAATCTGCCACACTCCCAGGGCCAGGAGAATTCAGCCCGGCTGTCAGCCTCTTAGTCTTTGGTGACCATTAGCAGGATTCCCACACTGAGACTTAAGGTTAATTATATTCAGGAAGTCACTGCTAAAACATTCCCAAACGGGATGAAAGAAAAGTGGGATAACTTTGACATGAGAATTTGCCTGGTCTTCTTTGGAGAAACAATGTTACCATCGATATTTTTTTTTTAACATCTTTATCGGGGTATAGTTGCTTCACAATGGTGTGTTAGTTTCTGCTTTATAACAAAGTGAATCAGTTATACATAAACATATGTTCCCATATCTCTTCCCTCTTGCGTCTCCCTCCCTCCCACCCTCCCTATCCCACCCCTCTAGGTGGTCACAAAGTACCGAGCTGATCTCCCTGTGCTATGCGGCTGCTTCCCACTAGCTATCTACCTTACGTTTGGTAGTGTATATATGTCCATGCCTCTCTCTCGTTTTGTCACAGCTTACCCTCCCCCCTCCCATATCCTCAAGTTCGTTCTCTAGTAGGTGTGTGTCTTTATTCCTGTCTTACCCCTAGGTTCTTCATGACATTTTTTTTTCTTAAATTCCATATATATGTGTTAGCATACGGTATTTGCCTTTCTCTTTCTGACTTACTTCACTCTGTATGACAGACTCTAGGTCTATGCACCTCATTACAAATAGCTCAATTTTGTTTCTTTTTATGGCTAAGTAATATTCCATTGTATATTTTTAATTCAATAAGTACCCACTGAAAATGTAATGTATGACAGATCCTAGCCTGGTGAAACCCAACTATTCTAGGGCTCTACCAGCCTGTGACCACAACTGAGGACAGGCTTCCGCAGTAGTTCAAACACTGTGCACTGGGCAGCTTTAGGACGTCTCCTCGATTCCTCATGCCCCAGCCTCTTTACTCTGTGTGGGAATCCCCGGGCGCCAGGCTGTAGCCTCAGTACCATCCACTCGGCTACTCCATGCAGTATTGCCATGTCCCTCCTCTGTCAACCACATCACCGTACCACCCCCTTCAGAGACCCTACAGCAACTCCCCATCGCATTTAGAAGAGGATGCTCAAGTCTTTGGTCTGGCCTACGAGGCCGTGCTGTAAGCCGGCCCCGCCTTCCCACCTGACATCTCCCCCTAGGCCCCCTTGCCTGTTCAGCTCCAACCACGGTGGCCTGCTTGCCTCCGCTCGCAAGGGGTACAGCGATCAGTGTCTCAGGCTCCCTGCATTAGTGATGTCACCTGCCCAGTACATTTCCCCCAGGACTTCCTCTATCAAATAAATTCCTCTAATCTCAGCCCCCTAGCACAATCTAAATTAGCAGCCTGGTGGTATAGTGGTGGTGAGGCTTCAGCCCTCTCAGTCCGTCTGCGGCCTGGGTTCCATTCCCTGGGTCACGTGTCAGTCACCCGGAAGTGGCCGTATGCTGTCCCCTCTCAGGTTCAGTCTCACTCTGACACACGGGGTAGCATGAGTACTACGAAAAGAAGCCTTTGCCCTCAGTTAGATTCCAGCTGACAGGTGACAGACGCACACATAAATTACAGTAATGCATAGAGGCCCAGGGACAGAGAGGAAAAAAGTGGCCCCAGAAAACACACCAACTGGCAGCGTGGTCAAGCAGGAAGCCCGCGGAGGTCAGGATTATATAGAACTCGATTCAAATCCTACCCCCAGGGCTGGGTAACTCAGTGACCAAGGGCAAGTTATTCTCTCAACCGCTCTTCATCTGTCAAGATGAAGTTTACTGTTGGGAAAGTTCTCTCCTCTTCTCCCGACTCCCTGGTCATTCTCAGCTCCCCTGAATTAAGAATGTGCGGGCCGGTTCTCAAGAATAAAGCACAGACTATTCTCTCCCTGTGCCCTCAGAAACAGCTCAGAGAAGGATGTTTTTACAGGTGTTGCCTTTAAATACCTCCCCATAAAGGAAAGATATTTTGGTGAGGTTTCTATGGGGAGCTCTTTGTTTATAATCTGGAAGAGTTCTGAAAAACAAACCATCTATCTGGTTTGAAAATGATTTACTCGGCAGCTGATTTAATAGCAGAAAAGGTATATTTGCACTACACGAGAGAAATTTCATGTTTGTAAGAATATGAAAATGTAAAATAAACAGTTTCTTCATGTTTTATCTTTTGCACTCTTAGCAAAAAAAGCAGTTTCAGTCCAAAGAGTTATCTGCCTGGCTGAGCCATGCTATCATTGGGAGGAATGATAAGTTTGTCCTCCGTCAAGAAGGTGAAGTTATTAGTTTAAAATAAAAACTAAACTAACACAAAATCCAACACGGGAACAATAAAAGAAACACACTTGTGTTTCCAAAGGTACCTAAGCTGACAGAGATCTCTTAAACTTTGTGAACACAACCCTCAAGTGGACCCTTAGAGCGACCAGAGGTACTACTTTGTGACCCTGCTCAACTCACTCCCCTCTTCAAGCCAACTATTTCATAGTCTCTTGTTATGGGTTGAATTGTGTCCTAAAAAGATATGCCGAAGTCCTGACCCCAATATCTCAAAATGTGACTTTATTCAGAAATAGGGTCATTGTAGATGTGATTAACTAAGATGAGCCCAAAGTGGTGTACAGTGGGCCCCTAATCCACACAGTGTGACTGGTGTTCTTATAATAAACGGGGAGAGACACACAAATGAAAGACGTCATGTGACGACAGAGGATTGGAGAGAAGAACCTGCCCACTAACAACTCGCACCTTGCCATCTGCCTCTACAAGGATTAAATCATGGGCCGCTGCCCTTCAACACCCCCCCGAAAGGAGTTCAGGGCGGAGATCAGGAATGCGGCCCTCTGTGCCCTGGGGAAAACTGGCAGAACGGGCCTTTAGATAGTTGGATATTTTCAGGAGAAGATTTTATGAGCCCAGTTCTTGCATCTCCTCATATCGAGCAAAACACTAAAATCATTGACAGTGACCTCTCTCGTGACTAGCAGCCAGCCTCCGCCAACACAGTGACCTCTCTCGTGACTAGCAGCCAGCCTCCGCCAACACAGTGACCTCTCTCGTGACTAGCAGCCAGCCTCCGCCAACACAGTGACCTCTCTCGTGACTAGCAGCCAGCCTCCGCCAACACAGTGACCTCTCTCGTGACTAGCAGCCAGCCTCCGCCAACACAGTGACCTCTCTGGTGACTAGCAGCCAGCCTCCGCCAACACAGTGACCTCTCTGGTGACTAGCAGCCAGCCTCCGCCAACACAGTGACCTCTCTGGTGACTAGCAGCCAGCCTCCGCCAACACAGTGACCTCTCTGGTGACTAGCAGCCAGCCTCCGCCAACACAGTGACCTCTCTCGTGACTAGCAGCCAGCCTCCGCCAACACAGTGACCTCTCTCGTGACTAGCAGCCAGCCTCCGCCAACACAGTGGCCTCTCTCGTGACTAGCAGCCAGCCTCCGCCAACACAGTGGCCTCTCTCGTGACTAGCAGCCAGCCTCCGCCAACACAGTGGCCTCTCTCGTGACTAGCAGCCAGCCTCCGCCAACACAGTGGCCTCTCTCGTGACTAGCAGCCAGCCTCCGCCAACACAGTGGCCTCTCTCGTGACTAGCAGCCAGCCTCCGCCAACACAGTGGCCTCTCTCGTGACTAGCAGCCAGCCTCCGCCAACACAGTGGCCTCTCTCGTGACTAGCAGCCAGCCTCCGCCAACACAGTGGCCTCTCTCGTGACTAGCAGCCAGCCTCCGCCAACACAGTGGCCTCTCTCGTGACTAGCAGCCAGCCTCCGCCAACACAGTGGCCTCTCTCGTGACTAGCAGCCAGCCTCCGCCAACACAGTGGCCTCTCTCGTGACTAGCAGCCAGCCTCCGCCAACGTGTGTGCTTGACTGTACGTACCCCCGTTCACTAAAATCCTATACAACACTGACCTTCCCCTCTGCCTCTTTGGAGCCGCTCCTCAGAGCTATCTGTAATGCTGTCTCCCGGGTTATAGTCTCCCGCTGCGGAGCACAGGCTCCGGACCCACAGGCTCAGCGGCCATGGCTCACGGGCACAGCCGCTCCGTGGCATGTGGGATCTTCCCGGACCGGGGCACGAACCCGCGTCCCCTGCATCGGCAGGCGGGCTCTCAACCACTGCGCCACCAGGGAAGCCCTATTTTTTTTTTTCAGTCGACAAATCTATTCACCAAAAAACACCAAGCCTTGTCAGCAAACCACCAAAAGCTAGCAAGAGGCAAGGAAGGATTCCCCTACAGGTTTCCGAGGGAGTTTGGTCCTGCCGACACCTTGATTTCAGACTTCTAGCCTCCAGAACTAGGGGACCATAAGTTACTGTTGTTTTAAGCCACGTAGTTTGTGGTACTTGGTTATGGCAGCCCCAGGAAACGAATACACTTCCCTTCGTTCTTCAAACATCCATCATCCCCTCAACTTCTCACCACCCATTAAAATCAGCTGATGCGTTTCAGTGAGAAAATAAAAGTAATCATAAAAGCTATCCACATTACCCCTCCTACCCCAAATTACATGGGTGCTTTCCTTCCTGCTTCAAGAAATGTATTTTCCCTGCTCCAAGCTAAGGCTGGCCTCCCCGCACCTGCTCTGTGCACTGACCATCACTCTCTCACCTATTCAAGGACTTTGGCAGTTATATCCATCTGCTCCTACATCATCAAAATTTTCCTCCCCAATGCATAATTCTATCAGCAAACAGACATGTTTTCAATTACCCAAATGTGAAAGGAAGAAAGAAAGAAAAAAAGAAGGAAAGAAGGAAGAGAGGGAGAGAGGGAGGGAGGGAGTGAGGAGGGAGGGAGTGAGGAGGGAGGGAGAAACGAAAGCAGGAAAGGTCTTCTTCTCGATCCCACTTTTTCTCCCAATAATCACCCTCACTGCCATTTCTCACTCTCTTTTCTAGAAAAACACTCAGAATGGTTGTGTATCTTCACAGACTCTACCTCCTCAGCACCCGTTATCCACTACTATAATTCCTTACAGGGTTAGAGAAGACCTCCACTTTGGGTCCCCAGACCTCATCCTACTTGATCTCTCAAGTATTTGCCATAGCTGATCACTGGTTTTCTTCAGACATTCTTGTCCCTTGGCTTCTAGGGACACCACATTCTTTTGGTGTCTCTCCTCCCTCACGGGCCATTTCTTCTCAGTGTCCGTTATCGGTTCCTCACTGTTGAGTTCTCAGGCTTCATACCTTATGATATTTCATCTAATACCACACTTTAAATTCTATATTTAGTACTGAGTAAGAATGGGAGTCAGTGAAAGGTTTTACTTTCATGAAATGCATAATATCTAGTGTTGAAATCATCAGTGGCTTTCTCATCCTTCCTAGAAATCTCACTGCTGGCAATGGGATTTTGAAGTCACAATGATCATTTATTAGGCTTACATGACTGTCTCACTCTGCTGGAAGACATTCATAGGAATTGCCTGTTCTCCAGCCCAGTTCCCTGTAATTGATTATGGTCCATCCGTTGAAGTTTGGTCCTCAGTGAGGTTTGAAAAACAGCATCATTTAGTAGAAAGTGCTTTGACCTTAGAGCCATACTGAAGTCTCTGCTCAGCCATTTACAGCTAAAGCTCAGTTATTTCATCTAGAAAAAAGACAATGATCCTAACTTAAAGACACATTGAAAATATTTGAAAGACCGTATGTAAAGCCTTCAGAAGGTACTCAATATAGGAAAGTCGTTAGCTGTTGTTTTCCATCGTTTTCCAACTGCACAAGTGAAGGCAAGTGCACTTCTGCTCTATCTGTAGTGGTTCTGGTCTTGTTTCTGAGCAATTGGAGCAGATAGATGAATTAAGCACTTGAAGCTTGTGGATGTAGTCGTAGCTCCTGAACCATCATTTTTAAAGGCTCCGTCACCATCTTAGTGATGGTGATGATGACACAAAATGTAATAGATTGCCTGGTCAAATGTCAAACCACTGTATCTGGGTACTGTGGCATTTTCTAAACCAGATTTCTCAGAAATATTTTTCCAGAAGCACAATGAGGAAGGACTATGTCTACCTTGCCTTCATGGACATATTGACAATAATGCTAAATTCCACAAAAACACCTATGTAACTCCAAATCCTTCTGTCCTATCCAAAAAGGCAGAGCACAGTGCCATTTAGACAATGGATCATAGTGTAAGGATAGTGTTTAATTTTTTAAAAAATACGCCATCTGCGAAACTTACTCCCACATTATTCATAAAAAAATCACCTTTGTCTATCACTTATGGTCATTAGATCGTGGCCACATATCTACGGAGAACTGCTGCTATAAACCAGCAGAGAACCTGGTAGCAGAAGAACCAGAACCCTGGAGGTGAATGGATAAGCAATAATGTATGAAATATATCAAGAAAAAAGAGATAGGCTACGAGTGTTTAAGCACCAGTAATATGATCTGAGGGCTATGTGCAGATGTCCTTCATAACACAAATTAATGGCTTCATGAACTGGCATCTAAGAACAGTCTTGATGCAAATAATTTATGCCAAGAGAAAAAAATCACCACTTACTCATAAGTTCAGCGTAACTGTCATCCTGACGAACAGCCATAACCACCACAACACACTCACTCACATGCACACACACACACACACACGCACACACACACGCACACGCACACACACACACACACACACACGCACAGCATTTTGAAGCTACTGAACCCAGATAACTGGATGGAATCAGACATTTTTCCCTGTTTCTTTCAGATACTACAGTTCATTGGGTGAATTTGGCAACGCAAGAAATGATTAGCACTTTGATTATACAACCTTAATATTGGCTGGCAAAAGAAAACAAAAGTAATAGTACCTATGTGATTGTCAAAGACGTATGCCTTGCTGTTACAGAGAGAAAAGAATTCAAAACAATTTTCTGTGTCTCTATGGTCATTTTCTACATGACATCATCAGGTAAAACTGAGAATCAGAGATATGAACACACAGAAAATCCTAGCCTTAAGCTATCTGATTTGAATCTCTGCTTGCTTTCAATTTTAACCTAATCCAAACCCTAAGGGATCAGTTCTTATCTCATAAGGATGACTGTTTAGCATATTATTTGTCACCACCCTCTGTACACATAACTCCCTATTTCATTTGAAGATACCAGGTGCAATATTACCATGGATCCAAATTGGAAATCAGACTCCCAAATGGGATATATTTTCCTTAATGCCGGTGCAAGATTTCCATTATGCTAATGGTACCTTGGGTGCACTTTAGGAAAGAATACAACCCTAAATGTTCATTTATGAAAGCTTTCTTTTCTGAAAAGGAGAGGTTATTTTAATGATATGCATTTTTTGTACATAGAAAGCATTAAACATTATCATCATCGGTAACTGTTCCATCATTCTGGCAGTCTGGATTAAATAAAACTGTCATTATTGCAATGATACTGCCCTGTTGGCTGTACAGTGTTTGTAGGCTCATTCCTTAGGGATTTGTAAAGAATTTCTGATATATTTGAACATTCGAAACATTTGGGATGCATAGTACTTTTTAAAAAATTTGTTTCAACTTCATGTCTTGCCCTTTTCTTGTCTCAACTCATGTCTTTCTAAAATCAGAAATGTATTTATTTGATGAAATGAGCCCTAAACATGTTTTAATAATTTTCAATAACTCCATAAGGGTAACATCTGGCTGTTTACTTCAAACAGCAAAATCTGGTATTCATAAGAGTTTATAAATAATATATATTTTAGATCAGATGAATTCTCTGTCTGTGAAGTTTTCACTCTGCCACCTACAGCGAATATATCAGCGTGAAAAGTTATTTAACATTCTCTAACCATGAGTAAGTAAATTCTTACTATTTAATGCCAGAATGTAGGTTTCCAAATTGATTTCCACTTTGCATTGCAATTCTCTGGAATTCCACCTCTATTATACTAATGAGTATATTTTTGTACTAAATGGGATCCCCTCATAACTAAAATTACATCCCAGGGTTAAGTAAGAATATAACCCACAAAAACACGGAATCATTGGTTAGTGGTCTAAAACAATTACTTCATTTTCTAAACGTCACTACCTTATTTCTGGGAGTGTT
This sequence comes from Phocoena phocoena, assembly GCF_963924675.1. Lineage (NCBI taxonomy): Eukaryota > Metazoa > Chordata > Mammalia > Artiodactyla > Phocoenidae > Phocoena > Phocoena phocoena. The sequence goes on from NC_089235.1 coordinate 14,599,295, forward strand.
TTACCCTTCGTGGAGAAGAAGTTCAACAGGTGTTAATCAAACTCATTTGGATCAATGCTTTTTATCCTTTTTCCTCTCAGTCTATTTGTGTTGAACATCTTTTATGGACATTCCATTGTGCAGGTATATTAATTAAAGCCAGGTGGTAAATGGGTATGTATTTACATCTTTTCAGTAATTGCAAGAGTGAAAAGTCTGACTCAGACCCTTCTAACTGAAATCACTGAAGGCTTCCTACAATGATGGATGCCACGTGAGTTACATGAGACCCCCCCCCACCATGGCACTCTGACCAGCCTCGTCCCCACCATCGTCGTCTTCCCTCTCATTCCTGGAACCTGCTTTACCTCCATTTGGCTGCTCTCACTCAGGCAGAAGGAAGAAAATCTATTACACCGATTTCTCTAATGTGAGCACAGGGTATCCCTCCCCCGAAACCTGTTTCCCAGAGATAGAATGTGATCAACAAATATTTGTTGAATGTGCAAACGGGGGTAATACTATCAATCTCACAAGCTGTTGTGTGTATTACACGAGGTACTACGTTTGAAGCATTTAGACTAGTGCCTGGTACACATTGAGCACTTTCTACATGATACCGATTATTAGTATCATCATGGTCAGTAGACCTTTGGGGGCTAATGTGTCCAATGAGAGCATGTCTCGCTCCTTAGCAGAGATACAAACTTTGGAAAGGAGTGGGTTACACTCTAAAGTGGAACTACTTGCTCTTCTGAAAAGCTGACCATTCTCCATTTGGTCTTTGACAGGTGCAAGCACAGGTGCCCCGAGAAAATAGACTCTCCCATGCTGGAGACGAGAGGAGAGAGAAGACTGCAGAGACCCAGGGTAAGAATGGGAGCAACTTAGCAACACATTCTCACTTGTGCTCTGAACTCCTTGCACTTATTTCTCAATAGTTTTTTTTTTTAATGAAATATAGTTTATATATAATGTCATGTTAGTTTTAGGTGAATTATATAGTCAGTTGACATTTGCATACATTATGACATGAGCATCACAATAAGTCTAGTAACCATCTGTCCCCCTACAAAAGTTATTACGACATTATTGACCATATTCCTTATCCTGTTTATTACATGTTGTGGCTTATTCTTTTTAGAACTGGAGATCTGTATCTCTTAATCCCCTTCACTTATTTCCCCTCCCACCCACCTCCCCTCTGGAAACCACCCATCTGTTCTTTCTATGAGTCTGCTGTCACTTCATTTTCTTTGTATGGTTTTTAAGATTCCACACGTAAGTTAGTCATGAGGTATTTGTGGACAACATGGATGGATCTAGAGAGCATTATGCTAAGTGAGATAAGTCAGAAAGAGAGTCAAGAGTTCCTAACGCCTTCTTCCTCTCTTCCAGAATCAAATGCTGCAGAACTTCAGAGTTCAGTCTCTTGCCCTCCACTGACCCCCAGATATTGACGGTAACGTGGATTTAAATGTCATTGTCATGCTTGTGATCCCCAAATGTATGTCTCCAGCACTGATAGCTATTATCTGAGCTCCGAACAAGCATATCCAGCTATCTATTTTGCGTCTGTGCTTGACTTTCTCACAGAAATTTTAAAATTAATGTGTCCAAATGGAGTTTTAAATTTTTCCTCAAGTTTATCTTGCCCTTAAGTCTTTCTCATTACAGGAAATGAAGCTACCACCCATTCAAGTCCTCAAGCCAGAAACCTGGAAGCTATCATGGATGCTTCTGTAATCATTACCCATATCTCATCTTTCAGCAAATCCCGGCAACTCCACCACCAAAACATATCTTGAATCAACTTTCTTCATTCGGTCCTCGCTGTAATCACCTGAGTTTCCACCATCACCTCTCACCAGGGTTACTATATCGGCTTCCTCTCTAGCTCTCTCTAATCCACTCTCCAAACAGTAGCAAAATTCATCTTCCTAGTAAATTGCAGAAGTTTGGTCCCAGAACTCAATTTCGTTGACTGAGCAAAAATAAAAACCAGGGAAGAAAATTATTCTACAGTCTTCTCCTATTGTTTCTAATAACTGGGACCCATCTTCCCGCTGATGGTCCAGTCTAGCAGTGGTACCAGTTTGGAGTCAGAGTCAAAAGGACCTTGGAGAAGGCTATAGGATGGCTCTAACAAATAGCTCAAATTGTGACCCGCCTAGATACCTGCCTATTACACTGTCCAAAGTATAATGACATATGTCTAGACTATTTACTGAAAGAGGCAGAATTTAATCCCATCCAAGTACTGGGCTTTCACTGGGGTCAAACATGCTCAGCCATCAGGAACACTCTTGTGTTGGATGATTGTGTGCTTTAGGTAACCCAGAGCTGGGAAACATGCTTCAAGTGTCTCTGTGCACAGCCCAGGGGGACAGGATTAAGTGAAGAGGTCACACCACAGCCATGCAAACCAAACTTAAAGTATAGACCCTCCCTGAATCTCCCTCACACACACAGCAATGCTTTGCCCTGAGAAATCAAGTGATACCACGGGGCACGGGTGGCAGTCCTGACATGCTTCTATAACCACACCTGTGCTTCCGTTCATGGATATGCTTTTTGCAGAATTCACCTTTGAGCCTTTTTATTCCCAGAGGTAATGCGACAGAACTTTAATTGCAATTTTGACGTCAAACCTTCTGGACACGCCCTAAATGAAATGATGCACACGTAAAAGTCATTTTCATCAGCTTCTAAAAGCAGGATGCAAAGTGTCACTAACTTTCGCACTGCAAACTAAACTATCGGTTTTAGGGGAAATTTCTGACCCATTTCTGAATGGCCATCAAACCGATGGGTAGAGTAGTATAGAAGTTGAGTACTCGGCTTCCTGCACATCTGGTGACACAGGACAAGGGAGCTCTGCCTGGGATTCAGGCCAATGCCAGAGCAGTAGAATATGCATGTCTTACCTATGCGGCTTTTGCTCAGTTTTGGTTACTCCCCTTCACGGAATAACCCTTCCCTATAGCCTTACTCTTCCTGAAAATGCTTTGTCAGCTCTACCTTTGCTTCACTCCAGAGAAACTCGAGGGACCTCTCATCCATTTCCTAAATCATTAGGAAGGCTGAAGACAAGTCTCAGTTCCTTGCTTGGGGAAGGAACAGGGAACGCTTGAGCACCTAAAGAAGAATCAGGAAGAGAGAGGGATGGCAGGACCGTGCAGTCCATCTATTTTACATATTTATTCTGTTTTATTTATTCAGTAAAACACAAATATTTTCCCCCATTACTATTATGAACTAAATGTTTGTGTATCTCCCAAATTCATATGTTGAAGCGTTAACCCCCAGTGTGATGGTATTTGGAGGTAGGGTCTCTGAGAGGTACTTAGGTTTAAATGAAGTCATGAAGGTGGGGCCCTCATGATGAGATTAGTGTCCTTATAAGAAGAGACACCAGAGCCCATTGTCTCTATCTCTCTCACTATCTCTGTCTCTGTCTCTCTCTTTCTCTCTCCATCAGGTGAGGACATAGAAGGATGGAGGTCATCTGCAAAGCAGGAAAGAAGGCCCACACCAAGAATCAAATCTGTCAGCCCTGCGATCTTGGACTTCCAGCCTCCAGAACTGTGAGAAATAAGTATCTATCTTTTAAACCACCCAGCTTGTTATAACAGCCCAAGCTTAGACAGTATGTTATAAGATTTATCACGTAATTATTAACAGCATTTTAAAATTCTGCTGAGAATATGACTATATTGTGCTTTTTACTTAATCATTTTTCTTTGAAGGAATACATATGCCATTTCTAATTTCTCACAAGCATAAGTAACTTGTGATGGTCACTCTTGTCCATAAAGCCCTTCCCATTTTTAGTAATGTTTCCTTTGAATTCATTCCCAGAATCTGAATTTCTAGGTCAAAATGTGAGACCTTTAAATCATATTGCCACGTATATACAATGGAATATTACTCGGCCATAAAAAGGAACGAAATTGAGTTATTTGTAATGAGGTGGATGGACCTAGAGTCTGTCATACTGAGTGAAGTAAGTCAGAATGAGAAAAATACAGTATGCTAATGCACATATATGGAATATAAAAAAACGGTACCGATGAACCCAGTGGCAGGGCAGGAATGAAGACGCAGACTTAGAGAATGGACTTGACACAAGGTGGGGAAAGGGAAGCTGGGATGAAGTGAGAGAGTAGCATTGACATATATACAGTACCAACTGTAAAATGGATGGCTAGTGGGAAGCAGCTGCATAGCACAGGGAGATCAACTCGTGATGCTTTGCAATGACCTAGAGAGGTGGGATAGGAAGGATGGGAGGGAGGCTTAAGAGGGAGGGGATATGGGGATATATGTATACTTATAGCTGATTCACTTTATTGTACAACAGAAACTAACACAACAATGTAAAGCAATTATACTCCAGTGAAGGTATTAAAAATAAAAAATAAATTAAAAAAATAAAAACAATTGATCAACAAATAAAGAAATAAATAAATCATATTGCCAAATTGTTTCCCAAAAGTTGCAAGAATGCATCCTTTCATCAGCAATGTAACAAATGGTCTTTCCATCCACCACCCTTCCCATTATTGCCTTCAAATTTTTAAAAGTAATATGATAGATGAAAAGTGGTACTTAACTTTAATGAATATTTCCTTAATTATCAGTAAACATGAACTTTCTTTAGAGTTTAACTTACAATAACCTAAAAGTAAATCTCACAGCTGTATTTTTATGAGCATTTGTTTGGAAAAAAAAAAAATCAATGCACAATCTAATCAATACAATAAAAGTGTATTCACTCAGAATTATGGAAACACTACTCCAGGGTACAGGGAAGCCTTCTTGGAAGAGGATACACTTGAGGGGTTAGGAGTTAGGCAGATGAAAAGAGTCAGGGTGTAGCAGGAGGAGTATGGCCATTCAGGTCACAGGGAAAGGAACAGGTTAAGACACAGAAGCCATAAATGGGGTAGTTGTGGGTGAGAAACTGCAAGTGATCAATATTGCTGGAGCAGAGGGAGAAAAGGCTAGAGAGTCTGGCAAAGGCTGGATCAGGGAAAGACAGGTTAAACATTTTTAATTTTACATGATTTTCCTCCCGGTGGTGCTTTGCTTTTCCAGCTGCCTAGACTGCACTCCCAAGCTTTATTCTCCTAACAAATTCTTCTTCCTCCCCTCATGCCCAACTCACATCTCCTCCTGGGTGAAGTGCATCCTAACCTTCTGTTCAGCACTTGCCTGATTCTATCGGGCACCTAGCCAACTCCCCTTCTGGGCTCTTGGGACACACACGGCATTATAATACGCACTGAAATTATCTGTTTAAATTTCCAAAATATACACCTCATAAAAATTAATTAATATAAGCTTACTGGTTCAAAAGAAGTCTGAAATACAGAGCATTGGAAGACATTTTCTACTTTAAAGGCAACGCCTTCAGAAGAAATGAAACCAGGACACTTATTTAAAGAATATAGTAGTCTTTGGCTTCCTCCAAGAAATTATCAATAACTAGTAATGCATCATTTGATTTGGTCATTCTCTGATACACTATGATAACACTAGGTTTTACCTTAGTTTCATTGGCTTAATGTAATATATAAATATTGCAAGACAGAAACTTTATTTGGGTTTAGAACACAGCTGAGGGAAGACTGTCTTTGTATTTATTACATCCTAAATGTTTTGAAAATGAATACTAGTAACTTTAGAGTGGCTCTGTCCAATAGGAATTTCTGCAATGGTAGGAACTGCCTGTATCTGTGCTACCCATCACAGTGGTGGTGTGCCTATTAAGCACTTGAAATGTGGAACCGAATTTTTTATTTTTTTTTTAATTTTTTTTTGCGGTACACGGGCCTCTCACTGCTGTGGCCTCTCCCGTTGCGGAGCACAGGCTCCGGACGCGCAGGCTCAGCGGCCATGGCTCACGGGCCCAGCCGCTCCGCGGCATGTGGGATCCTCCCGGACCGGGGCACGAACCCGCGTCCCCTGTATCGGCAGGCGGACTCTCAACCACTGCGCCACCAGGGAAGCCTGGAACCGAATTTTTAAATGTGCACACCTGTAATATCCTTTAATTAAATGAATTTTCATCCTTTAAATGAATATTTGTTGAGTACCTACTACATATAAAGCTGTATGCTAGGTTGCAAAGATAAATGGATTTGTTAACAAGAGCTTAACAATCTGATCGGAGGTTATTTAGCTTGTATCTAATAATCACGTGTATGGTTAGCCCATGTAGCACTAGCTGAGAGAGAAGAACATACAACTCTCCCCAGAATGATACACTAAGGCTACATGGAGGAAGTGGCATCAGGGCTGGGCCCGGAAAGAGAAGCAGGAGTTCAGCCAGCACTGAGAAACTCATTACATTCAGATGTGTGAGCATTACTAGGCCAAAAGTTGACTTGTTCAGAGACCACCTGTGTTCCGGACCAATAGTGGAAGATAAATACTAACAGAAGTTGGGAACAGATTAGAGGCTATTGAAGGACAATTCAGTGTTAGGTCCTCATTTTGGTAGAAAATGAGGAAGTCTGATAGCTTTTGATCAGTGTGATGACATTACCACATTTGGTCTTTGGAGAGATTCATGTTGGCAATGTTGTGAGGTTGAACTTGGCGGGTGGGGGAGGGCACCGAAGTGACCAGCATTAAAACATGTACACAGTTGGGCTTCCCTGGTGGCACAGTGGTTGAGAATCTGCCTGCTAATGCAGGGGATACGGGTTCGAACCCTGGTCTGGGAGGATCCCACATGCCGCGGAGCAACTAGGTCCGTGCGCCACAACTACTGAGCCTGCGCGTCTGGAGCCTGTGCTCCGCAACAAAAGAGGCCATGACAGTGAGAGGCCCGTGCACCGCGATGAAGAGTGGCCCCCGCTTGCCACAACTAGAGAAAGCCCTCGCACAGAAACGAAGACCCAACACAGCCAAAAATAAAAATAAATTAATTAAAAGAAGGCTCAACATTAAAAAAAAAAATGTACACAGTAATCTAGGCATACAATAATGAGGCTCAAGTGTAACAAAGGGATTGAAAATTAGTTCATAGGTTAAAAAAAAAAACCTCTAAGAAAGCCATTAAGGAACTTTGCTATATAACTTGTAAACCACTACTATTATCATTCTTTCCTGTGATACTTTTTCCTCCCTCAGTTCTCTAATCATGTGATCATACAGTCTTAGATTATGCCAGAAGCTTTCAACTAATGCCAGAAAATGACCCATTTCTCATTAGAATCCTAAGAGGAGAGCTATGAAGCCATTCAGTTTCCTCCCAATGGGTTTGTTCTCATCCTAAAGTTGTCCCAAGATACCAGTTAAAGAGTAGTCTCAGGAAAAAATAGATCAAAACACATTTGGTTATTTTATTATATTTGCAAGCCATTGCATTTTAAAAGTGTAGGTTAGATTATACTAAGAAGACTTTTGCATCTGCAAAAAAAAACACGAAGTCTCCATCAGTTCACTGCCTGATGAGAACAGATCTTTCCAGAAGCTTGTGCTTCCATCTGGAGCCCTTTGAATGAACTTCAATCAAACCAATTTTTTTTTCTAACTTACTCCCCAAGGTATACAACAGAGGATTTTTTTAAAGTGAAGTATGATATGCATACATAAAAGTGTACGTATCACAACCATACAGCTTGCTGAAGTTTTCTAAGCTGGACATACCTGCGTCACAGCACCCAGATCAAGAAACAGAGCGTGACCATACGGCCAAGCCCTCCTCGTGCTTTCATACAGTCCCCACCTTCCCCTCCAAGGAAAGCTACCCTCTTGACCATGTTAGTTTTACCCACCTTTGCACAGTCAATGGAATCAAACAACATGGAATTTTAAATAAGACCTCTTTCACTCTATAGTTTGTGAAATTCACCCATTTTGCTACCTAGAGTTATAGGTCACTTATTCTCGTTGCTGTATAGTATCTCATTGTGCAAATATGCCATAATTGTATTAGTGCATTGATGTATAGTGGATGTTAGCAAACCATGGCCCTCTGGCCAGCTGCCTATTTTTGTAAATAAAGCTTTATTAGATCACAGCCTTGTCCATTCATGTACATACCATCTATGGCTGCTTTCGTCCTACAATGGCAGAGTTCAAGGAGTTGCAACAGAAACTCCTAAACTTAAAATACAGCCCATAAACCTAAAATATTTACCATCTGGCTCTTTACAGAAAAAGTCTACCAGCCCCTACTTAGAGTGTTCTATTGTGTGACTATGCCACATTCTTTCAGTATTTCCGGTTTTGAACTATTACAAATATTGCACCTATGAAGATTCTAGCTCATGGCTTTTGGTGGGCATGTGTAGAGTGGAATTACTGTGTCACAGGGTATGCATGTGTTTGGCTTTAGCAGACACGACACTGCCAAACAGCTTTCCAAAGTGCTTTTACCAATTTACCCACTCGCTAGTAATATATAAGTTCCAGTTTCTCCCATTCTAGGTCCACCCACTGGCAACATATAAGTTCCAGTGTCTTTGCCTATACTTTGCAAAGATCTTCCATCTTCTTAATTTTAGCCATCTAGTGGGTGTGCAGTGATATCTCATTTTGTGCTTAATTTACATTGAAATTGTAATCATTTTTTTGATGGCCTGACCACCCTTTTTCTCGCTTATTTGGAGGCATTCTTTTTACATCCTAGAAATGAATCCTTCGTTGGACACATGTGTTGTGAAGACCTCTCCCATTCTATGGTTTGCCTTTCACCCTCTTAATGGTATATTAGTGTTTCTCATGTTTAAGAAGTATTTTCCTATTCTAAAGGCAAGAAGGTGTTTTCCTCTGCAAAGCCTGATAGTTTATTACCCACATTTGTACTTTTAATCCATCTGGAACTGATTCCATGTGTGTGACATGAGGTAGAGACCCCGGATACATTTTTTTCCATATGAATATCCAGTTACTCAGAAAATAAAATCTACTTGTCAATTTGTATACGCACACACACACATACAAATCTACCAACATTTCAACTAGGAATACATTGAATTACAGATAAATTTGGGGAGGGCAGATATCTTTATAATTACAGAGAGCATGTTAAGCTACTTTGACTAAGACCAAGGAAGCCTGTATTTATTCAATTTTTATTCATTCATTCACTCAGAAAATATTTATAGAGTATCTATTAGTTACATGGCAAGTTGGAAGTTTCAGAGGTTTGAGAAAAATTAAGAAAATTGAGAATAATCACAATAGAACACCTAGGAGAAATTAGTAGGGAAGCTGAGAATTTTCTTGAGGCACCAATAGAAGTAGGACACCATGTGACTACAGAGATCAAAACCTAAATAGTGTATCTTTGGTGCTCAGTTACGAAGATAGGCTCATCCTGGGTAGGAGTTTTGCCAGCAAAATGCTACCATACACAATAGAGTAAGGGATTGGAGGATACTGGCTAAAAAGCGGTTGAAATTATAGACCATGAAGTCCAACCTGGATGGGAAATGAAGGCATGAGTGATAGACATAGAGACAGTAGGGTGCAGGAGGTCTTGAGGCCTGAGAACAGGCACCGTGAGTGGGTGTAGCTAAAGGAAATAGCCGGAGTGGCCTGAAAGAGGGATGTTTGAAGTTGATTTCCACGGTGTGCAGTTCCCGGAAATGGGACATCCCAAAGTATGGAAATGGAGTTAAAGCAAAGGTAACTGAAGATGAATAGGCCAAGGGTAGGAGAAGCTAGGAGATGGAGGTGGCAGTGACTCAAAACGCTGCAAAGACCCAGGGCAGGGCGCAAGATGGTGAGCCAGATGCCAACACATTAAACAAATAGAGGAAGTGACCTACAGATTGATAGATGGCGGTGGGGCATAAGGAAGGGCGGGGCTCAGAGCAGTGGTTTCCCAGGACGGTTGAGGAGTGAGAATCTGCTGGAGAATGGGGAGGTGAGGGGCCCCTGGCACCCCCTTGACACTGCCACATGTAGGACAAGCAGCCCTGAGCAGAGAGAGAGGGGGCACTTCCTGCAAGAGTGAGCTCAGCTATGGGAAAGAGAAAACAAGAGCATGAAGAGAAAAGTTTGAGGATGTGAGGGACTGTGTTCCCCATTGGAAAAATGTTCCAGGGGATGCGGTAGAGAGACTGTTGAGGAAGACGGGAAGAGGCTAGTGCATGATCAGAACCACCCATGGCCTTGAACAGAAAAAGTCCGTGCTCATCACTTTGCCCTAATGTTCCGGTTAGAATTGGTTCTGAAGCTGTTCTGCTGCCATTCACATCTGCTTCACAGTCCACAACGGGAACCCACTTTATTTTATTTGAACCTCTAAATAAGACATAAGCGTATTACACAGATAGAACATTTTTGAAATACCATAAATGGCATTTTTCAATATTTGCACCTTGTGAAAAAGAACCAGTTTACAGGTGATGTTTATGATACCCATGTAAACAGAAGTCATTATTACCTGGGACTCTCTCAATTCTCATGCACCTGTTTTATTCTGCTATATATAAGCCATTTGTTTTTTCACAGCTATATTTTAAAGAAAATCCATCAATTGGTGTGTCTACTTAAAAGTAGTTTTGCCAGTAATGATCCTAACTGCTGGGTTTCGTTAGACGTCCTTAAGGAGTGCCAAGTCTCTGAGAAGTCATTCAGAGACCTGTTGTTACTTTGAACCACACATTTAAAATAATTGAAGAAGTAGGAATTAGGACTTTTCAGAGTCCTTTATATATTAAGGGTTAGATTTTCCCTGAGAAAATTAAAAGAAACTAAAACTGTCTTGCATAGAAGAATAAGTTTGACGGTGACTCAGAAAGGAAGTAGAGTTAAACAAATCAAATTTTATCAACCATGAGAAAGATCTGTAACAGCCTCATGTGTATCTTTGTGCTTGCTTTTTCTTGTTATAGAGTTAACCCTTCCCTTTTCCTTAATATACTGTAAGAATAATAATAGTGTTTAGAAGGCTTTCTTTCTTCCTAAAAATGGAGAGAGAAAACTCAAGAGTTCACAATGAGAGATTTCCGGGCTTATCACTACTATCTTCATTAAAAAAATCAATCAATCAATACATTTGAAACATACATTCTTTGTTATGGTCCTGGGTTTTCTGTATTATGAACCAGAATAAGTGCAGAAAGTTTTTATTTTATTTTGGTTTTCGACATTGGCTATAAAGTCAGGAAAAGCAACACAAGCATCTATTATGTGAGGCGCAATTATCTGTGCCACATATTAGCTTTGTATTTTTTTTCCCTTCACTGAAAAAATAACAAACTCTGCATGCTGGTGGGTGTGCCCACCACGCTCGAGTGGGAGGAGGGGCCGTGAGGGAGAGAATGAGCTTTCATTAGTCACCCTCTTTTTTGTTTTCCTACAGGCTGGTCCTGACTATTACTTTTTTCTTTGTGCCTTATCTGTGGGCGAAATAATCCTCTGGAAAAACGAAGGGTAGCTTGACCTCTCATTTGTCTCTGTCCGGAGTCCACTGTCACCAGACTGATGAAATGTATGGAGAAGGGTCCATCAGCACAGCTCCGTTGATTCTAAGTTCGCTGTCTGACTTGTTTCGTTTGGGGAGTATAGACTTTCTTTCTGTTAAGTGAACAAATTATTTTCTTTCGGTCCAGCTCAGGCTATGGAATGATTAGTGCCCCTGAAGAGTAAATTAGATTCTGATGACTGTGGTAACACAGAAGTTTGAAAGTCAACGGAGCTGTTAAAATTAGACTTTCTTTTGAAATGTCATTTTGTGTGCCAGAGCAAACTGCTCATGACAGCTCTGAGAAACAGAACTGGATTGATAAGTCTCCAATTAGATCTATCCAGATCGAGGGGAAAAGCTAGCTCTGACATGGACAGACCAGACAGCTAGGTCACGGAGACAATCAAAGCTGGCCTTTGACTGGAACGCATGAAGCATACTTTGCCAGCAATTTGAATTTTTTCTGACGTCCGCTTTGCTTTTCTCCAAAGCAAACAGACATTTTGTCTGTTGATAACCTACATCATTTCCCAATATTTTCCTTCCCCTTAGACTGTAAACCATGAACAGCTGTGAGCTCACACAGACAATAGAGGAAATTAAACGTGCAAAAGTATTTGTTGTCTCAGAATATGTTCATCAGAACTTTCTTTCTTAGGCGACATTTGATAACAGTGGAGATTGTGCTGAAATGGTCGAGGGAAGAATCTAGCAGTTGGTGGTGATCTTACCTTGATAGCTTATGGGGGTAAGAGGTGAGGAAAAAATATAAGCACAGTACAAAATGACATGAACAAGCTCTAATAATTGAAGTGAGAAAAAATTGAATAATTGGAATGAGAAAAATAATACATACAATATGTTATTCTTTACAAAGGTGAAAGAGTCCATAAAAAGATATGATCCTAATCTGGATTATACATATATAGAAACTGCCTGCCCTCACCAGGCACAATAATGACTGCTTGCATGAGTTACCTCACAACAGGAGGTCCCGATAAGGAACATGGCACTAACTGGCCGGAAGAACTTGCGAGGGGCCAAAAGGAGGGAGGAGACACCAGCCCATAGTATGTCCTGTCAACCTCCCAGAAACCTTCTCACTTGCATCCGTCTTGGCTGAGAGATGCGTGCACCACCAGGAAGGACCCTGAGTCAGACCAAATATGGGCACAAGCAAGATGATTGGCCAGAAACAACCCAGAAACTAACCCCATTACCGTAAACCCTGAGACTGCGAGCCATGTGGCAGAGCAGTTCTCCTGGGTTCCCTTACCCTGCTGCTCTCTACCTGGGTGCCCTTTCCCAATAAAGCCTTTTGCTTTGTCAGTACATGTGTCTCCTGAGACAATTCATTTCTGAGTGTTAGACAAGAGTCCGCTCTCAGGCCCTGAAAGGGGTCTCCCTTCCTACATGTCCACACCAAATGACAACAGTGGCTAGATCATGGTAGATTTTAAATTTTTATGTATTTTTCAATTTTACAACACAGTTAACAACATAATCAGCACCAATTACTTTGTAGCTTATGATTGGGGAGGGGCCAGTCACCACATACTGAAATTGAACAGGACCCTGTGGGGCTCCCAGGTACAAATCCTTTCCGTGTCCCTGTGTCTTGTTTGTAGGAAATAGGCTTCATTCTGTCTCCTAGACCTTCCTGAATAGCAAAGAGCAGATTCAAACAGTTACTAATCAGGGAAGGGAGGGAATGCAGAAACAAAGGAGGAGCAGTCAAGGAACAATAGTGCAGCAACTAGAGCAGGATCCTGGCTCCTCCTCAAGGGATGTACATAACCATATATCTCTGAGTTCTTGTGCAGGAGCTAAAGCCTCCACCCAGGACTGCAACTTCAGGCTGAGCACAACATTCCAGGTGCACTGCCCTGCTACCTCGCCACCAACCTATCAGAAGACAGCCACACACCCTGTAGCACTCACCGCAGATTTTGCCTATGAAAACTTCTTCCTGAAAACCATCAGGGAGTTCCAGGTTTTGAGCATGAGCCACCTGTTCTCCTTGCTTGGCCCTGCAATAAACCTGGCTCTGCTCTAAACTACAATGCTTCAGTTTGTTTGGCCTCACTGTTGTGTTTGGTTATACTTTTTCACCTGCAAAATGGGAGAAAGAAATATTTCATTGAACTGTGAAGACGGAGTGAGGTTGTGTTCATGAGATAAATAGTTATTCAGCAGTATTTTAGGGAGTCTTGGGGGAGCAGATGGAAGTGGAAAAGGGACGAGCTGACAGAGAAGGACAAAATGCCAGAGAAGAGAAGGATATAGCTTGAAATCTGATTAAAGTAAGTGTGGGACATGGGAAAGTTAGATGGGAGAAGGGCTGGAGAGTTTCCTCCAGGTGATGCTGCCATATCTCCTGCTGCCACATTCCCTGAGGACCACAGAACTCTTCTAATTTCTTACTACAGGGGCCAGTGAATTCAGTGGCTGCCCACAGTCACATCTTTCAGCATGCCCTCTGGTCACTGAAGTCCACTCCTCCATTACCCATCCAATGACAAGCTCAGGAAAGTCAGAGAACACCCCAGCCCTTGCCTTGCCCTTCCCCTGTGTCCCTCATTCTTTCATCATCTGTAGATTTCTATATTTGTGCCTTCAACCTCAATCTGCCCATCCATGGACATAGACATGCCTCCCCTCATCTGTCTCCTTTTTTTTTTTTTTGCAGTACGTGGGCCTCTCACTGTTGTGGCCTCTCCCTTTGCGGAGCACAGTCTCCAGACGCGCAGGCTCAGTGGCCATGGCTCACGGGCCCAGTCGCTCTGCGGCATGTGGGATTTTCCCGGACCGGGGCACGAACCCGTGTCCCCTGCATCGGCAGGCGGATTCTCAACCACTGCACCACCAGGGAAGCCCTCATCTGTCTTCTTGAGTAAGGATTCTCCACATCCTATTCATGGCATGTCACCCCGGGCAGTGCCATCACTCATATCCCCTCCAACAAACCAGAGTGACATCTGGGCAACACTGGCTTAAATAACACTCTAGCACTTGAAACAGATTAAAATTCCCATTTGTCTGTTACTTTAAAATATGAAGGTTTTCTCTACATCGCATCTCCTTGTTTTGATAGAGTACTTAGATACAGCCAGAGTTGTTATTAAAAGTCTTAGAGAAGCAGTTTAATAATTACTATTTTTGGTAGCATGTGGACAAAAAGGAAAATGAGACATGAAAGATAAAATCCATACAAATACATTTGCTCTATAATTTACTTTCCCTGAATTATTACTAGCTAAGATGTCTCTTACCTAAGCTCTTTCACAAACACATTTATGAATAATAACAGACAATTTTAATATTCTGAATACATGTTTGTTCGTGCCCCCATCTTCTTGAAGATATATTTTTTATTTTGGTTTTAGTATGTATTTATGACAGTATGTATGACAGTGACTCTATTGCCAAGTACAAGATTTACAATAACTCTAAATTTTAAAATATCTTAAAAGTGTATTGATTGTTTTCAAATGTGGAAAGACATTTTTACATTAACTTGAGGAAAATAAATTTAGTTGATTTAAAACTTTAAAATGAGAATAAAAACAAAAATCAGTAGCAGTTTATGTCTTTTAAACACAGTTCCATGAGTCTGCATTTCCAGGAAGCAATTTTCTCTTTGGTTACCACTGCGAAAGAATAAAAAATTCTGTCATAAAAATATTGCACTTTGTGTGTTCCTTGGGCAATTAGTTGAGTCATTGCCTAAGAGAAGAGAAGACCAGAATTCTCTTAAAAGTTCAGGGTTGGCTCACTAAATGTTTATGGTTGGGCCATTCTCCTGTGTACTTTTCTTAAGAAAAGAGAAACTCTTATACTCATCTCATTCATTTCTACTTTCTCAAAACTCAGCCATTATGACATCTTCAAAGCTAAAAAAAATGTATCTCTAAAACCATGGTGATATAATATCCATTTTTAAATATAAGGGTTTTTTTAAATAACTTTTTGGTTTTGTCTATGTTTTCCAAGTCCTAGTTCTACATATTTTCTCCAATCTTCATGTCCAAAACCATCAATAAGGTCAATTTTCCATCAATGCGTTTGTAAGAATCACCGAATGAATTGTCTTTCTTTTTTCTTTTAATGGTACATTCATCTTCTTACTGTTAAACTAAAGAAGTTAAACTTCAGGGAGAGGATATATTTAGTTGAATTAGACGTGAGACAGCACATATATGGTTGCAAACAAAGGTAAATATTTCCTTTCTGAAATTTCTTATTAATGGTAATTCAGTATTAATTTTATTTTTAAAGTTCCACACTTATTTATAATAAGAGGATATACTTTGCATCTTTCTGCTCAACCCTGGCTTTATCTTATCTGAGAAAGATCTACCCACCAGCAGTCACCTGAGTGCTGGCTGGCTGTGGATCTTGGTGTGTGTGTGTGTGTGTGTGTGTGTGTGTGTGTGTGTGTGTGTGTGTAAGCACCAGAGAGATGCCATAGAATATTCAGCATGGTCTCTGAACCCAAGGAAGTTCAAAACTAACTGGAGGAGGGGGAAGTAATACCCATTAAATTAATTAAAGAACAGTACAGTAAACCATATGTAACTTTAGGAGAAAGCACAGTCCATGTAACTTGAAGCTATATTTCTCAAAGCATGTTCCAGCATGGTCAAGTAAGTTCAGAAAATGTCTTTACTTTGATGGTTTCCTATGCTAAAATGCCTTATGAATCTAAGAAAATGGAATATGGTATCAACCCATCTATTCAAAAAATGTTTATTGGGCGCCCAGCAAGTGTCAGGCACAGGGAATTCAGTAGTTAAGAGAAAGAAGACTGTCTTTCATATGGAGTTTTATGCGGGGTTGGCAGTTAAGTCCTCACCAGTAACATGCTGGCAGAGGCCTGAGCAAAGTGAGAGAGCAAGCCGGGTGGTTATGTGGGGGAAGGGTCTTCGGGGCAGAAGAAACAGCAAGAGGCCAAGGCAGGAGCGCGCATGGCAGGTTTCAGGGATGGCAAGGAGGTCCTGGGGCTAGAACAAAGGTCAGGAGAGGAATCACTAACCTATCAAAAGGATGTCAATATTCCACACGTCCTGGACCACTGCACCCTCGCCTCTTTTCTAGCGAGACTCTTACAGGGCTAAGGCAGAGCAGGACAATATGTCCACTATGGCCAAGAAAAATTAGGAGAGCAGAGACTGGAGGTGCTCTAGGCATTGGAACGTGGGCTGGCATTTGTGGTTGACCATGTTGAGAAAGGACATTCCAGGAAGCAGGGACAGTAGGAGCAAAGGCCATTAAGAAGGAGGCAAAGAAGAGCAGGAAGTGGGACAGGAAGGCTGGCCTGAGACCCGAGACAGGTAGTTATTGGGTCTAGTTTATTTATTCAGACTGAATGTCGGGAACGTGGAGGGAATTACTTGTATATTTCAAGCTGAAAATAGTTTTTGCCAAATTTAATGTGTGGCTTGAATTGGCCAGAAACTTATTTCATTTCTCCTTCTGACTTTGAATAAGTGTCGTTTTCATTGAATAGGGCGATTTTGAGTCATGATGTCTGTGTCTTGGGAAAGCCATGCCAGATATTGTTCACAATGATTTATAGGAAATTATTTAACTGATTCCACAAGTCTCTCATTTATTCATTTAATCACTTAGTCAGCGACCGAGTGAAGATTTATTAAACACCTACTGTTGAGGAAACACTTTGTCAAGGGCTGGGTGGGTTACAAAACAGTTGGAGATCCAGCCACTGCCCTCAAAGAGCATAGGATTTTCCACAGAGTATAATAAGGCTGACATTTGCTTTTCGGGAAAAATCAATGTATCACTACAGAAGCTAATACCAGGCTGGCTATCATTCTAGAATTCTCGAGGAAACCTGTGCAAATGAAAAATCCAGATTTTCAAGCAACTCATAATGCATATTAAATGACTGCCCTGGGATGAATGTAAGATGAACTTGAAGAAGCTGAAGACTTGATGGTGAGCTGGGATTTGTCTGCTAAGGTCCCGTAATTACATCTGATTTGATGAAAAGAAAAAACGGGTACATTATGAACATTTGACGTTGACAAAAGTTGGAAAATAAACTTGTTTGTGCGCTTGGCAACACATACTCTGCAATTCTGCTGTCAGGTCTGGCTCGTTCAGGATGGCTTGCTTTTAAAAATACAAATTGCTAAAGTCAAAGCCACCGATGCGGCAGCTTCAATTCACTCTTTCCACACTTTCCACAATTAAAAACATAGAAACATGCGAAATTTGCCCATTTCACTGTTGGTGTGGGCTGTTCCTCTTTCCTTTTTAACGTCTTCCCTCCATTTCCAGACCTTTCCTTTGCATTGTGCTTTGATAACATTGTCTCTGATATGAGCAATCTTCAATTCCCCTTATCATAACACTCTCAAAAAAAAAAAGATGGAAGGGGGTTTACGGATCTTGTCTAAAAAAAAATTTGCCAGCCCCTTCTCCTTACCACCATAATCTTTTACATTAAGTGCACCAAGAAGGAGAACCTGATAGTAACAAACTGGTTCAATATTTTTTCTGCTCTCCTGACATGTCAGAGTTCTATATTCTTCTAGAGCTGATACATGTAGGAATGTCACAGGGCTAATGTTTTAGGAAGAGAATTTAGTAATATAATAATTTCTATATAAACTACATCCTTCTACGATCACTATCAATATTGCTCATTTAACATGAAATATTTACTGCTAATGGTTTTAAAAATTTAGTTAGCATTCATAGGTCTCCTCAACTATCTTGTGATAATTTTGAGGGGCTATAGCTACAAACATAAACATGGGTATGGAGAGAGAGAGAGAGAGGGAGAGTGAGAGAGGGAGAGCAAAAGAGAGTCTAGCTCAGTGCTTTGAATACATTAGATGCTCGCTTCCTATCTAGGGATTGGTTGCTGATTACAGAGGAGCAACATGCTACTTGGGGTGTACCTGTGACATTGGCCAAAGAGGCACAGAACTTAAGCTCTTTCCCCAGCTCTGCATTTAATTAAATGATAGCTCTTGGGGAAGTGAATTCACAGCTCTTGCCTTGGTTTGCTCATTTATAAAAATTTTTTTAAAAGACCATATTGACGTTAATATCTCTTCCATAATGGTCGAAATTCTATAATTTTATACTGACTCTATAATTCCACAATAGTTCAAAATAAGAACAATTAGCACATTGATTTGGTTTTCCACTGACAAAGAGAATACTTAGCACAGTGACAAATTTTTCTACTTAACTAACTGGGTCTTTTTTGAAATAATGTTAGGCTTACAAAAGAATTACAGAGATAATACAGGAAGTTCCTACCCCTCATCCAGCTGCCCCTAATGTTAATGTCATGCAGGATCACAGTAGAATTATCAAACTCAAGAAATTAACACTGGTACAAAAACTACTAACTAAATTACAGAATTTATTCAGCTTTCACCAGTTTTTCCACTACTGTCCTTTTTCTGTTCCAGGATCCAGTCTAGGATTCCACATTACATTTGGTTGTCATTTTCCCCTGGTCCTCTTCCTAATTAGGTCTTTTGGCTGTTTGCAAGGGAGATGTAGATTATGCTAGTTCTGAAACAATTCCATTGCTACCCATGAAGAAAGCCCTCATCTGGATCCTTTTCCTCTTAGCAATGCTATTATTTTTACCTTTTAGTTCTTTGTCTTCTCACAAAGGGTCAGTCTTGAATCTCATCCCTCTTTTTCAATATTTTAGAAAGTGAACCTGAGTCTGCAAAATGGAATTTTTCATTTTTTTTTCTTTTCTCTTTAAAATCATCCCTGCCTAGGAAGCCGTCCACGTGGTAACTGAAGGAGGTCTTTGTTGAGAACTGCTATGTGTATTGTGAACCAGTGCCAGGAAAGACTTTCAGTAGGTTTAGTAAGTGAAGTGAATGGAAGTGGGTCCTGAGAAAGCAATCCTTATCTGCAGGAAACATGGACCTAAGGCACAATACACTTTTCATTCTTCCATCATCAGTAGAGACGTGTTAAGACCTTTGGCTCATTACCCAGCATGGACTCACTTCACAGGGGATTTTTTCACCTTGAACTTTAGCAGGATTATCATCTCAGAAGTTGATGTGCACAAAAGTTATGTCTGGGGTATACTGTTGGTGGGAATGTAAGTTGGTACAGCCACTATGGAAAACAGTATGGAGGTTCCTCAGAAAAGTAAAAACAGAGCTACCATATGATCCAGCAATCCCACTCCTGGGCATATGTCTAGACAAAACTCTAATTCAAAAACATACATGCACCCCTATGTTCATAGCAGCACTATTCACAATAGCCAAGACATGGAAACAACCTAAAGGTCAACCAACAGATAAATGGATAGAGAAGTGGTATACATATACAACGGAATACTACTCAACCATGAAAAAGACTGAAATAATGCCATTTGCAGCAACATGGATGCAACTGAAGATTATCATACTAAGCAAAGTAAGTCAGAAAGAGAAAGACAAATACCGTATGATAGCACTTTTATGTGGAATCTAAAATATGGCACAAATGAACCTATCTACGAAATGGAAACAGATTCACAGACATAGAGAACAGACTTGTGGTTGCCAAGGAGGAGAGGGGTAGGGGAGGGATGGACTGGGAGTTTGGGGTTAGTAGATGCAAACTATTACATTTACAATGGATTAACAAACAGGATCCTACTGTATAGCACAGGGAACTATATTGAATATCCTGGGATAAACCGGAATGGAAAAGAATATGAAAAAAATGTATATATGTGTATAACTGAGTCACTTTGCTGTACAGCAGAAATTAACACAACATTGTAAATCAACTATACTTCAATAAAAAAATAAATTAAAAAAATTTAGGTCTGGGGACGCATACTGGCATACCAGCAAGGGTGGCCAGACTACACACCTGAAGCTTCGTGGTTGGCTCCTGTTCTAACAATTGGCCACTCCAAGGTCAACAGTAATTGTGAAGTACACCTCTGCTCTCCTGTGTACCAGGTTTTCCTGGCTAACAGCAGAGCAGGTGTCTCAAGTGATGCAGCCTGGATAGTAATTGAGAACTGCTGAAAGCCTCCTCCTTCAGGGGAAATTTTGGAAGACGTGTCTTTCCCTCCTACTGTTTAAGCATTGCAGCTTGTCAAATTATACATGGCAGATGGATTACAGTTTGTCCTTTTAGTGACAGGAAAAGCTGTTTCTCTTCCCTGGCAAAGGCGTCCACTTACATCAAGATATGACCCTATTGCTTCTCAGCTATATCTGGGAAAATTTTTTTTGGTCTGTTTTAACAAGTGACTATAAAAACTTTTTATTATATTATGCTATAATTAAATAACTGGCTTTCATTAATATATTGTACTAGAAACGCGATCGGCAGCCTATAAAATACATGTAAGACTTGGCTAGTGTTAGCTCAACTGTGTTGTCTTTGCAGTGTGTAGAAAAATCACAAGATACATAAAACGTGTGTTGTGAGTCATCTTGGCATTATTGGGAAAATGTTCTATTTATTTAAGAGCAAGAAGCAAATGTAGCTTTTTTTCCCTTTGTTGGAACCATTAGAGAAACTCAGTGCCTATTCTTTTAGTTTCCCATGCCTTGTTTTTTCTTAAGTTTTTATAGCTTCATGTCTCCCTTGCTTTTTTCCCCTTGCCTTTTGTATTTTCTGTATCTTTGATCTTTCTATAAATGCCATTGATTTCTTTTCCAGCAGTAATTCTTCAGGGAGTCTTTTGACCTGGCTTCAGTTTTGACAGATAAATGTTAAAAAAATGATTGCCATTAAACTTTGTCATCTGTTGAATGAATAAATGAAAGAGAATAGAACCAAATAGAAAAGCATGTTTCATAACTTTGAATGAAGCCCTTCAATGTTCTCATCTCCTGCTTAATTTCCCCTTTATAATCTATTCTATCCCAGAAAAAAATATTTCCTGGATGAGAAGGAAAGTCTTAAAATTTCACCTACTCCTCCCTTCCTGGCCCACTGTTTAATCTCCTACTATCCTTCAGGAATTTCCTATTGTATTTCTGCTGTTTTCCTCAAATGCAAAACATCCAAGCCAAACCGATCTTTCGCCGCCGTCATATCTCGATCTATTCATCTTACCTTCTCTTCAGATATGAGTGATGTAGTCATAGCCTCAGGCATCCAAGATCCAAATTTCTGACTAATCCTTTACTCGTCCATCACCTCTGTGTCATGGGAAAAAGCTACTGAATCCTGCCAATCTTCCATTGAATTATGGGGTCCACTCCTTCTTTTCCTTCATTCCTATCATTGCCAAGTCCATGCTCATCTCCAGACATCTAGCCTCTTGCGACAGCTGCTTAATTGTTCTACCTGCTCCTGATCTTCTTTTATGCCTCATTCCTCCACCTGAACTGTCATCTTAAATTCCTGCTTTCGGGGCTTCTCTGGTGGCGCAGTGGTTGAGAGTCCGCCTGCCGATGCAGGGGACACGGGTTCGTGCCCCGGTCCAGGAAGATCCCACATGCCGCGGAGCGGCTGGGCCCGTGAGCCATGGCCGCTGAGCCTGCGCGTCCGGAGCCCGTGCTCCGCAACGGGAGAGGCCACAGCAGTGAGAGGCCCGCGTACCGCCAAAAAAAAAAAAAAAAAAAAAATTCCTGCTTTCATCGTGATACTTGCCTGCTCAAAAGCTTTCATTACTCTCCAAACCTTACTTCAACTTTCATTTGCAGACACAATTGTCATAGAATGCAGGGAATCTCCTGCCACTTAAGAGGCTCATTTCTCTGACCTATACCAGCTCCAGTCTCCCTCCCAAATTCAGCCTGGTTTCCACCATAGATCAGAGCTTCTACTACTTATTCATGTTCCTGTGTCCCATCCCATCATCCACCAGGTATTACCGAGATGTAAGCTGTGATCTCTTCAGAGCTCTTTAAACTTGTCGTCCCACAAAGATGAATCAAAACTATTCTTTTTCAAAGTTGAACTTAGTGCCTTCACAGAAAAATAATGAGTAATAAAATTAGAATCAGGTATGAGTATCTAGCATCATTTTAGAGAGTTCTTGATGTTTCTCCTCATGTCTCAATCCCCCCGGAGGCAGACACTGTAGCTTTTCCACTATGGTGTAACAGTGGTCACAAACAAGGAGACTTTAAGAGCTCCCATACTTTAGAGGGTCACATCTCAGGGAACTTCCAGATAAGAGTCTTCAGTTTTAATGCCACCCTTTTCCTCCTGGCTATTTTGCATAGGAAAGTCACTTTTGGCCATTCGCTAACAATACTTCAAATTAGTTTTTTAGAGCATGCCTACCGATGATCCAAATGCAGTCCCTAACAACATACTTTCTTTCTAGCTCTGCTGATCTCCTCATAGCCCAACTACTACGATGCTCATTACCACCTGCATTTTTGCTTCTTTCTAGGAATGCGCTCATGTCTCCTTTCTACCAAGTTAATTTTTTTGTGTGTGTGTGGTATGCAGGCCTCTCACTGTTGTGGCCTCTCCCATTGCGGAGCACAGGCTCTGGACGCGCAGGCTCAGCGGCCATGGCTCACGGGCCCAGCCGCTACCTGGCATGTGGGATCTTCCCTGACCGGGGCACGAACCCGTGTTCCCTGCATCGGCAGGTGGACTCTCAACCCCTGCACCACCAGGGAAGTCCCTCTACCAAGCTAATCTTTATTCATGTTTCAAGCCTCAGTTCCTGTCCCAATCTCGTCTATAAAATCTTCTCATCCAGGCCAGCCCATGACGGCCTCCTTGTAAATCCTACCACCCTTATTGTTTACACCACTCATTTGCTGCCTGAGTCACTATACTATGCTATTTATGTGTATCAATAGATTTCTTTTATCTATATCTTATTGCCCAAATATGCCGTAAAATCCTAAAGGGCTGATTATCTAAGCCAATGTTTTTAAACTATTGATCTTAGTCACAGTCACTTTTGAGGAGGAATGCGACGGGGAATTCCAAATTTTTGCAGAGTCCAAGAATCTGCAAAAATAACAAAAGCTCCCTGAAGACTAAGTAGCTTGTATATGGCCTAAAAATATGCATATTGATATTTTATACACAGATGGATGATATTATTATACATATTTATGGATGGTATGACAATTTAAAACAATTTATTTGAGGTATTGTTGAATTTATTCCAGTCGTTAGCCATTTTTCAACCATTATATACTAAATATAAAGCTGCCAAGAAGGCATCTTCAAACCCTTTTTACATTAAATTATGACTCTCATACCTGGAAGTCTGTCATAGGCAATCAACCATATACACATACAAGCCATCATAAAATATACTTTTTCTCCGATTACTTCAACTTCAGCCTAGTTTCTACAACTTAGTGGGGAACTCTCTTTTTGAAGCTAAAACGTTTCACCAAATTTGGGTATTCCCAACAGTGTCACTCACTTGATGGGTGGGGCCATTTTGTTGAATAAATTACCCACGAACTGCTCACAGTAGGAGGCAAACCCCTTAAGATTAGAAAGTAGACGTGCGTATGGGGGAAAGGGAATGTAGCCCCACTACTGTAGAAACACAGAAGAAATGGCAACGGGATCCTTCTCTCTACAACCCTCATTTCAGCCATCATCACTTTTTTGAGTATTCCTGAGCTTCTTGGTAATCTATTCTCAGAGAATTGGTATCTCTAAAAACTGGAAACTTAGTTGCATTCACAAAATACCCTAGGCAATGGAGTACTTTTTCTTTTCTTTTCAAATCATTTTATAATTAAATATTTTAAAATAATATTAATTGTCTTGTATTCATGCATCAGTGATCCTTCTAGATAATTTGGTTACCAAATCTAGTTTCATATATCAGGGAATTTGTGAATGAAACTGGACATGATTCTTTTTTTTCTAATATTTCTTTTTTAAATTAATTAATTTATTTATTTATTTTTGGCTGCGTTGGGTCTCCGTTGCTGTGCGCAGGCTTTCTCTAGTTGTAGTGAGCGGGGGCTACTCTTCGTTGCAGCACACGGGCTTCTCACTGTGGTGGCTTCTCTTGTTGTGGAGCACGGGCTCTATGCGTGTGGGCTTCAGTAGTTGTGGCACGCAGGCTCAGTAGCTGTGGCTCACGGGCTCTAGAGCGCAGGCTCAGTAGTTGTGGAGCAGGGGCTTAGTTGCTTGGCGACATGTGGGATCTTCCCGGACCAGGGCTCTTAACCACTGTGCCACCAGAGAAGTCCCATGATTCTTGATAAGAAAAAAGTAAATACAATAAAGTAACTTTTTTTTTAACATCTTTATTGGAGTATAATTGCTTTACAATGTTTTGTTAGTTTCTGCTGTATAACAAAGTGTATCAGTTATATGTATACATATATCCCCATATCCCCTCCCTCCTGAGGCTCCCTCCCACCCTCCCTATCCCACCCCTCTAGGTGGTCACAAAGCAGCGAGCTGATCTTCCTGTGCTATGCAGCTGCTTCCCACTAGCTATCTATTTTACATTTGGTAGTGTATATATGTCAATGCTACACTTTCACTTTGTCCCAGCTTACCCTTCCCCCTCCCCACGTCCCCAAGTCCATTCTCTATCTCTGTGTCTTTATTCCTGTCCTATCCCTAGGTTCATCAGAACCTTTTTTTTTTAGATTCCATATATATGTGTTAGCATATGGTATTTGTTTTTCTCTTTCTGAATAAAGTAACTTTGAGTTACATGAATAATACATTCCATGCCACATTCCAACAAAAATGGACTCTTCTTGAATAAGTAGAAAATATGGAATATTTGAAAGTTATCATCCACTGCTTATTCAATGCTAGGAACTATTCTAAATGCACAAGTAGTCTCATTTAATATTCACAAAATTTTGTGAAGAGCATTCTGTTATTAAGGCAACGGAGTATAATTGCCCTAACGGTTTATTCAGTTTGCCAAAGACCCATGGACACTCCATAAGTAACATGATAACACTTCGAAAATTATAAAGTTAGCAAACGAAGAGTGAACCATGTTAAAAATGCAAGACAGGAATATATCAAGTGTTCAAATTTAGAAATGCTGCTTGATCTATGTGTCTGTTAATGAGACCCTCCTTCTGCTCTCCTGCTTGTGTTGGGTAACTCGTGCTCAACATCAAAGTGCCCGTCCATCTTCCTCTAAGAATGATTCTGCACTTGTCATAAAGCAGAGATATTAGCCATTAGAGATCAGTGTTTCTCCATTAAGAATTAAAATGTGTTAGGACTATGACTGCATTAACTATCACTGAATTAACAAAACATTTCCATTGCTAACATCTTAATTAGCTCATTAATTATATTTTAATTACCCATTGTCCATAAACTACAACTGTCAGAATTTTCAGTCATTGATGTTAATTAGGAATTCTGTAATGACTCGGAAATCAAAGTTTGGAGCGCTGGGTACAAATCAGCCAGTTTAACAAGCCAGTGTTATACTGGTAACAACCAATTCACCTTTATGAAGATGACTGTAGTGGCTCCAACTCACATGCTTAGGGTAGTTTCTCCAGTGGGCAATTTAGAAGGTGGACTTTAGTTAAACTTCGCATTGATTCTTCTCTCACCCAATCTTTAATTATGAGACTTCTACAACTGAAATTTTTTCCATCAGAAACTTTGACTGTAGGTATCTCATCATTAAAAAGAAAAATCTTTTAAAAAGTAATGTATCTCCCACTTTAAGTGGAATCTCTGACAACCAAAATATAATTAAAGATGACACTGCCAAATGCTCACAGAGCTATCCTGGTCCCCCATGTGTGTGATTTGAGAAGGTACAGGAACCTTCCTTCTAAAAGTATCTGTAAAAGTGGCAGTCTGTTCCAATTACCTGGACCTTATTTCTAAGCTGATCCATGAGAACCATCTGACAAAGAATTTTTTGATTTGCTTATGTGTATATGACAAGACTTGCAAAAGTAATAAAATTAAATTACACTTGGAAGAACTTTTAATGAGTCCTTTTTATTGCAAACCCTCCTAATATTTGGGCCAAGCTAGAAAATGTAGGACATGCAGATTTTAGATATGTTTTCAATTTCTGCATTAGAGTCTTATTTCTTAGAGCTTTGAAGGCATTGAAATCCTTAAGAGGTTCCAATAAGATGCAAATCCCCCCAGGATCAATAATACCTTTAGCATTTATCCACAAACACCTTAGTGAAAAATAGCCCATAGCAAGTGAGAATGCATGAGAACTTTCCAGAACGTCAGCATGAGGAAATGCCAAAGCTACCTCACCAATTTCCCTCTTTTCTCTGGAGCTAAGAAATGAAGGGAAGAAATCAGAAAGACAAATAACACCAAATGCTTAAATGGTGCTTTATAAAACTCACACATACATATGTAAATAAACATATATATGCACAGATATACTCTCTTAATTGAATAAAAACCTACCACCTCTCAATGGTTTCTAACCAGTCTTTACATTTCTAACTTGCCAAGATAAATATATGACTGCTATATAGTAACTATTCAAATCCATTGCCTTCCTCAATTATTTTAAGCCCCATCTTCTGACGGCATGGTTCTAGATCTGAAAATGTTTAGACCAAGTCAGTAAATATGTTCATCTATGAGAGAGTAAAAGAGAAATTCTTAACCATCAGAGCACATGAATTTGATAAAGAGAATGCAACTGATAAAATGCAAGTCGCTGACTTGTCAAAAAAATGAACTGAAGAGAAAATATTATATATAAAAAGATAGGTACAAAATATGTTTGGGATTTATAAATTTCCTTTTCTCCCAACTCCTTTACTAAAGTAGATGCCTTCTGTTTCCCCTTTGATGGAGAATTCTAAAGGCTAGAAGCATATTCCAATATTGATAGTTTCTTCTTTTCTCAAATTTTGTTCTGCTTCTTATAAGCTACTAACCTCTGAGGTTCAATATTCCTTAATTTTTGGTAACTTGCAGTTTGGGTGATGAAGGGGTTAGACGGTAGAATGCCAAAAGTGTGTGATGCACCATTCTCCGGAAAATATTGCACAGCTTGTAGGGCCCTCGTCTGAAAAGGCAATATAGACCTGAAACCATCATCAAAACCTCTGCATGTACAGCCCTTTATATTGTCAGATGATGCACCTGTGACATCTCCCAGGCCGAACCGTTTTCCCAATGTTCTGAATATGATAAATATTGGAGCTTGGGCTGAAACAGAAGTCTCTTGCTTCCTAGGGAAACTCTCATGCACTCTGGTTGTCCCCTTTGAATTGTAAAGAATCCTTCCTTTTTCAAGTTTTAGAAATTTGTTTTTAGTTTTCTTGTCGTTGTAGTTGTTTTGTTTTACTCACTGAACTTCCTGTGTCAGTACATCCACGATTGATTCATCTTGTAATGAGCCTTATATGGATGCAGAGTTAATTATCAATAAATCAGAGCTTTAAGGTTTTGGGATCAAATCTCCTTCTAAATGTCTTTTTTTTTTGCGGTACGCGGGCCTCTCACTGTTGTGGCCTCTCCCGTTGTGGAGCACAGGCTCCGGACGCGCAGGCTCAGCGGCCATGGCTCACGGGCCCAGCTGCCTCCGCGGCACGTGGGATCTTCCCGGACCGGGGCACGAACCCGCGTCCCCTGCACCGGCAGGCGGACCCTCAACCACTGCGCCACCAGGGAAGCCCGTCTCTCTCTTTTTTTGGCTCTAACAAAAATTATGCTCATGACTTCTTGAGTAAATACATAATTACAAGTCATTTTATTTTATTATATTCATCTATAAGTGAAGTTAGATTAATTTTGATCATTCGGTGACTGGACAATTGTCCACCGGAAGCAAGAAATTTAAGAAGGAAAAATAGAGCTCAGAGGGCATACTGCGGAGCTACCCCATAGTTTTCTCATGGAGAAAAGTCATTTTATTATAACATTATATGTCCAAAAGCTATAGGGGAGACAATTGTACCTGCAGTCTACCTTTTCCAACAGCCCAAAAGAATGCAGGCATTTTAAACAGACAAACTCAATAATCAGTGCTTGCTGAGAAATCGCTCGCAGAGTTGGAGCTCTTATTTCCTGGCACCAAATCTGCACCATCATTATTCAGCCGCGCATATTAGGCTGTCTTCCTCTCCTCTCGCCTTATCAAGTTAGCACAAACAGGATAAGCAGGTGATACTTGTCAGACTCTGGGACTATTTAAATACACACACTTTAGTCATTCAACCTTGGCTCATAACATTTTCCTGGACGGTACCTAGTAAAACGTAACGACATATGCCAGAGATACTGCTCTCCCCTCGCTCTGTACTACCCCTGGATAACATACGATTCCAGCTGGATTAGGTGGTGCTTTGATGCTCAGCCAGTGAAAGCGCTTTTTGCCTTAAGATGCTCCTCCAAAATTATTTGATGATTATTAGAAAGATATTTGTACCTGATGAATTTAAGTTTTTCAGCTTGGCCAGATATGATCTCGTGATGCAGGCCATTTACATAAGCAAGTAAACCAATTCCAGAACATCCTGATAAAATGTGTCTCCGTCATTATAATCTGCCTATACGAACTCCGTCCTGGCATCTTCTTGAATTTAGTAGTTTCACTTTGCCTTCTTCATAGGACAGTGTGATAAGCAATGAAAGCTGCAAATGTAAATAAAATTAATTTTAAGAACAGAGATGGTTTTTGTATTTCCTTCTGTCCCCAAGGGATCCTGAAGAATATGATATTTGAAAGAGAAACCAAGCATTATAGTACCTTTTCAAAATCTGTTAAGCATTAATTATTAATTCCAAACATCAGAAGCCCAATACTAAATTTACTTAGATGGACTTAGTCTGATACATCTTTGCAACACACACAAAATTGTATTACCTCCTCGCTTCGCATATGGAAATACTAACCCCTGCTCTGCTCTGTAATCTTGAATTAGAATGAGACGCTTCGTTCTGCTAAATCTTTCCACTAAAGGAATAATTTTTTAAATTGGTTAAAAACTCTTGGTATGTTAGAAGAATTCTGAAACAGTGATGTTTTGGCCAGAATGCTGTTGCTGAGCTGATGCATGGAAAGTGCTGACCCACCACCTGTTGGAAAATGTTCGTGTTGTACCTAATTTAGTGTGTAATTGGAAATGTAGCACTCGCAAGGCAGGCAAATCTTTTTGAAGATATAGCTGTTTATACTGAGCGTATTAATTACACTGAAATAGAGGAAAACACAAAGCTATCAGGAGAACAGAGACTACTTTCAAAGTAACTGCTCAACAGGACGCACTGGTTACTTAGAGAGATAAAAGCACTGTGTTGTCTGTTAGTGTGAAATACTTCAGGGCCGCCATATTATCACCATCACAAATGGTCAACAGATGTTCCTTCTCTTCAACTCAAATGGGCACTGGTTTTTACCACTGTTAAAAAAAAACATATACCAATGGCTTTTAAAGTCCTTGTGTCTCTTTTCTTCCCCATGGTAACATTAAAATATTCCTTCTGGGTTTATTTATAGACATGATTTGAAATACTATGATACACAACAGGCACATTGCAACTTTCCCAGTGTTCTTCAATTTTCCACTGAAGCCAAACATTCAACGGGATGGTCCTAAGAACTTTCCTGAGTGAAACTTTTAGTTAGTGCAATCTGTTTGCCCAGCTTCATCATGAAGAGGATTAGGGACCGTCTCGCATATGTTTGAAGAATTTTGTCCATGTTAAGGAGAGGATGGAACTTAAAGGTAAGTCACATTTAAGATCCTAAAATGCAGTCAGTCCAGCTCCAATGCAGTGAGGAGAAGAATGCATGAGGGGGAAACTGGGAGCTAAGAGGGTTCCTTAGCAGCTATTCCATGCTGGAGTAAAAGCAGTGTGGGAGAGAATTAGATCAGGAAAGGCAGCAGAAGTGCTCAGTGATCTCCTGAACAATGTGTACGAGAAAGGATAGTTGGTCAGTTATTCTAAAATATTTCCTCATGCTGCAGCAGAAGCGTAGAAACCCATGGTAAACCTGGGCACCCCAAGAAAACCAAGCATTCTTGTCCTCACATTTGCTCATGACACAGACACACTAAAGCAACCGCAAACATGACTCCAAAAGCTTTGAATAGTAATGTCAATCTTTTGTGAGAAAAGATGCCCTTAATGGGGGGTGAAATGGGGAAGAGGCAAAACTTTTTAAAGACTCTTCTTTCCCGATTCTCTTTACTGTCCCAAATTTTTCTTCCCTGATTTTTTAAAACTCCAGCCTATAATGGACCACTCATAGGCCTTTGTCTCATCTGTCTCATGCTTTTAGAATACTCTTTTTGGGGGAGAATAAGCTCTAAGTCCTATCCTATACAAATTTAGCCTCCCTCAGCATCTTCCATTTTTGGTCTCTGCCCAGCATCCTCAGTAAACTCCTAAGACACAAGAAATAAAGTAAGAGAACAGGAACGATCATGAACATTTACCCCAGACAATTTTCCCTTGTTGTACCTGTATTCGATATAGTTATCTTATTTATATGAACACGTATGCTTTAGTTATCTTTATAGTCTCACAGTTTCTTTGAACATAGATAATAGGTTAAATTTTTCTCAAAAAAATGAGTTAGAGAAAATATATATAAAGAAGGCTGGTGGGACTCCAGAGAATAATAATGGAAAATGAAAGGAAATATATTGGAAGAGGTTCACCTCATCTTACTACTCTATGTTGGTGATGGTGATGGGCACTTGGGGCTCTGCAGTACCAAATAATTTGACGCAAAGTAGCTAAATGTGAAGAAACCAGGACTTGGAAAGTGACAATGTTATAAAGCTACAGAACTGAGAAAGTTAATGCACGATGGGTTCCTTCTCCCCAAAAGTATCATTGTGTTTTAAAATTGCTTTTTAAAAATCAATATTATTATAGGGTTATTATATTTAACAGTATTACTAAATGCCTACTATAGGCCAGAGACTATTTGAAGTGCTAGGGATACATCGGTGAATAGAACAGGTGAAATTACCTCTGTGCTCATAGACTTTACATTTTAGTGGTTTCTAGAATTAAGTGAGATAATACATATAAAGAGTTTAAAAATGCTGTTTGGTACAAAATGAGAATTCAATAAATATCATCTATCGTTATTCTTTCATTAGTGCTGTCTCTTAAACCATTTAGTTTAGACTAATGTAATATGAGCAAAGAATAATTCAGAAAAACGTATCACAACTTTTTCAACCTACTGGGTCACACCTCCTAGTTCTTCGTTTTTTATGATAAAATTCACTTCAATCTTAATATTTCTGAATTGCCCTTTAGTTCATGAAAATCTAACAATCACGTTTGTTGTTTTGTTGTTAAATAATATTCCTCTCCTTTGTAAAATTTATCAGTGAATAACACAAAACTGAAATTATTCCCTTATATATACTAACGAAGTATGTTAAAAGGTTTTAGACTACTTTTAACTGACTGCTAAAAATTCAAAATTTTAAAAGTTAACTCTCCCATTATTTTATCTTTTTTATATCTATGAAGCCCTTTCACTTTATTCCTGATTGATGTGGATAGGAATATACCACCCAGAAAAGTAGATCAGTTGAAGGGCAGAATTGCTTTTCAGATACAGAAGAGTCCTATCTATAAACTATTGGGCCGAAGGATTTCACTCTGTGGATGTTAGGTGGAATTATCCGTTGTTTTAACATTACACGAATTTAATTAAAGTCACTACCTGCAAAAGATGCTTTGAGCTTTCTTAAGATGCTTTATTTTTTCCTTTTAGATAAACATCTTTCCCCTAATTTATGGTGTCTGAGAGATGCTGTTACTTGTTGGATATAGATGATGTAGAATCGGAAATAAGTAAATGTCTTCCCTTTGGCATGTAACAGTTGAGCATGCCAGTGTCAAAATGACTTAGGTGACTTGGGGGCATTTCAGTACACTCTGGAGGAAACTCATTTACCTCCTGCCTCCACTTGTGGAATCCCAGGAGTTTGAGATTGATTAGGTAATTAACACTACCTCAATAGGTGGTTTCTAGAGCACTAGGTGTATTCCTAAAAATTAGCTTGGCTTTGGAAAATTAATGCGATGAGCCTGTTCTGATTACCTCAGGAGACCTCTTCTTTACTGTTCATGTCAAGAAAGAATAAGCAATCATATACATGGATGCATAGACAGATGTTAAAGAAACTTAAAAGGTAACATTAGATATACATATGCATTTCTATAGACGCTAAAGATGGAGAATTTTAAGAATCGAAAGTCAGTTTTTGATCACAAACATGAAATTTAAAATTGGTTGGAATAAGAAGAAAAAGAATTCTGCTCCATCATCCACAATTGCAACCTCAAAGACAGATTAATAAGAAAGATCATTTTCTCATGAAAACTCTGGAAACATCAATTTTTTTAATTAATAAAGTATGGTTATTTTTTAACATCTTTATTGGAGAATAATTGCTTTAAAATGTTGTGTTAGTTTCTGCTGTACAACAAAGTGAATCAGCTATAATTATACATGTATCCCCATATCCCCTCCCTCTTGAGTCTCCCTCCCACCCTCCCTATCCCACCCCTCTAGGTGGTCACAAAGCATCGAGCTGATCTCCCTGTGCTCTGCAGCAGCTTCCCACTAGCTATCCGTTTTACATTTGGTAGTGTATATATGTCTATACTACTCTCACTTCCCCTTCCCCTCCTGTGTCCTCAAGTCCATTCTCTACATCTGCATCTTTATCCCTGCACTGTCACTAGGTTCATCAGTACCGTTTTTTTAGATTCCACATATATGCGTTAGCATACGGTATTTGTTTTTCTCTTTCTGACTTACTTCACTCTGTACGACAGCCTGTAGGTCTATCCACCTCACTACAAATAACTCAATTTCGTTCCTTTTTATGGTTGAGTAATATTCCATTGTGTGTGTGTGTGTTTGTGTGTGTGTA
This sequence comes from Phocoena phocoena, assembly GCF_963924675.1. NCBI lineage: Eukaryota > Metazoa > Chordata > Mammalia > Artiodactyla > Phocoenidae > Phocoena > Phocoena phocoena. Next base: position 14,632,520 of record NC_089235.1, read on the forward strand.
TATATATATATAATTTCACATCTTCTTTATCCATTCATCTGTCCATGGACATTTAGGTTGCTTCCATGTCCTGACTATTGTAAATAGTGCTTCGGTGAACATTGTGGTACATGTATCTTTTTGAATAATGGTTTTCTCATGGTATATGCCCAGTAGTGGGATTGCTGAGTCATATGGTAGTTCTATTTTTAGTTTTTTAAGGAACCTCCATACTGTTCTCCATAGTGGCTGTATCAATTTACATTCCCACTAACAGTGCAAGAGGGTTCCCCTTTCTCCACACCCTCTGCAGCATTTACTGTTTCTAAATTTTTTGATGATGGCCATTCTGATGGGTGTGAGGTGATACCGCATTGTGGTTTTGATTTGCATTTCTCTAATGATTAGTGATGTTGAGTATCTGAAGTATAGTTGATTTATGACATTGTGTTAATTTCTGCTGTACAGCAAAGTGATTCAGTTATACATCTATCTACATTCTTTTTTTAATATTCTTTGCCATTATGGTTTATCATAGGATACTGTATATAGTTCCCTGTGCTATACAGTAGGACCTTGTTGTTTGTCCATCCTATACATAAAAGTTTACATCTGCTCACCCCAACCTCCCACTCCACCCTCCCCCAACCCCCTCCCCCTGTGGAAACATCAGTCTGTGGAAACATCAACTTCTTTCTATCCTAAATTTTGGCCACCATCAACTCTCCCCATATTATGTCAGTAGTAGCCTTCCAACTGTCCTCCATGCCTTGTCCACGGTCTTGGCCACCTTATATCTGCTCTCTACTATTAAAGAACAAATCAAGTTCATTCAGTTAATTATTACTATCTCACAAACCTGATCATTGCCTGCTGCGATGGCTTTCCATTACTTAATAAAGTTTGGGTGCCTCGCCATAGCCTTTCACGATCAGGCTCTTGCCTACCTTTCCATCCTATCTCTTATCCATTGCTTTAGTCTCCTTTCCCAATCTAGGCTATATGCAATCTCGGGGAACTTATGTCCAGACTCATAAATGCTATTCTTTCTCCCTGAAACATCTTTTCCCAAATTTGCCAAGCTAACTCCTATCCTCCCATCAGGAATCAGCTAAAAAGAGAATCTCCATAAGAAACTCCTCTTACTCGTGGCCCACTTCCCCTACCCTAAGACTTGATTTAAAAGTCTCTTCAATATGCTAAAACTACAACACCTAAATATCCCTATCACGGGTTCATTTGAAATATTTTAAAATTTTTTTATTTTATATTTGAGTATAGTTGATTTACAATGTTGTGTTAGTTTCAGGTGTACAGCAAAGTGATTCAGTTTTACATATACATACAGAAATATTTTTTAAATTACCTGTAAAATTTTCTTCCTCACCTATTGGCCTATAAGTTCCCAGGTCAGGATCTGAATCTTGTTCTCCATCCTGTATCATTGAGTGGAACACTGTGATTTCTCAGTACACATTTATTGAAAAAAAGGTTTGTCAACAGTGCACAAGGCATGCTGCTGGGTCCTGCCAGTACTCATGAACTTTTCTGCCTGTGGTGAAATAGTGTAGTAATGATGTAAGAGAATTGAATTCAGGTTAAAGAGACTGGAGAATTCCTCCTGTGATGGGCTACCTTAGGCGTCAATTTGAGTGGGACACGTGTGCCCAAATATTTGGTTAAATGTTATTCTGGATTTGTCTGTGAGAATGTTTCTGGAAGAGATTAGCATTTGAATCAGTGGACCCAGTAAAGCTGCTGGCCCTCCCCAGTGTGGGTGGGCCTCATCTAATCTGTTGGAGGCCTGATTAGAACAAGAGGCAGATAAAGGAGAATTCACCCCTTCTGCCTGACTGCTTTCAAACTGGGACATTGGTCTTCTCCTGCACTTGGACTAGAACTTACAGCATCCACTTTCCTGGTTCTCAGGTCTTAAGACTCAGAGTGGAACTATGCCACCAGCTCTCAGGGTCCCCAGCTCCCAGCTTGCAGATAGCAGATCTTGAGACTTCTCAGCCTCCATAATCACTAGAGCTAATTCTTTATAATGAAACTCTTTATATATATATATATATATATATATATATATATAAAACAGAATCCTATTGATTCTGTTTCTCTGGAGAACACTAATACACTTCCTCTGCAAAAGTTAAATTTGTTTCTAACTAGAATCAAGCAAGGTAGAACTTTTCTCCCCCCAAATGATGTAATGGCTAAAAAGAGAAAAGGAAGCTCGATATCATTTCCTAAATTCAACGATAAGTGGAATTCTCAGCAAGCTATTTTTTCTTCAGATGCTAAGCCTGGTGAAATACGTAAATTGCTTTAATGGAGATGAAGACCATACAGTGAGGCCAGCAAAATTTTTTCTGTTAAGGTCAGTTTAGCAAATAGGTTAGGCTTTGCCGGCCATATGGCCTTTGTCACTACTACTCCACTAGGCATTTATGATGTGATGTGAAAGCAGCCATTGACAATATATACATAAAGAGGCATGACAGTATTCCAGTAAAACTTTATTTGTAAAAATAGGTAGCAGGTCTGTTTTTGCCTATGGCCCATAGCTTGCTGACTCCCGGTATAGGGGTTTAGATAGAGAGGGAATAGTAAGTCAGACAGCCTGGGTTTGAGCTCTAGCTTCACCCACAATCTGTTCTGCAAACACGTGCAGGTCACTTAAACTCTATTAAGGAAGTATCCACTCTTTAGGTTTGCTGTGGGTATTGAATGAACCATGTGCCTCTGTTGCTCAAAGAAGCAGTTGAAATATAGTAAGTGCTCTATTGAAGGTCAGTTATTATTATTCTTTTCAGCTTCTTTTCTTCGGCACTGAAGGTTTGGGGTTTTGTATACACCACCAATTTTCAAAAAAGAATGTAAAGTAGCCTGAAACGAAGTTACAGTGAATTTTGTAGAAGAGACCTTTCAGTGCCATTGTGGATGCAATCTGGAGCTTTGGAACCTGTTCCTGCAAATATTATTTAGTAATCTCACTCTGCTAATGTATCCTCTTTAGCAACAAAGAACATCTTGTTGCAGTGAAGCCAGAGAAACCGTCCTGAGGAAAAAACAGTTTAGATAAGACTTGGGAGGGAAATGAAATTTTAACCACTTCAACAGTTCAGCTTTCTTGTACAGCTTCTCCAGGTTTTGACATTTAGTTTCCCTCAATGACCCAATTTTGTCTTTTCTAATGCAGAATCTTCCAGTGGTTTAAACTGGTAGGAGATAACCCAGTAAAGACATGGCCATATTTACTTCTCCTTAAGGTCAGTCATAAATATCTCACCCCAAATTATCTTTACTATTTACCACTTTGATCATTTTACCCTCATCATGAAAAACCCTGAAGTAGCTTTTAATTCTCCTTTATACATTGTGACCAAATGCTTCCTGTGGAGTTTGCAGCTCCATGCGGGTTTCTCAGGACCCTCCCACACTATCCCTGACTCCCCCGAGCCCCCAGTCCCCTCCAGCCAGATAGGGAAGCAACTCTTTCATGTGTGCATTCCCAGGACCTGAGCTATGTCTGGAATGCTTTCTCCCTCCTGTCTTGATGGGGTCCCTCCCTTCTATCATTTATGGAGCTTATCAGATCACACTTGCTTCTCAACCTTCCCCAAATAACTGAAAATGCGGAAGAAGGTCCCTGCCCGCCCCGCTCCGCCACTGCCATGCCTTTGGAAGAACAGAAAATTCTGCCTACAAAGGCAAGAGGGCATGTCCCACACATTTTACAGTTTTTTGTGTGTGTTGCTCTAATCTTTGCATTTTATATGATTTGAATGCTGTTCCTTAAGGCAGTGCTCTCCGTTACTGATTGCTAATTCCAATAAGATACGTGGGGAATCTTGTGTCCTCTGGGAACCAGGTCTTCTAGACTCACAGAGATACAAGGACAGGAAGCACAGTCCTCCAAGGTTACCAGAAGTAAGAGTAAGTGCCAGTGTGTGGTCAGCGAAACGGTCCCCAGAGATGTCCGTGTCTTAATCCCTGAAACCTTTGAATATGATGTTACACAACAACAAAAGACACTTAACAGAGGTAATTACAGTTCTAGTTAAAATAGGGAGATTGCCGTGGATTATTTGGATGGGCTTATTCTGTGATTACACGAACGCTTAAAGACAGAAAACCTGTTCTGACTTGAGTAGAGGGATAGAGCAGCGGGAGAAATCAGAGAAGTTCAAACTGTGAAAGGGACTCGACCGACCGCTGCTGGAAGAGAGCCACTTGGACAGCTGAGAAGGAACGGAGGCCGCCTCTAGGAGGAAAGACCTGCCCCCAGGTACCAGCTTGCAAAGAAACAGGGGCTTCAGTCCTAGGTCTGAAGACCGGAATTCTCAAGGAACTGAATTCAGCTGACGCTACATGAGCTTGAAAGTGCATTCTCTCCTGACGCCTCTAGGTAGATGTACGGGCCTGCCAGTACCTTGATTTTGGCTTTGGGACACTCTAAGCAGAGACCAAGCCTACAGAACTGGGAGATAATCAATGGGTCTCGGTTTAAGTTACTTTGTTTTTCATCATTTGTTATAGCAGTAATAGAAAACTTAGACAAGAGGCCACTCCTACTTTAAACATTTGGCGTCCCAACTTGTGTGTTCTCCCTATTGTAAAGAGTGCATCATATAATGATTCATGCTTTAAGGCAGGGGTCCCCAAATCCCGGGCCACAGACCAGTCCCTGTCCGAGGCAGGGCAGGAGGTGCACGCCAGGCCAGTGAGTGAAGCTTCATCTGCCTCTCCCCATCGCTCACATCACCGCCTGGACCATCCCCCACCCCCATCCCCATCCATGGAAAAATTGTCTTCCATGAAACCGGTCCATGGTGACAAAGAGGTTGGGGGCCACTGATTTAAGGTATACACTGTATCCTAGAAGATGGCTCCCAACCCTCACCAAATTTCATCACCAAACTAGTTCCTCACTGTGCTTTCAGCAGGCCGTCCCAATACTCCATCAGACTGGCAGTGTCTGGGAGTGTAGCATATGACAAAACCAAGGGATCTCATATTCACGTGGCCACTCTCTCACTATAAGCCTTCAGATAGCAGAGCTGGCTAAGATCCTATGAGAAAGAAAGGGAAACACATACCCAGACTATTTATCAATTATAATTAATTAGGATAAATTACAGCCCCTTCCACAGTGGAAGAGGTCCAGTGTAATCAACTTGCCAGCATGTGTGTGGCTGGTGGCTGTTTTTCAAGGGATGGCGCTGCATTAGGGGCTCAGTGTTTTTTCTGCGTTGCTATGCAGGATATCAGCTTCGTGGGTGGGCCCATGCTGGTGGGCCCATGCATGTATAGTGTTCATCCTTGCCACCTTAGCTATGTTATAGATTAACTCATTGTACCAGCCCTAAAGTGGCTAAAGACAAAAGTTACATATGTCAACTGGCTGGTTATTCTGTCTCCCTGGTTACTTAGTGCTTTTCCTTGGTAGATAATCTTCTGTGAATGTTAACATGTAACACAAAAAAATAGGTAACACATATTCTCGCTTTGCAGAAGGCATGGACCTCTCCAGAACCTAGAGGACTAAATCTTAATGATCCTATTAAACTTGCCATAAAGTCCACCTGGCATCTTTTCCCACTACAGATATGTCTAATAGCTTAGAGTCTATTGGTCATCTAGCTCAAGTGGCAGAGCTTGTATCACTGCCCAGACCTTGGACAAAGCCTTTTTCTGCTATGGTCCCCACCCAAGGTGGGTGGCCTTTCTTGTCATTTGGAGAATGTATTAAAGTAGTGTTCTCAAGTGTGGAATATGCTGCTTCCAGAACCCCCAAAGGCCCTACAAGGCATTGTACTCCCTTAGTTGTGGGACGGGTGAGATGCAATAATTTGTCCTTTAGTTTGAAGGAAATTTCTTGGCCAAATGATTGAACTCCTAAAAACGTTACTGCTGCAGTTGACCCTGGATATTCACAGACTTTGTCTCCAGTCTTCTGGAGTGTGTACCTCACCAAGGGCTTCAATGTACTTGCTATTCTTGTTCAGCTATTGCTATTAACATGATGTCGTCATTGTAGTGGACCATTGTCACGTTCTGCTGAATTTCCAGACAGTGCAGGTCCCTTTGGACTCTATAGTGACAAATGGGAAAGTTAACATAGCCCTGGGGCAAGACGACAAACACCTACTGTGGTAGAGACCTGCTAAACAGGGATTGTAGTTACATTGAAGATTCCAAGCCATTGGAAACTTCTAGCACCTTTCCTTTCAACTATTTCTGCCCTACATGAAAACATCAGCCCACAGGGAGAATGTTGCAAAAGATAATTTGAGGCTGTTGTAATTAGTGGGTAAAGCTAAGAGATGATAAGTCCTGGGGGTTTCCCACACCTCGAGGAGACACTACTGTCTTGTATTTGGATCTTGGCCTTTGTAAGTCCAGATTGGTCTTTAGGAAACCAAACTATGCTAAAAGAAACACCCCCACAGACTGGTTTATGCCATTGTACTTAATTCCCAGGCCACTTCCTAAGAGCAGGGTATCAGAGAATCTACTAGAAATCACAAAGATGCTTGGCACCATGAAAAAGTAAAGACAGCATTCTGTCTGGGGGTTCATTTATCTGGATATAGCAAAGCTGAAAGAATTTTCCAGTAGTACTTGTAGACTTATACCAATCAGTGAGTCCATTTAATGCTTAATAGTAGTGGCTAACCAACACTGGCAAATCGTTCACTAATCAGCTCCCCTTTCCAATATTCTTTATCAGACATCAAAACCTTCTGCCAAGGGAGATCAGCTCAGTGCTTTGTGACCACCTAGAGGGGTGGGATAGGGAGGGTGGGAGGGAGATGCAAGAAGGAGGAGATATGGGGATATATGTATACGTATAGCTGGTTCACTTTGTTACACAGCAGAAACTAACACACCATTGTAAAGCAATTATACTCCAATAAAGTTGTTAAAAAATAATAAATACATCAAAAACCTTCTGCCATTATATTATCTCATGTTATAATTTCCAGTATTACAGTTTATCTTGCAATACATTTGTTATCAGCTTCTTATTGAGATTGTTCAGGAGAGATGGTGTCCATGATCGGAACAACAGCTAAATATTATATCTTATCTTTTTTTTTTTTTTTTTTTTTTTTGCGGTACGAGGGCCTCCCACTGCTGTGGCCTCTCCCGTTGCGGAGCACAGGCTCCGGACATGCAGGCTCAGCGGCTATGGCTCACAGGCCCAGCCGCTCCGCGGCATGTGGGATCTTCCCAGACCGGGGCACAAACCCGTGTCCCCTGCATCGGCAGGCAGGCTCTCAACCACTGCGCCACCAGGGAAGCCCTAAATATTATATCTTAAACTTGTTTGCTACTCTTTGCAAGATTTTGCAAAAGGTTTCCCAGAAGATTTCTGCAAATGGTGAATTCTTTCTACTTTCTATTGTGAAATAGACACTTGTGGAGATTATCTCTAAATGTATGGGTATAGGATTGGGTTCAGAGGTAGAAGTGTATTTTTCTATCTTGAGCTTTATTCTTTGACCTCCTTCTTATCTAATGTGTCATGGGTATGAGGAGTAGGACCCTACTGCCACAACTGTACCCCAAGATCTTCTCTGGGATACGGTCTGCATAAGAAGGATGGGAAGCAAGGAAATGATTTCTTCTTCAAATAGAAGTAGAGGACTTCACCTCAAGTCTGGAAAGAAGCAGCAAAAGAACCTAAATGGGGATGAATACCTACACACACACATACACACACACACACACACACACACACACACACACATACAAATCGTAGTTTACACTTAGTGCTTACTATTTGCCGAGGACTTAAAAAGTGTTTTCCTTGCATTATCTCATTGAATCTTCACAATGCTTTAATGCTATGTTCTATAATCACTTCCATTTTAGCAAATGAAGAAACAGAAGCAAAACACCTGACGTGTTTGTACTACACAAGGTAACACAGCCAGTAAATACAGGAAAACCTGGATTCTACAGAGGTTGGCTAAGACTATGGTCTGTACTAGGCTAGCACATACATAGCTAAAGCTCCCTCACCCCCCAAAATATTGTTCCTTGTCACCAAATAAGACATAAAAAAGAAAAATTATTACTTTATATATAAATCAGTGTTGTACGTATTGATAAGTTTGAATAGTGTATTCAGGTCTGTACCCTTTCTATCCCATTATCTACTTGATTAAATATAGACTGCTGAATCTAAACTTCAAGTCCCTGCACAATGTGTCTCCAACCTGCCTGCATAAACCATGTCTTTTATTTTCTGTATCGTGTTGCTTTGACATCTGAGGCTTGCTGACACTGGAGAGACTGCCCCTCCCTGGATTCCTAGAAAGAGTAAACAACTCAACTTCAAGTGTGATTTTCAAATGCAGATTAACCAGTCCAAAGCCTACACATCCAACCACCTCCTTTATTGAGGTCTCCCACTCCAGGCTGCTATCTCCCTCCCCTAATCATCCCAGGATCAGGTGTCAGCTAACTAAGAGCATTATATGCCCCATAGCCCACTGAATTAGTCAAACCAGCCAATCTAAAAGCCTACTTACCTACCTCGCCCATTCTTTCCACGAAATCACAGCAAAGGCTCTTGTCCACCTTTTTCTCCTGCTCCTCCTGCCTCCTGATCCACCCTGGTGCTTCTCCGTGTGGTCTTCCTCCTACATCGTGTGCCATGCCTCCTGTTTCTAGGTGCTCTTCCTGACTTACTTCTTTTCCTTGTTTATGGAAACATCCTTCCTGGTTTCCTTCATCTGTATCTTTGTTCATGCTGTTCTTCTGTGCCAATCACATGTGCACTTCCCTTACCACAATTCTACCACCTCCTCCCCTAAGCACACTCATCTCTATCTTTTATACCTGTCTTTAGTGAACTGGAAATTAATTAAGATCCTTTCTCCATTGAACAAGGAAGTAAGATTTTATGGTATGTCTTATACTCTGCCTTACAATGTACAATACCTTCCTATTATTGACAGGGCAGGGAGTATATCTTATTCATTTTGTAATCTACTAAAGCACTTACCCCAGTTTACTGACTTATCCATTCTTCAAGTAATGTTTATTGATGACCTACTATGTGTCGGACAGTATAGAGAATGAGTAAAGAAGACAAGATTCCCAAAGGATTTCAGAAAAACCACATAAACCAGACTTCGTAAGCATGAGTGAGAGCACTCCAGAGAAGGAAGTGAGATGGAAATTATGAGGTTAAATGGTGTAAACAGCATGAACAAAATATACAGAAGCATGACAGCTCATGAGGGCGTTTCAGGACTGCAGTAAGTCTGGTATGCCTGGATCAGTAGTTCATAGTCATGAATGCTCATTAGATGTATCTATGAAATGTTTTCAAAATATTCATGTCCAGGTCCCAACACTAGGAATACTACTTTAGTAGGTACATCAATCAGGAGCCCAACAGAAAAGAGCTGGCGAAATAAAAATGGGTAATTTAAAGAGAAATTAATGTAGGTGCGCTTTACCATGGTACGGGCAGGGCTAAACCAGCAAAGAAGGAATAATACAGTACTCCAGCATTTTAGAACTACAAACAAGAGAGGAGTGAGGACCCTAAAAGGGAAAGAGAGGAGTTGTTACCAGAACCTAGATTGGTTAGCTTTACAGAGGGACTGCCCAGTAACCCTCAGCAGAGGGCTCTAGCCAACGCAGGGAGACAGGCTGAAGAATAATGAGCTAATCTCGCTCTCTTCCTGGTCTTTTCCAGCCATCCATTGAGAAAATCTAGCAAAACGCTAGGGGGTCAGGAGGTCTGTTGTTGTAGCTCATAAAGATCAGCTTCCCTGGGCGTAGAGCACCATGGAGAAGATGGACAGTGGATCTGAATGGGCAAAAGGAAGATCTCTAGCACATGTGCCGGAGGGAGCCTGGGCATACGTGTTTTGAGATAACCCTCAGGTGGTTGTCCCCTTTTATGGCTCCAAGGCCAATTGACTCTGTGTCATTCATTTATTCATTCATTTAAGAAATATCATTTGAGCACCCACTATTTGTATGACCCAATGCTGGTTGCTGGGAAAATAGGGTTGAGAAAAACTTCTTTTTTTCAACCATGTCACAATCCCCTGGGTGGAGCTATAGCGATTGCATAGTCCCAGGACTGCATAGCTTTTTTCCTGTTATTCCACCTGCATAGCTGATGTTTGATTCCAGGCTGCCACGACCCACAGTACCATCCTGTCTCGGGCCACATTCTTCTATAGGTGTCACTGTCACCAATGATGCTACTACCATGGTCCTAACCCTGTCCCTGAAACTACCACTGACCCTGTGGCTGAATCTAGCTTTTCATGCCAATCCTTCTTCCTTCAGGTTAGATTTTCTCCCAGGCACCAAATATTCTTTTTCTTCTTCCTGGAGAGAATCTAAACATAATTTAGTTGATGCAAATAGATGCAGAAAGATGTAGAGAGAGGCCACCCAATTTCCTTGGGCTCAGCAAGGACACCAGGTACACCATATTCACTAACTTAGACTTTAAAGTTGAAATTACGGTAGTAACCATACCTGTTGATTCTCTTCTAGTAAGTACTAAACTGGAGTAGAGCGCCAGGCCTTAATGGGGTCAGTGGGACATTTACGCAGGATTTACCCTGGGAGCACACAAGAGTCTGGTGGTGGGGGGTGGGGGGGGGGTTGGGAGGAAATCCTTGAAACAAGCATTATCAAGCAACAGGTTTAAGAAGCAGAAATTAGATTTAAACAATAGGACAAACAATGGTAGGTTAAAATGATAAAGTCTTTTGAATATTATGAGATTACTTTGCTTCAGGTTTGTGTCTATGAGTTCCGTGCCACACATCTTGCCAAATCTTGTTATTTCACGCCATTGGTGGGCCTTTGACTTTAACCTAATGGCAGTCCTAAGGCACCACTTGTAATTGCGATCACACAGCCTTCTCCTAACCTTAAAATGCACACTTTCTTCATGTACATCTGATGTTCACACCATATTATTCACTCAAGTCTCGGTTCATCCTTTTAGAATTCTATTGTCTATATCCTCTTATGTCCTTTTACATCCAAGACCCCCTCAGAAAGCAGGCTCCATGTGCTATACCTAGTTTACTGACATAGCAATTAGGAACTTAATAAGTGGATTGTGATGGAAGATGAACACGGTGGTCCCAAAGCCATCCAATTGCCTATTTTGGAGATCCCTCCATGCCCAAGACCTAAAGCAATGTCAGCACTTTGTCTATATCAACTCATTTGTATCTAGTCCATACTGGATGTCTCCATAGTACCATAATCAGTACCTTTTTCTGTTCATTTTCAGATTAGTTTAACACATATTCCAGTCCCCACAATACTGGTATATAAAATTCTAATAAGTATTTTATGATCCTAAGGTTTTTAGAGATCTTTTCTTTCTTTCAATAATATTGACATAACATTAATGTTTAAAGTCATTAGTTTTTATCTTTTGCAGCTTGGTAATTCTCAGAGTCCATTAACTAAGCCTATGAGATTAGAGTGTTTTTCTAACAAAATAGCGAGGAAATAAATCAAGATTCTTTTTTCTGCTGAGATGACAACCAGCACCATTTTCAAAGAATTTAATCCACGAATGTCTCCTGCCCTTTGGTTTAGATGAGAAGTTAAACGAACAACTATTGATCATCATATTTCAATTTGCAAGGATTATAAACTTTTCACAAACCCTGTTATTTATCAGTGCTTTCATTAGCAGCATTTAAAATATTCTGCAACTGAAATTTTATCAAACAAGTTTAACAACAAAGGCAAAAGATTTAACAACTGAGGTTTAGTTTACTTAAAAACCAAGCATAAAGCTGCTCCTAAGTTCTGTTTTCCATTCTTCCCCCACAACTTTAAAAAATTTTTATTTTGTTCCTTGCCCGTGGCTCATAATAACATCTTTGTCTGGCTTCTGAATTCTTCCTTGTCATTTAATGCCAGCTGGAGTCCTGAGGAGCCCTGGCTTCACTTCTAGCTTTTAACTTCTCCAGACTATAGGTCATTAATTGTTTAGTAAAAGAGCTGAAGATCAGATAAAGTTGCTTAACCCCTCCCAGGCCAATGGCCTTTGTAGCCTGAGGTCTCTTTGCAAGTCATTCTGCTTCCCTCAGAGCTATTGTGCTATCAGCTCTGCAGGGTTTCAACAGTATCTTTTTGTTGAACTCTGTCTACCTTCTTCTCTAAGGCACTGAAAGTGTTAAGTAACATTAAAATCAAAATTTATTTGACCTTTACCCTTTCCATCAGTTGTGCTCTGGTTTGGATATACATGGTCTTTCTCCTTCCTGCTTTCCCTCCCAGAGCTTCACATTTACGGTTAATGAAACTATTAAAGAAGAAGGTGTTACATACTTAGGCTGTAATTTAATATAGCTCTTCTGTTTACTTAATTAATTAACCCATAACTGCCTCTACACCCAAATTGTTCATGGTGGCTTATAAGAGTACATGCTACAGAAAATAGGGGTGGGGAGAATGTATACACACGCATATATATACATCTATATTATATAAATATAGTAGATATGTAATATTCACTACAGAAAAAAGTACAAATATATAATGCAATAGGAGACAGAAATATATATACATATATTTATATATAGAACTATATGTCATTAATTAACATATTGATAATATTAATATATATTATTAATTACATAATATATAACATTACATAAAATATATATTGAATATATATAAGTAAGGACATGTTAAATAGGGATACAATGTAAGAAAGCATAATAAAACATGTACAAACCAATTCTCACATGAGAAGTTGAAAATCAAGAATTTGTTCTATCTAAACTAAATTTTGAAACTTGCATTAGAGTTCTTTTTTTGAACAAAATACTTAGGAAAACCTTACAGGGCAACGCAAAATGACAGACATTCAAAGCTGTCAGATTCTTTGCACCAGCTCCCCCTCACCTACTCATGTTTAATTTCCTTAACGTTTCTACTTTTTTTTTAAGTGAAAGGATTTGGTAAAGATAAGGGTACATTAGAGCCCATTAACACCATTAAGGCAAATGTCTTAAAGAAAATCTGTTGAATATAATAAAAATGCTGAATTTCTACTCTCTTAGGCATTTTTTTTTTCTTTTGGCTCCTAGGACTACAGCCAGGTGGGATATGTTTCAAAGCACCTTAATAACATTTATATTTTACATATCATGACCACAGATAAACCTTGGGAAGACAGAACTGTTCAGTTAAACCTTGTATCGGGCCACGTGACATAAACAGCACACAGACAGTTTCCAGCTGGGCAGACACTTCAGTTCCATTTATGGCTCTAAACTGTGATCCTGTCTTTGAAAGGTCTCACCAGACCCTCAGTCCCATGCTTGATGGGTTACCTGGATGAAGACGACAGGAGACTACACCTTCACTTTCCCTTCTAGAAAATTGCATGGAGTCTTAACAAGTTTATTGTAGAGTCACAAGACTACAGTCACAAGGTTTTAAATTTAATACAATTAAAGAAGAAAAATACAGTCACATAAAGAGAACAATTGTAGTTAGACTCTTCCTTCTGTTTACTGCCACTTCCCTCCTCGACTATCTCATGTCTATGAGGATTTGATGTTCAAGAGTAAGAAAGGAAATTTTCAGAAAGACAAAGGAGAATTTCAAAGTCCATTGCCAGAAAAAAAATAGCTCATGTGAGTTTGTTGCTCCCTGAATAAATAAGAACTTGCCCAGATTTATTTCAACCTTCAACACCTAGTATTGTATCTTTTGTTGTTTGGTTATGTGGCTCTTGGATTCTCACTTTTTTTATCTGTTATTCTTTCAGCTATAAACTTCTGATTAACTATCCATAACACTTACAGTTTACAGTAGTTGTTCACAACCATTTCCCAGAGGTCACTAATGAAAGATGAGATATTTTTGCAGGAAAAATTTCCATGTAACCATAATAGACTCCTAAATATAACATGACACCTTGTATGCCCCTCAAAAAAAAAAATACCATGGGGCTTCCCTGGTGGCGCAGTGGTTGAGAGTCCGCCTGCCGATGCAGGGGACACGGGTTCGTGCCCCGGTCTGGGAAGATCCCACATGCCGCAGAGCGGCTGGGCCCGTGGGCCATGGCCGCTGAGCCTGCGCGTCCGGAGCCTGTCCTCCGCAACGGGAGGGGCCACGACAGTGAGAGGCCCGCGTAACGCATAAAAAAAAAAAAAAAAAAAAAAAAAATACCATGTACAAATAATACGAAAGGAAAAAGAGATAACTTTGAAAACAACCTGCTGTTTTTATTGTAAATCATTAATAAAGTTTATTTCTTTCACTTATAAGATATGCCCAAGGGAGTAAAACAAACCTGCTATATCATGACAGTACCAATGAAGAGTACAGACTAGTGTCAGGCTGTGCTAGGTGTGAGAGACACCTGTGCCCTTTCCTAGATGTGGGACCTTGGGTAAATTACTTGACTTCTCCTGTTTTTTCAATCTGTAAACGGGAACCAGAATAGCACATACAAGAAAATATTCTTGAGACAACCAAAGGAGTGCCTGACACATACTCTAAATATGCTCTATTAAGATCCCCTGGTTTAAAACCCACCAGACCAAACAAATGAAGAGGTAATAGGCAGTCTACCTGAAAAAGAATTCAGAGTAATGATAGTAAAGTTATCCAAAATCTTGGAAATAGAATGGAGAAAATACAAAAAACGTTTAACAAGGACATAGAAAAACTAAAGAGCAAACAAACAATGATGAACAACACAGTAAACAAAATATAAAAATTCTCTAGAAGGAATCAATAGCAGAATAACTGAGGCAGAAGAACAGATGGGTGACCTGGAAGATAAAATACTGGAAATAACTACTGCAGAGTAGAATAAAGAAAAAAGAATGAAAATAATTGAGGACAGTCTCAGAGACTTCTGGGACAACATAAAATGCATCAACATTCGAATTATAGGGGTCCCAGAAGAAGAAGAGAAAAAGAAAGGGTCTGAGAAAATATTTGAAGAGATTATAGTTGAAAACTTCCCTAATATGGGAAAGGAAATAGTCAATCAAGTCCAGGAAGCACACAGAGTCCCATACAGGACAAATCCAAGGAGAAACATGCCAAGACACATACTAATCAAACTATCAAAAATGAAATACAAGGAAAAAATATTAAAAGCAGCAATGGAAAAGCAACAAATAACATACAAGGGACTCCCCATAAGGTTGACAGCTGATCTTTCAGCAGAAACTGAAAACCAGAAGGGAGTGGTGGGACATATTTAAAGTGATGAAAGGGAAAAACCTACAACCAAGATTACTCTACCCAGCAAAGATCTCATTCAGACTCGACCAAGAAATTAAAATCTTTACAGACAAGAAAAAGCTAAAAGAGTTCAGCACCACCAAACCAGCTTTACAACAAATGCTAAAGGAACTTCTCTAGGCAGGAAACACAAGAGAAGGAAAAGACCTACCATAACAAATGCAAAACAATTAAGAAAATAGTAATAGGAACATACATATGGATAATTACCCTAAATTTAAATGGATTAAATGTTCCAACCAAAATACATAGACTAGCTGAATGGATACAAACACAAGACCCATATATATGCTTTCCACAAGAGACACACTTCAAACATAGGGACACACACACACTGAAAGTAAGGGGATAGAAAAAGATATTCCATGCAAATGGAAATCAAAAGAAAGCTGGAGTAGTAATTCTCATATCAGACAAAATTGACTTTAAAATAAAGACTATTACAAGAGACAAAGAAGGACATGTCATAATGATCAAGGGATCAATCCAAGAAGATATAACAATTGTAAACATTTATGCACCCAACATAGGAGAACCTCATTGTATAAGGCAAGTGTTAAGAGCCATAAAAGGGGAAATCAACAGTAACACAATCATAGTAGGAGACTTTAACACCCCACTTTCACCAATGGACAGATCATCCAAAATGAAAATAAATAAGGAAACACAAGCTTAAATGATACATTAAACAAGATGGACTTCATTGATATTTATAGGACATTCCATCCAAAAACAACTGAATACACTTTCTTCTCAAGTGCTCATGGAACATTCTCCAGTATAAGTCATATCTTGGGTCACAAATCAAGCATTAGTAAATTTTTAAAAATTGAAATCATATCAAGTAACTTTTCCAACCACAATGCTATGAGACTAGATTTAAATTACAGGAAAAAAACTGCAAAAAATACAAACACATGGAGGCTAAACAATACACTACTAACTAACCAAGAGATAGCTGAAGAAATCAAAGAGGAAATCAGAAAATACCTAGAAACAAATGGCAATGAACACACGATGACCCCAAACCTGTGGGATTCAACAAAAGCAGTTCTAAGAGGGAAGTTTATATCAATACAGTCCTACCTCAAGAACCAAGAAAAGTCTCAAATAAACAACCTAACCTTACAACTAAAGCAATTAGAGAAAGAAGAACAAAAAACCCCAAAGTTACCAGAAGGAAAGAAATCATAAATTTCAGATCAGAAATAAATGAAAACGACATGAAGGAAACAATAGCAAAAATCAATAAAACAAAAAGCTGGTTCTTTGAGGAGATAAACAAAATTGATAAACCACTAGCCAGACTCATCAAGAAAAAAAAAGGAAAAGACTCAAATCAACAGAATTAGAAATGAAAAAGGAGAAGTAAAAATTGACCCTGCAGAAATACAAAGGATCATGAGAGATTACTACAAGAAACTATATGCCAATAAAATGGACAACCTGGAAGAAATGGACAAATTCTTAGAAAAGTACAACCTTCCAAGATGGAGCCAGAAAGAAATAGAAAATATAAACAGACCAATCGCAAGCACTTAAATTGAAACTATGAATAAAACTCTTCCAACAAACAAAAGCCCAGGACCAGATGGCTTCATAGGCGAATTCTAGCAAACATTTAGAGAAGAGCTAACACCTATCCTTCTCAAACTCTTCCAAAATATAGCAGAGGGAAGAACACTCCCAGACTCATTCTACAAGGCCACCATCACCCTGATACCAAAACCAGACAAATATGTCACAAAGAAAGAAAACTACAGGCCAATATCACTGATGAACATAGATGCAAAAATCCTCAACAAAATACTAGCAAACACACATTATAAGGCTCATACACCATGATCAAGTGGGGTTTATTCCACGAATGCAAGGATTCTTCAATATACGCAAGTCAATCAATGTGATACACCATATTAACAAATTGAAGAATAAAAACCATATGATTATCTCAATAGATGCAGAAAAACCTTTTGACAAAATTCAACACCATTTATGATAAAAACCCTCCAGAAAGTAGGCATAGAGGAAACTTACTTCAACATCATAAAGGCCATATATGACAAACCCACAGCCAACATCATTCTCAATGGTGAAAAACTGAAACCATTTCCAATAGGATCAGGAACAAGACAAGGTTGTCCACTCTCACCACTATTATTCAACATAGTTTTGGAAGTTTTAGTCACAGCAATCAGAGAATAAAAAGAAATAAAAGGAATACAAATCAGAAAAGAAGAAGTAAAGCTGTCATCTTTTGCAGATGACATGATACTATACATAGAGAATCCTAAGGATGCTACCAGAAAACTACTAGAGCTAATCAATGAATTTGGTAAAGTAGCAGGATACAAAATTAATGCACAGAAATCTCTTGCATTCCTATACACTAATGATGAGAAATATAAAAGAGAAATTAAGGAAACACTCCCATTTACCACTGCAACAAAAAGAATAAAATACCTAGGAGTAAACCTACCTAAGGAGACAAAAGACCTGTATGCAGAAAACCATAAAACACTGATGAAAGAAATTAAAGATGATACAAACAGATGGAGAGATATACCATGTTCTTGGATTGGAAGAATCAACATTGTGAAAATGAGTATACTACCCAAAGCAACTACAGATTCAATGCAATCCCTATCAAACTACCAGTGGCTTTTTTCACAGAACTAGAACAAAAAATTTCACACTTTGTATGGAAACACAAAAGACCCCGAATAGCCAAAGCAATCTTAAGAAAGGAAAAGGAGCTGGAGGAATCAGGCTCTCTGACTTCAGACTGTACTACAAAGCTACAGTAATCAAGACAGTATGGTACTGGCACAAAAACAGAAATACAGATCAGTGGAACAGGATAGAAAGCCCAGAGATAAACCCAGGCACATATGTTCACCTTATCTTTGATAAAGGAGGCAAGAATATACAATGGAGAAAAGACAGCCTCTTCAATAATTGATGCTGGGAAAACTGGACAACTAGATGTAAAAGAATGAAATTAGAACACTCCCTAACATCATACACAAAAATAAACTCAAAATGGATTAAAGACCTAAATGTAAGGCCAGACACTATCAAACTCTTAGAGGAAAACACAGGCAAAACACTCTATGACATAAATCACAGCAAGATCCTTTTTGACTCACATCCTAGAGAAATAGAAATAAAACCAAAAATAAACAAATGGGACCTAATGAAACTTCAAAGCTTTTACACAGCAAAGTAAACCATAAACAAGACAAAAAGACAACCCTCAGAATGGGAGAAAATATTTGCAAATGAAGCAACTGACAACGGATTAATCTCCAAAATATACAAGCAGGTGATGCAGCTCAATATCAACAAAACAAACAACTCAATCCAAAACTGGGCAGAAGACCTAAATAGACATTTCTCCAAAGAAGACATACAGATTGCAAACAAACACATGAAAGGATGCTCCACACAAGTAATCATTAGAGAAATGCAAATCAAAACTACAATAAGGTATCAGCTCACACTGGTCAGAATGTCCATCATCAAAAAATCTATAAGCATTAAATGCTGGAGAGGGTGTGGAGAAAAGGGAACCCTCTTGCACTGTTGGTGGGAATGTAAATTGATACAGCCACTATGGAGAACAGTATGGAGGTTCCTTAAAAAACTAAAAATAGAACTACCATACAACCCAGCAATCCCACTACTGGACATATACCCTGAGAAAACCATAATTCAAAAAGAGTCATGTACCACAATGCTCATTGAAGCACTGTTTACAATAGCCAGGACGTGGAAGCTACCTAGGTGTCCATCGACAGATGAATGGACAAAGAAGATATGGCACATATATACAATGGAATATTCCTCAGCCATATAAAGAAATGAAATTGAGTTGTGGCAGTGAGGTGGATGGACCTAGAATCTGTCATACAGAGTGAAGTAAGTCAGAAAGAGAAAAATAAATACCATATGCTAACATATATATATGGAATCTAAAAAAAAAAAGTGGTTCTGAAGAACCTAGGGCCAGGACAGGAATAAAGACACAGATGTAGAGAATGGACTTGAGGACACAGGGAGGGGGAAGGATAAGCTGGGATGAAGTGAGAGAGTGACATTGACATATATACACTACCAAATGTAAAATAGATAGCTAGTGGGAAACAGCTGCAGAGCACAGGGAGATCAGCTCAGTGCTTTGCGACCACCTAGAGGGGTGGGATAGAGAGGGTGGGAGGGAGACGCAAGAGGGAAGAGGGAGGGGGTATGGGGATATAGGTATATGTATAGCTCACTCACTTTGTTTTACAGCAGAAACTAACACAACATTGTAAAGCAATTATACTCCAATAAAGATGTTAAAAATATATATATAATTGTTTTTAAAAAGATCCCCTGGTTTAAAGAAATTCTGGCATTAAAAACCTTTGTTCAGAAACAAAGACATTGAAAACCTTCTGTTCCCACTCATGAGGGAGAAACAGATCTGGACACATCTTTCTACCATAACCAAGTTTAAGACTGGACAAAATATATTAAACACTTATTCTCAGATATTGGACAGTAGGCAGCACAGGACTGTGATCTTTGAGGGAGGGGAAACAAATGAAATGACTCCTATGATTGCTCCAGCTTTTTACCTAGAGAGATTTTCCAAGATTTTAGCACAAGTAGGGAAGCTAAGCAAAGAATGCTGAGTGGAGAAGAGAGTTTGGAGTTGTGTCAAAGTGGCTGGAATTTATGGGTCATATTACTTGAGAGGAGGAAGCTATTCCAAGAAATAGCCCCAGAATTCTCCATGGTGTTCACTTGACTCCTTGGCTGATTGCCAATCTGTGCATGTTTAGAGCAAAATTCTATCATGCTGGACAAAAAACAACATCTGGTGAAAGAATATTACCAAAAATCTGTAAACCAAACAAATCCCAGAGCTCACATAAGCACAGAAACTGTTCAAGTTTTCACCATCCAGATTGGAGAGACCACATAGAATATGTAAAACCTCCTGTAGAGACTCCCAACCAAATCAAACCACAGTAGTGGGACAGGACAAGACCTAGAGTAACATCAACCCTAGACCTGACTTAGCCTCAAAATGATCAAGATGATCTATGGGTAACTTAACTGCCTGCCAAACACATTTAAAAAAAAAAAATTTTAAGCTATTCAAGGAAATCTAGTACTCACAAATGTACAATTATAATGTTCAGCATCCAATCAAAAATAAGTATCTGAAATAGTGAAAAATGTGACTCATAAAAACGGAGAAAATTAAGAAAATAGAAATAGATGTAGAAATCTTAGAGATTATGGAATTAGGAGACACAGATGTTATAAATGCTATTATAAATATGCTCAAGGACTAAAATAAAAAGATGAGCTTAATGAGGACAGAACCTAGTGGAACAAATGGAACTTTTAAAAATGAAAAATAGAATATCTGCAATAAAAATTTCATTGGCTGAAATTTATAGCAAATTATGCACTTCAAAAGAAAAGATCACTAACCTTGTAAATACAGCAATAAAACTACCCAAAATAAAGCACAGTCAGGAAAAAAATGACTTAACAACAATAACCAAAAAAGACCCAAACAAATAGAATCCTAGCGACTTTGGGACAATATCAAACAATCTAACATTTGTGCAATTGGAGTCCTAATAGATAAGGAGAGTGGGGAGACATAAAAAAAAAAAGAGGAAATCATGGTTGAAATGTTCATAATTTGATTAAAGTTACAATCCTACAGTTGAAATAAGCTCAACAAATTCTAAACTGGTTAAAGCAAACAACAAATAAACAAACAAAAACACATCAAAGTATATCATAATCTAATTATTTAAAGCCATTCATAAAGAGAAATTCTTAAAGGCAACCATAGTGGGGAAGAGGCATATGACATACAAATATAAGCAATACAGCAGATATCCTATTAGAAACATAAAATCCAGAAGATAATGAGACACCTTTAAAGTGTTGAAAGAAAAAAAAATGCGAATCTAGAAATCTTTCAAATATGAAGCCAAAATGAAGTTTCTTTTTCAGAGAAAGAAAAAAGAAATTTTATCACTAGCAGACCCATATTACAAGAAGAATGAAAAGAGGTTTTTTAGACAGAAAGAAAATGATACCAGGAGGATACTTGGATCAACACAAAGGAATGTGGAGTGACAGAAATGATAAATGTTTTAAATTTTTCCTAAGTTTTAACTTATTGAAAAGATAACTGCTTAAAAATAAAATCAATATATGGTAGGTTTTATGGTCTGTGTAGGAGTAATATATATGATAACCACAGAACAAAAGATGGTAGGGGTGAAATGGAAGTATATTACTGCAAGATTCTTGGGACTTTCCTAGTGGTCCAATGGTAAAGAATCCACCTTCTAATGCAGGGGACACAGGTTCGATCCCTGGTAGGGGAACTAAGATCCCACATGCCACAGGGCAACTAAGCCCACGTGCCACAACTACAGAGCCTGTGTGCCGTAACTACAGATCCCATGCACCCTGGAGCCCACGCACCACAACTAGAGAGAAAAAGCTTACGTGCCACAACAAAGACCCGATGCAGCCAAAAAATAAATAAATTGATTAAATAAATAAATATTTTAAAAAGATTCTTATGGTATATGTGAGGTAGTATAATGTTATTTTAAAAATCATTGCAATAATTATTGCAATAATAATTTTACCTGTAATGACTTAAAGCACAATTAAAAGAAAAAAATAGATAAGACAAAAGAGCAAATTTCAACACAAACTATCATGAGAAATTCATTTTATATGTAAAGACATAATTAGGCTAAAAATTGAAAAATGGAAAAATATATGCTATGTAGCAAACACTAATTATTAGAAAGCTAGAATGGCAATATTAATATCTAAAAAAGAAAACTTCAAAACAAGAAAAGTTACCAAAGGTAAAGATGAACATTTCATAAAGATAAAGGGTAATTCATCAAGAAGACAAAAACAATCTTGAATGTGTATGCACCTAATAACGGAACTTCAAAATTGTTACAGTAAAAACTAAAAGAACTGACACAAATACAGTTAGATATTTCAACATTCTTTTCTCACAAATTGAAAGAAAGAAAACATACAGAAAATCAAAATGGCTATAGATGACTTAACCAACATCATCACCCAATTTGACCTAAATGACATTTGACAGAACAATCTACCCCAAAGCTGAATTATAGAGAATCTAGGTAGAACATTCACTATGATTGAACATATGCTGGGCCATGACTATAAGATGTTTATATTAGAAAAGAAAAGGTTCAATAGCAGTGATCTATATTTCAACTTTAGAAATCTATAAATTTAACTAGAAAGAAGACAGTAATAAAAAAGTGAAACAAAGAAACAGAAAACAGACAGACAATATAGAAAATCAATAAAAGCAAAAGCTGATTCTTTGAAATAAAAATGACCAGAAATTATCAATATGAGAAATAAAGAGGAGATATCACTACAGACTATAGAGGTATTAAAGGATAGTAATAGAGTATTATGAACCACTTTATGTCAATATATGACAAATTATATGAAATAGACAAATATCTTGAAAGATACAAATTACTAAAACTTAATTTAAAATCTGAAAAATTGTATATTTGTTAAAGAAAATTAATTTGTATTAAAAACCTTTCCCCCAAATAAAATTCAACACCTAGATGGCTTTACTGGTGAATTATAACAAATTTTAAGGGAAAGATTAAAATGTTACAAGAATTATGATATGAATTATTAAGTTCATAGGATACAAAATCAATTTATAAAAGTCAATTGTATTTCTATATACAGGCAATGAATAATGCAATATTTCAACAAAAATACCATTTACAACAATGTCCAAAACCACAAAAATTTAAGGATATATTTAACCAAAAAAGTTGTGCAGGAGCCTATACATTGAAAACTATAAAACATTGCTGACAAAAATTAAAGAAGACCTATATGAATGGACAGTTATACCATATTCATGGATCTGAACACTGAATATTTTTCCCAAATTGATCTAGATTAACATAATCCTAATCAAAATCCAAGCCAGTTTTTTTAACTAAAATTATTTTAAAATTTTTATTTAAATAAAAAGGATTTTCAAAAATAGCCAATGTATCATGAAAGAGAAACAGAAAGTTGGAGAACTTAAAACACTTGATTTGAAGATTTACTATAGAATTAGAGTAACCAAGACATTGGTGTATTGTCGTAAGGACATGTAGATTAATGAAACAGTATAAAGAGATCCAGGCATATATGGTCAATTTTTTCCAAGGGAGCCAAGATAAAATAATAGTCTTATCAAAAAAATATGTTGAAACAACTAGGTATTTATATGAAAAAAAATAAAATTTACTCTTACCTTACACCTTATATATAAATTAATTTGAAATTGATTATATACCAAACAAAAAAGACAAATTTATAAATCCTGTAGAAGAAAACTTAGGAGAAATTTTTGAGAGCTTGGGGTAGGTAAAGATTACTTAAGATAGAGTGCAAAAAGCACAGAATAGAAAAGAAAAAAAACAATAAAATAGATCTCAGAATTAAAACCTTCTGCTCTTTGAAAACAACAAAGAAAATGTTCACAGTATATTTTTCTGACATATGGCTTGTATCAAAAATGTTAATGCAAAGAACCCAACGAAAAGAAGGCCCAAAGATTTGAATAGACACTCAAAAAAGGAATATCCGGATGGCCAATAAACACATTAGAAAATGGTCAAAATCATTAACTGTTAAAGAAAGGGAAAATAAAAGCAAAAATGAGATACCACTACACATCTACTGAAGGGCTAACAATAAAGCAACTGACATTACCAGATGTTGGTAAGAATGTGGACTAACTGGAAATCCTATACGTTTTGGTAGGGATTTAAAATGGTAAAACCACTCTCAAAAATAGCTTGGCAGGTTATTAAAAAATTAAATATGCTCTTAACAGTTATCCCAGCATTTCCACTCTTGGTGTTTATCCAAAAGAAACAAAAACGTATGTCCACCCAAAATCTTGTACATAAGCATTCATAGCAAACTGATTCACAATAGCCAGTGGACTTAAAGGTGGCCGGTGGACTTAAAGGTGGACTTAAAGGTGGCCAGTGTTCATGCCTTGGAGTAATTCTTTCCTCTTGAGTGTAGGTGGGACCTGGAACTTGCTTCTAACCAATGAAACATGGCAGAGTATTGCCATATCACTCCCGTGGTTACACTACATTATATAAGATTTCACCTTGACAGCAGACTCTCTATACAGAAAGTGTCACTTTCCATTTCTGGCTTCCAAGGAGCAAGCCATCATGTCTTCTACAGCTGCTAGGAAATGAATTGTGCCCAAAACCTGACTGAGTTTGGAAAACAGTCCTTCCCCAGTCAAGAGTTCAGATGAGAACCCAGTCCTGGCAGATACATTGTTTACAGCCTTGCAGAGAGCCCTGCTGAGCTGTGCCTAGACTCCTGATCCAGGAGTCTGTAAGATAATGAATATGTGCATTGTTTGAAGCTGCTGAGTTTGCAGTAATGCGTCACACAGCAACAGAAAACAAAAGCCAAAACCTGGCAACAACCTAAATATCTAACGAGTACATGGACATGTGATATATCTATACTATATAAAAGAAAACAATACTAATGTACATAACAACAAGGACAAATCTCAAAAATGTCATGCTGAGCGAAAGCAGCAAGAAACTAATTGCATGCTGCATCATTCCATTTATATGACATTATTCAAAGAAGACAAATCTTATCTATAGTAACAGAAAGCAGGTCAAAGCTCATCAAACTGTACCCATAAATTATACCTCAATAAATGTGATTTTGAAAAACTTTAGGAACTCAGAAATGGTATGTGTATTTCTAAATATTTAAGCTAATAAAAAGGGAAATCGTTTATGTGTTGTAAATATAGTATATCCGGCTACAAATAACATTTTTAAGACTGGAAATCCTGCTCCTGGTCTAGAGCAAGTACTGAATAAATAACCATCATAAAGGAATTTTAGGAGCCTAGATAAAATTCTGTATTGACTCTATACAATAGCAAAGGCCTAGAAAACTCAGGCTAAATAAGGGCTTTCACTTAATTTCATTGACTAATAGTGTATAGATATGATTTTTTGCCCCTGATTGTCTACCATGTGCAAGGCACACCAGATCATTTGGACCATGAAAAAGATGTAAACTATGTACTCCAGAAGCAAAATGTATTAAGGACACAAAAGACAGTACAGCAAGTCACTGTAAGGCCAAGTAGAAAATGAGGGTACAGATAAAATTCTAGATAGATTCACCGGAAGTGATACTTGCTTTGGGAAGGGAGCTCATGCTAAATAAGTGTAGAAGTGAAGGTCGGAGCTAGTTTTTGAAGGATGTACGAATCTGGATGCTTAGAGAAAGAAAGAAATCAAACGGAAGAATGTTTTTGTTTAAATGTAAGAATACTGAGAAAAAGAAAAAGCTTCATTTTAAGAATCATGGTATAAGTAGTGGGAAATAATGCAGATTGCACAGGCATTTGAATGATTCCACTCTAAATATCATGACACTAAATAATACATGTATGCCAACTATTCCAAATTCTATCGTTATTTGTCCTCTTCACTAACCTCCAAATTTGATATCTAATCACCTCCTTGAAGCTGACTTCAATGGCTAATGGTAATCACAACCTCAATATGGTAAAAAAGAGATTTTGATTCCGTCTACTCCCGAAACCTGTGCTCTCAATCTTTTCCTTCTTAGTAAATGGTATAATCGTCTATCTACGCGTCAGGTCCAAAAACCCTGGAGTTCCCTTTGATTCCTTTCTTTCCCTCATCTTTATTTCAATTACACTGAAAATTCCTGCCACTTTTTTCTGAAAATAAATTCTGAATATCTCTCTCCAGTGCTACCAGCCTAGTCCAAGCAGACCTGATCTCTTGCCTGAAGTACTGCCTTGGCTGCTAACTGGTCTCCCAGCTTCCATTCTTCCCCTCTGCAATCTCCTTCCACACAGAAATCAGAATAAGCTTTTTGAAGTTAAATTATACTGTGGAACACCCATTAAAACCTTCCATCATCTTTACATTGCAGTTGAAATAAAATCTGACTTCCTTATAATGTCTGCAAAGCCCTATGTGTCTGGGCCATTGGCTATCTCCCTACCTCATTTCTCCCCACTCTGCACGTTGCTTATTCAGCTTCAGACACACTGGTTCAACCTCAGTTCTGCTCAGGACTTTTGCCTTTGCTATTTCTTCTGCCTTGAAAATTCTGGCTCCATGTCTTCAAATGGCTACTCTTTCATGTCATTGTGCTCTCTCTTGGTAAGGCTCTTCCTGATTGACACATCTAATTGGTCCCCTACCTAGGCTTGACTCCAAAATATAAAGAGTATGAGAGGCCCTCTTTAGAGACAGTGGAATGAGACAGCATGTTAACTAACTGGGTAAAACATCTTACTTTGATAAATATGACCATGTGAACACCTTTGTAAGGCTCCCCAAGACTTGTGAAAGGGTCTTTGCAATTGAGGGACCCTTTGGTTTTAGCTTTATTAGTTCCACAGTCAACCTGCCTCTGGTTCCGCCTTGCCAATCTTCATTCTACACTGTTTCCTTTTCTTCATAGCACTTACTGCTTTCCAAAATTAACTTGCCATTTATTTGTCTACTTTTTAAAGATCTAGTTCTGCTTTCCCTATTAGAATGTAAACTCCATGAATATTTGTTGAATGAGTAAATATTAAAGAATTTGAACTTAAATCTGTAGGAAAAGATGCATAAAATAAAGCAGGGAAATGGAAAATGATATCACTAAGAGGGCTATTGTTATTATTTGCTGTGGCTTTTAAGGAGAGAAAATGAGAACATGAATTCAAGTTATGCAAATAGAAATGATGAGGAAAAGAACAATATGAAAGATATGATACCAGTAGAATATGCAGGGTTTGCAGTTTAAATGGGAGTAGCAAGCAGAGGAAGTAAAATATAGCTGTAGTAATTTAACCCTAGACAATGAGAGGATGATGATACCATTAAAAGGAACAATGAAAAAAGCAGTTTATTTGAGGAAAATCCAACGGTTAGTGCCCAAGACTGAATCAGAGATGGACGGAAATATTGCCCATAAATACGTGAATCTTTCTTAAAAATCCTTTTTTTCTTGTTGATTTTCTTTTGCAATATTGGTATTGTTTACTCTTAGAAAATGTTTTGGCCCCCAATCTTGATAAAAATCATATTTATTAGTACTGCAAGCCAAAATTACATCAGTGTAGGGAAAGTTTAATTTTCTGAAGTCATCGGTGATATTATGAGTAAGTTAAAATATTATTGTAAAGAAATCTGATGTATTTTCATCTTTGACCTAATTTAACTTTCAAGGAAAGCTTGACCAGACTGAGCAAAATGAAAGGACTATGATAGAATCAGTCAACGTCTATTTGATCATTTTGTAAAGCAGGATAACATACGGCTCTCCCTGGCTGCCCAAATGTTAGTTCCTGACACCTCTGTGCTACCCACAGGCTTTTAGAAGCTGAAGAAAGGGCCAGGGTTCAAATACGGAGCTGTGGAGTAGTCTCAACAGGAAACACGTTTAATGAAACACTTAGTTGGGTGGGCCTAAAATTTTGTAAGGTAAAAATTCAAATAACATCCTTGCAATCTGTCGCCTGGTTTAAAGTTTATCACTATGCAGTGTGCCAAGTTCTAACTTTTCTCCTTTTCCTGATTGAAACCTCATCCAACCCACAACCAGAAAGAGGAGGCAGCATAAAACCAATGATTCTGGTTCAATAAAGAAAAATTCTATATTGACAAGAGATAAGAGATTAAAAACCTGAGATGGGATTTCAACAGGTTCTCACACAATTCATCCTTTACCAGTGAAATTTGAAATGTGTTCCATCTTATCCTCAGCCCGACATCTCACCCGTACGATTATGAGTATGCAGACTCTAGAAAAGAGTCACTGAAATCTGTCCCTGCCTTACAGACCCCACTTCCACAGCAGAACTTTCAAACGGAAGCCGTTTCTTTCTCCATTATATCTCACCCCATGGGGCTATGAAGCTTATATTTCCTCATAGGTCTCCCTTTTCCTTTCCAGGCCATGATGCTTCCACCCTGATGCAAGCCCCTCCTCCTTTCAGAGGCATTTCATCTGGGTATAAAGAACCCACCAAACTCCCTCTCCCATCTCTCCCCCGCCTCCACCCCTAATGAACCCAACTATGACTTTGGCATTTATCTTATGCTCCAGCAAGTTCCAAGTTTCATCATGAATAACCTCTGAATTCTTATATACAACTCACTCAACTCCCTGGTCACAAAACTTCTCGCTCTTCTAGAAGACAATGAATTTCATGTTCATTTCACTTCAGCAACCCATTCCCTTGAGCTGGGATTTCAGCCAGAGTTTCAGGTTCTCTGACCATAACTCTCATCCTTTCCACCTTTTCACTCCTTAATTTGCAGGGCAGGCATAGTCACAAGACATATAACAAAGGATTAATACCCCACAAACTAATAAGAAAAAGTCAGACTACCAGGAGAAAATGGGCAAATGATGAGAGCAGGCAATTTAGAAAAGAGGACCTCAGAAGACCTACGGTTATTTGACTCTTTTTCTTCTAGACTCTCATCCTCACCCTGTAATTTAAATCCTTCCCTTTCTCTTATTTGCATCTTCAAAACCCTCACCTCCATCTACTCTACCAATCACCACATCTCCTATTAAACCATCTATCATTTTTCCAGTTCACCACTTCTTGCCGATGGCTGCTGGGTACCACTATAAACCCTTGTGGTTTGGTGCCTACAAACTTAAGGCTTATAACCTCAGATGGGGCCTTGGGTCCCACAGAAGCCATTCTAAGCTTTTATCACCATAAAAATGGTATTTATTTGCAGTCAACAGATTATATTTCTTGTTGTCTCATAGAAAAATATCGCAACTATCAGGTGGAAACGCCCTCCATCTCCTTGTCCTAAATCAGCATTTTATATGCATTCAACAAGACAAGTTTTTCTTAAAGAACCCCACATGTTCATATCCTCTGCCTCAGAGAAAACCACTTTTTCTGGCTTGTGCCTTGAGACCATTTTTTTGTGCATTTTCATATATATATATATTTGAAATATATTTTATGTGTTAATATTTACATAATTAGTATTTGTCTTAGTCCATTTGGGCTGCTATAACAAAATATTGTACCACAGACTGGTGGCTTATAAACAACCGAAATCTCTCACAGTTCTGGATCTGGAAATCCAAGGTCAGGGTGCAACATGGTCAGGTTAGAGTGAGGGCCCTCTTCCAGGTTGTAGATTTCTTTCTGTAACCTCACTTGGCAGAAGGGGGTGAGGACTCTCCCTGGAGCCCTCATCACCTAATCACCTCGCAATGGCCTCACCTCCTAATGCCATCTTAGGGGTCAGGTTTCAACATATGAATCTGGGAGGACGCAAACATTCAGACAAAAGCAGTGTTCTATAGCTGTTGCCCTGATATTTTCCTTTGTTTTACTCACCAATATAGTATGAAGATTTCGCCATTTCAGTGTTTTGTAGCTTCTGCCTTCTATTTCAACGTATAAATATATCACAGCTAATTTAGCCATCATTCCATCCACGAACATGTAGGTTGTTTCTAATTTCTTACTATTGCAGACGATGCTATAATGAATATTCTTTTATATACCTCTCTATGCCCATTTGAAATAGTTTCTCTCTGGAAAATATCTAGAAGTGAAAATGGCTGGCATAGGTTATGTGCCGTTTTAAAAAATGTATTTGCAATTGCCCACTTGCCCTCTAGGGTGCTGGACAATTTCACCCCTATAATCAAATAAATGAGAGTAATTTTTCCCACACGTTCAACAACACTCGATAATTTGTACTTTTGCTAGCCTGATAGGTGAAAAATGATATTTCAGTATTTTAATTTGCATTTTCCTGACGACTGGTATTCTGACTTCAACTGTTAATTGAACATTTATATTTCCTCTCCTGTGAAAAGCCAGTTTCTATCCTTTACCTATTTGTCTTTTGGAATGTGTTTTTCTTACTGATTTTTTGTAAATGTATAACGGATACACATCTTTTGAGTGTTTCAAATATTATAAAATCTTTCTTCCAGTTTGTCCATTTTCTTCCACTCTGTCCAGTGACAGATGTTTAACTTTGTTTATTACACTGATGGTTATATGAAGTTTAAAATTTTTAATTTTGATATAGCCTATTATAGCAATCTTTCCCTATAGGGCTCTGTTTACTATTGAAAGAAAATGTTTTCCAGTTTAAGGTAAGAAGCATAAACCTATATCTTTTCTTCTAATTCTCTATATGCACACACACACATACATGGGCTACACATACTGGTTAAGTCTTTACCCAAGTTAAAATTTACTTAATTAATAGTATGGGGCAGATATCTGACTTTGTTATTTTTACCAAATTGTCACAATACTACTTATTGAAAAATCCATCCATTCCACAGTGAGTGTATCATATTCTAAGTTCAATTTTACAAGGGTCTATTGCAAGACTCTACGCTATTCCTCTGATTTTGTTTTATTTTTATACAACTTCAATGACATTTGAATTACTCTATCTTTATTGCAATTTTTATGATCTTATTTCTCAACGTTTTGTTAGATAATTTTTTTTTTCAGATAAATTTTGAAATTTCCTTATCACATTCCTTTAAGAAATCCTGTAGAGTCTTCATCTGGACTACACTGAATTTCTAGATTATTCTAGCGAATTTGGAAATATTTCGGTATTTTGTCTTCCCATCCAGGAACAAAATATCTTTCTCCATTTAGGCTTTCTTTTGATTCCTCAGTTTAATACTTTTCTTGTGCATCTTTTTTTCCCCCAGATATTTTCCAGGTGTGCTGGCTTATGAATGAATTTGCTAGTTCCTGCAGGCTCCTAAGAATCCATCCTTAGGCATCCCTAAGAGGAGTATCATCACCTCACAGTGTCTGAGCCATTCCCTGGGCACAGTGGTTCCCCCAGAGTTTCTCTTCCTCTGGGCGCAGAGGACACACGGCTGCTGCTGTGTTGCTGGGCACAGAGCGCTCCAACCCTTCCGTGCAATCTCAGAACTGCAGTGTGACCTTGGAACTCCCCTGCTTAGAATCCTCCAGGGATGTCTCATCATCTACAGGATTATGTCAGAAATAGGGCACACGACGAAACCTTCCACATTCTGGCTGCCGTCTTCTCTCTACCTTTATCCCCACCTTTGTCCTACGTGTCAGGTATGGTGTGAGGCACCGGGCGCAAGAAGCTCCTTGCACACCCCTGATGACGTCATGCTCTTTGACGTTCCTTTATCTTGGCACGTGGTCTTCCTTCTTTTTGAAATGTCCTCCTTAGCTTAGGTCACCTACCTTAATCCTGCTCATCTGAAGTCCATCTCCTCCGAGAAGCTTCTGTTATTCTAGGGATTTCCCTGGCTTCTCTCCACCTCTCCTGCCCCACTGTACCTGGTCTGTACTGCTATCTAAGCACCTGTCTCCATTCTTGCTAACGTCTGTGTACATACTCCACCCATACCAGATTATGCCTCTGTGTCTAGTGTGGTGCCTGACAGATAAAGAATTACCTGTTGAATAATGTTATGAGTTTGCCCTTTTTATAGTACATTATTGTTTGTAAAATGCTCCCATATATAAAATTAATAGGGTCCAAGCTCTTTCTACTACTAAGTGAAAACAGATCATAGTTATAATAATACCCCTAAATTTTAGCATTTTTTTCAAAGTATTGTTGATGTACAATATTATAAAAGTTATAGGTGTACAATACAGTGATTAACAATTTGTAAATGTTATACACCATTTATAGTTATTATAAAATATTGCCTATATTCTCTGTGTTGTACAAAGGAAATAAAAGTAAAAATAAACAACTGGGACCTAATTAAATTTAAAAGCTTTTGCACCGCAAAGGAATCCGTGGACAAAACAAAAAGACAACCTACTAAATGGGAGAAAATATTTGCAAATAAAATGACTGATAAGGGGTTAATATCCAAAATATATAAACAGCTCCTACAACTCAACACCAAAAACTAATTTTTAAAATTTAATTTATTTAAAAATGGCTCACTCACAAGTTACGTTTTTCTTGAGATATTTTTTTCAGCCAGTCTGAGAAATTTCCAGGGGTGTGAACATCCCTGGGCCATAACAGGTTATTGGTTCTAGGGAAGAACTCTTCCACGGGCAGAGTTCCTTGGTCGATGGAGAGAAAAGGTACATTGTCTCACATGTTAACAGAGTCCCTGCCTACGTTTTCCAGATCCTTCCACTCATAGACCACAGACCACATTGCCCTGCACCAGAGATGGGTTCACACCATTTCCACTGCAGGAGGCTCTGAACTCCAAACTCTGCTGTTCATCTCCTCACTCACCCAAGAAAAGATTTCTACCTTGGAAACAGCTGTTTCATAGAGTTTCCTCAAGAGGACTATTTGGACCACCAGTGACATTGTCTTTTTTCTGTAGCACAGACAATTTTCTCCCAAACCACATGTGCATTCCAGGGACAGGGTAGGGTGGAAGAGAGAGATATTGGTGTCATGACTGAACACAGACATCTTCCTATACCTCCCTCCTCACATGCACAGTCTGACCCACTCAATTACGACACTTCTTCCTTCTTGGTGAGTTTCTCTTAGGAGTCTTCTTCCAGGGCACCTTTCCAGTCTATTCTATAGATCTGCATATATGTGAATCTTAGTTAGAGGCAAAGCTCAAAGTCTCTGTCACAGTTTCTGGGCCCCATGACAGTTATTTTATTTTATTTTATTTTATTTTATTTTATTTTAGGGGGGAGTTCTTTTTTTATTTTTTTAATTTTTAATACAATTTTTAAAGGTTACTTTCCAGCTACAGTTATTACAAAATATTGGGATACATTCCCCTTGTTGTACAATACATTCTTGGGCCTGTCTTACACCCAATGGTTTGTACCTCCCCCTCCCGCATCCCTATACTGCCGCTCCGCCCTACACCCCACACTGGTAACCACTAGTATGTTCCCTATATCTGTGAGTCTACTTCATTTTTGTTGTATTCACTAGTTTGCTGTATTTTTTAGATTCCACATATAAGTGATATCATACAGTATTTGTCTTTCTCAGTCTGACTTATTTTACTTAGCATAATGCCCTCCAAGTCCATTCATATTGCTGCAAAGGGCATAATTTTGTTCATTTTTATGAATGAATAGTATTCCGTTGTATATATACCACATCTTCTTTATCTATTCATCTGTTGAGGGACAATTAGGTTGCTTCCATATCTTAGCAATTTTAAATAATGCTGCTATGAACGTTGGGATGCATGTATCTTTTCAAACTAGTGTTTTTGGGGTTTTTTGGATATATACCCAGGAGTGGAATAGCTGGGTCATATGGTAGTTCTATTTTTAGTTTTTTGAGAAACCTCCATACTGTTTTCCACAGTGGCTGCACCAATTTACATTCCCACCAACAGTGTAGGAGGGTTCCCTTTTCTCCACAACCTCACCAACATTTGTTATTTGTGTTCTTTTTGATGATAGCCATTCTGACAGGTGTGAGGTGATATCTTTTGTGGTTTTGATTTGCATTTCCCTGATGATTAGCGAAGTTGAGCATCTTTTCATGTGCTGTTGGCCACCTGAATTTAATCTTTGGAAAAATGCATGACAGCCTTTTTTAAATGCACTGGACTTCCCTGAACAGATCAAATACCCTAAACACAATATAACAGGGAAATAACCTGCACAGAATGTGGGGGACCTCTGAGGCAGAGTGTTCCCCACCTCCACAAACCCACCTAAATGACCCAGCTAAGCTATGCTGCTACAGATGGACTTTAAAATTTTGACCCTCATAACAATCATGATGGATATAACTGATATTCACAGAGCTTAAACGATTTGCTCCAAGACAAACAGTCAGTGAGAGACAAAGAAGGATTGAGAACCAGACAATTAAGCCTTATAAGCATTATAAGTTTAAAAGAGTGGGCTTTGTAAGCAGATTGGCATGTACTCAAGTTCCAGATGCGCCAGTTCCTACTGAGGTGATTCTGAGCAGGACTTACTTTCCATATCCACCAAAGGGCGGACCTATATAGGGGAGCTGTTTTCATAAAATAGTAAGCAGAGAATGGAGCCCAAAGTTTGTCACAAAATATGTATCCAACAAATATTAACTATTCATATTCTTCAAATTTTAAAACTCATCCCTTGATTTTACAACATCATGAGCTCTGTTCCTTTAAATTTAAGGAGCCAGTGAATACTTATTGACATATAATTTTAAATGGACTCCTACGGAAAACCTTCAGCATAGATTTGGGTTCAAAAGATAGAGTGGTAGAAACACACCTTACAGAGTCAAGTTGTTGACCAACTGGGCAGTGCATTGGTCAAACTGGGTCAATCAACAATAATTATTAAGTATCTGCTGTGACAAGATACTCAGCTGTGTACTATTGCCCTCGAGAAGCTTTATTTCACAGGTTATACTTGAATTTACAAATTCTTTACTCCAAAACAAAGAAATCTTTTGGAAAAGATTGGGCTTTGAAAACCCTTAATAATATAATCTGATATCTGAAAATACAAAAATTGTTTTACATGTAAATTCCTAAATGTGTAAATAATACATTAATTTGCTCAAACTAGAATTTACTAGGTACCTACATGCCACAAAACACATATCAGTTCTAGTTTAATAAGAAATTAATTCATTGGGAAAATGTTATCGTTCTCTAACTTACCTATTTGAAGTTATGAGCTTTATCATACAGAAAATAATGATTACACTTCAAATCCAATATTTTGGGTTTTTTTCTATTTATATAAACTAAGATTGAGGCATTGGGCTTGAATATTGGGTTTCAATTCTAGTTTTGCTAATAACTTGCTCTGTGGTCTCAGGACAAGTATTGCTCCTTCTAAAACCCCACTGCTTCTTTTAATCTACAACATGGAAAAGGCGTGTTAGTGAGACTCAGCCTCATCATGTTTAGGGAGGGTCGGATGAGACGTTGTGTTACACTATGGCTGGTTGATAGCAGATACTCAATAAATGTTAATTTTCTTGTCTGTTTTTATAGTACTGTTGTCCTTAGTGAGACGAGACATTTGGGACAGGCAAGCAAATTCCCTTGAGGTTTATTTTTTAAAGATTCTCTAATGATGTTTTTAAAGACCTCAAATTCCAAAATCACTTGTGTTCTGAACATATTTTCAAGTCAAATATGTGGTAACTTCAAGGAAGCAACGATAGGCCAGACTTTATCTATTGTCTGTATTCTTTGGAGGATATACATCGAATAACCCCTGCACACACACTATCCCACAGTCGCAAGGACCTCCACTAATTTATGAAATACGATATTGAATTAGTCAAAGCAATATTTTAAAATATGCAAAAAATTTAGTTGTGACTAGAGAAGCAATTCAGTGGTTTGAAATAAATCTTAAAATGAGATTTTATTGAAACATGAGATGACTATCATCAAAAAATTGTATGAATTGAAAGTAACAAGCATTTATTTAGTCCCTACTTATGGCAGGCACTTCACATACAATATGTCTTTGGATTTTCATAACTGTCTTATGGGTTATACAGAATCACTACAATGCACAACTCAAAGGCTGCCATTTACACCATGGACCGTGTGTGGACACCCATGGAATCATCCACTGTATAGTGTGTTGGCCATATATAATGTCTCTGGGTTTGTAAAACAAGAAAATTCCTGGAATCTTAGTGATAAACAATATTTCAGTGAAACAAATCCAATTTTACTACTATTTTATAAAATAAGAAACCTTTTTTTTTTAGAAAAGTTACTAGCATTAGGAAATAACATCATAGTTACAAGGATGACAAATATTTTTAATTTTCCCAAGCTAAATGTTATACCTTTAATTAAACTTGTATATGTTTGTTATGATAAAAAGACCTAAGACCCCTGGAAATGAAAAATCTGGTCAGTCCTTCTGACCTACCTAAACATTTCTCCTATTCCTTCTCTGTTTAGGATGTAGAAGTTTGCAAAAGGGCATCATTCCCACCTTAATAATGAAAAAAATCACAGAATAAACTAAAAAATAATATTTTATTTTTCTTTATAGCTATTGAAATGCTTGGATGCAAATGAGTCAAAGTAAACTAAATTCCAAAGAGGGATTAGTCCTTCCTAACTAAGCAGAAACCACGGCTCACTTTTATTTCTAGGGGCACTAGCCTATTTTAGGAGACAGACAAGGAAAGTCATGAGCCTGGTAAAGACTGGGAACTTTGCTGTGACAAGGAAAATTTATTCAAACTCTCAATGGCCTTATCTTTGTTGACAAGGTGGATCGAAGTATAAAAAACAAACACTTAATATTCCCTGCCAGCTATAAATTCTTCCCCATGGGACTTTTTCTGAGTAAGGGGCATCATGGAAAGTGAGGGTGGAGCTATAAAACAGAGATGACACAGTCTCGCAGTCCTTAGACTCAAAACCCTGCTGGGGAGAGGAACTAATTTCACCCTGCAAATACTTAAAATTAGAGGTGAATTGAAACAAACTAAAGTAGCAACCCAGCTCTACAACAGCTCAGTTCCTCATTATATTGAAGCAAACCATCCATCACACTAGGTTCCTCACAGAAGAAAGGGAAATTCTTTTCTGGGGTGAAATTAGTGTCTTGGTTTCTACCATATTTTATATACAATATCTGGTACACAGTCAAAAATGTGAAGAAGCAAGAAAATGTGATCTCCCTTGCCAGTGAAAAGTAGCCAATAAAAGCATATTCAGTGATCACTCAAAAGTTAAAATTAGCACACAAGGATTTTCACTGTTATGAAAATGAAAATAGTTTAGAAAAAATAGACAAAATGATTTTTAATGGAGAATCTCTGCAGAAAGAAATTGAAACTCTACAAAAAGGACATTTAGAATTTAAAAGTACAATATATGAAATAAAAAATTCAATGGATAATCTCGGTATCAGACTGGATACTGTAGAGAAAATGATCAGTGAAATTAAAGAGAAGTCAATAAAAATTATCCAAACTGAGCCACAAAGAATAAAAAGAAGAAGAAGAGTTTTAAAAACCAGAAGTGTATCAGACATTTGTAGACCATTATCTGTCTACAGATATCCATAAGTGGAGTCTCGAAAGAAAAGTGAAAATGGATGTGGTAATATTTGAAGAGATAAAGTCTAAGATTCTCCATAACTGAGAAAGAATATCAGTCCACAGATTCAAGAATCTCAGTAAACCCCAAAAACGTTGAATACAAAGAAAACCAAATGTAGTCATCTCATATTCAAACTGTTAAGAATCAAAGATGAAGGGAAAACCTTAAAAAGCAGGAAGAGGAAAAGTACACATTATATTCAAGGAAACAACATTAATAATGATGGCTAGATTTTTATGAAAAATAATGAAAGCCAAAAAACATCTTTAACATGCTGAAAGAAAAAAAGTCTGTCAACCTAGAATTCTATAACCAATAAAAACATCCTTCACAAATGAAAGTAAAATTGAAACACCTTAGACAAATAAAAGCTAAAGAATTTGTCACTCAAAGAAAACAAATAGCAAGATGATAGATTTAAGCCTAACCATAAAAATAACTGCATTATAAATAAGTAGATAAATTAATCTCTTTTTGAAAGATTAGATAAAAAACGAGACCCAATTATATGTCATTATTAGAGATACATTTTAAATATAAGGACTCCAAGATGGCGGAGTAGAAGGACGTGCTCTCACTCCCTCTTGCAAGAACATCAGAATCACAACTAGCTGCTGGACAATCATCGACAGGAAGACACTGGAACTCACCAAAAAAGATACCCCACATCCAAAGACAAAGGAGAAGCCACAGTGAGATAGTAAGAGGGGCACAATCACAGTAAAATCAAATCCCATAACTGCTGGGTGGGTGACTCACAGACTTGAGAACACTTATACCACAGAAGTCCACCCACTGGAGTGAAGGTTCTGAGCCCCAAGTCAGGTTCCCAACCTGGGGGTCTGGCAATGGGAGGAGGAATTCCTAGAGAATCAGACTTTGAAGGCTAGTGGGATTTGACTGAAGGACTTTGACAGGACTGGAGGAAACAGAGATGCCACTCTTGGAGGGCACACACAACGTAGTGTGCACATTGGGACCCAGGAGAAGAAGCAGTGACCCCAGGAGAGGCTGAACCAGACCTATCTGCTAGTGTTGGAGGGTCTCCTGTAGAGGCAGGAGGTGACTGTGTCTTACCGTGGGGACAAGGACACTGGCCGCAGAAGCTCTGGGAAGTAATCCTTGGCCTGAGCCCTCGAAGAGTCTGCCATTAGCCCCACCAAAGAGCCCAGGTAGGCTCCAGTGTTGGGTTGCCTCAGGCCACACAACCAACAGGGAGGGAACCCAGCCCCACCCATCAGCAGTCAAGCAGATTAAACTTTTACTGACCTCTCCCCACCAGAGCAACAGTCAGCTCTATCCACCATCAGTCCCTCCCAGCAGGAAACTTGCACAAGCCTCTTAGCCTAATCCACCAAAGGGCAGACAGCAGAAGCAAGAA
The DNA here is from genome assembly GCF_963924675.1 of Phocoena phocoena. Lineage (NCBI taxonomy): Eukaryota > Metazoa > Chordata > Mammalia > Artiodactyla > Phocoenidae > Phocoena > Phocoena phocoena. The sequence goes on from NC_089235.1 coordinate 14,671,377, forward strand.
GAACTACAATCCTGCAGCCTGTGGAACAAAAACCACATTCACAGAAAGATAGACAAGATGAAAAGGCAGAGGGCTATGTACCAGATGAAGAAATAAGATAAAACCCCAGAAAAACAACTAAATGAAGTGGAGATAGGCAACCTTCCAGAAAAAGAATTCAGAATAATGATAGTGAAGATGATCCAGGACCTTGGGAAAAAAAATGGAGGCAAAGATTGAGAAGATGCAAGAAATATTTAACAAAGACCTAGAAGAATTAAAGAACAAACAAACAGAAATGAACAATAAAATAACTGAAATAAAAAGTACACTAGAAGGAATCAATCACAGAATAACTGAGGCAGAAGAATGGATAAGTGACCTGGAAGACAGAATGGTGGAATTCACTGCTGCAGAACAGAATAAAGAAAAAGAATGAAAAGAAATAAAGACAGCCTAAGAGACCTCTGGGACAACATTAAACTCAACAACATTTGCATTATAGGGGTCCCAGAAGGAGAAGAGAGAGAGAAAGGACCAGAGAAAATATTTGAAGAGATTATAGTCAAAAGATGCCCTACCATGGGAAAGGAAATAGCCACCCAAGTCCAGGAAGCATGGAGGGTCCCATACAGGATAAACCCAAGGAGAAACACGCCAAGACACATAGTAATCAAAGTGGCAAAAATAAAAGACAAAGAAAAATTATTGAAAGCAGCAAGGGAAAAATGACTAATAACATACAAGGGAACTCCCATAAGGTTAACAGCTGATTTCTCAGCAGAAACTCTACAAGCCAGAATGGAGTGGCATGATATACTTAAAGTGATGAAAGGGAAGAACCTACAACCAAGATTACTCTACCCAGCAAGAATCTCATTCAGATTTGATGGAGAAATCAAAAGCTTTACAGACAAGCAAAAACTAAGAGAATTCAGCACCACCAAACCAGCTCTACAACAAATGCTAAAGGAACTTCTCTAAGTGGGAAACACAAGAGAAGAAAAGGACCTACAAAAACAAACCCAAAACAATTAAGAAAATGGTAATAGGAACATACATATCAATAATTACCTTAAACATGAATGGATTAAATGCTCCAACCAAAATACACAGGCTCGCTGAATGGATGCAAAAACAAGACCCATGTATACGCTGTGTACAAAAGACCCACTTCAGACCGAGAGACACATACAGACTGAAAGTGAGGGGATGGAAAAAGATATTCCATGCAAATGGAAATCAAAAGAAAACTGGAGTAGCAATACTCATATCAGATAAAATAGACTTTAAAATAAAGAATTTTACAAGAGACAAGGAAGGACAGTACATAATGATCAAGGGATCAATCCAAGAAGAAGATATAACAATTATAAATATATATGCAACCAACATAGGAGCACCTCAATGCATAAGGCAACTGCTAACAGCTATAAAAGAGGAAATCGACAGTAACACAGTAATAGCAGGGGACTTTAACACCTCACTTACACCAATGGACAGATCATCCAAAATGAAAATAAATAAGGAAACAGAAGCTTTAAATGACACAATAGACCAGGTAGGTTTAATTGATATCTATAGGACATTCCATCCAGAAACAGCAGATTACACTTTCTTCTCAAGTGCGCATGGAACACTCTCCAGGATAGATCATATCTTGGGTCACAAATCAAGCCTCAGTAAACTTAAGAAAATTGAAGTCATATCAAGCATCTTTTCTGACCACAATGCTATGAGATTAGAAATGAATCACAGGGGAAAAAACATAAAAAACACAAACACATGGAGGCAAAACAATACGTTACTAAATAACCAAGAGATCACTGAAGAAATCAAAGAGGAACTCAGAAAATACCTAGAGACGCATGACAATGAAAACACGATGATCCAAAACCTATGGGAGGCAGCAAAAGCAGTTCTAAGTGGGAGGTTTATAGCTATACAGGTCTACCTCAAGAAACAAGAAAAACCTCAAATAAACAATCTAACCTTACACCTAAAGGAACTAGAGAAAGAAGAACAAACAAAACTCAAAGTTAGCAGAAGGAAAGAAATCATAAAGATCAGAGCATAAATAAATGAAATAGAAACAAAGAAAACAATAGCAAAGATCAATAAAACTAAAAGCTGGTTCTTTGAGAAGATAAACAAAATTGATAAACCATTAGCCAGACTCATCAAGAAAAAGAGGGAGAGGACTCAAATCAATAAAATTAGAAATGAAAAAGGAGAAGTTACAACAGACACCGCAGAAATACAAAGCATCCTAAGAGACTGCTACAAGCAACTCTATGCCAATAAAATGGACAATCTGGAAGAAATGGACAAATTCTTAGAAAGGTGTAATCTTCTAAGACTAAGCCAGGAAGAAATAGAAAATATGAACAGACCAATCACAAGTAATGAACTTGAAACTGTGACTAAAAATCTTCCAACAGACAAAAGTCCAGGACCACATGGCTTCACAGGTGAATTCTATCAAACATTTAGAGAAGAGCTAACACCCATCCTTCTCAAACTCTTCCAAAAAACTGCGGAGGAAGGGACAGTCCCAAACTCATTCTATGAGGCCACCAGCACCCTGATACCAAAACCAGACAAAGATACTACAAAAAAAGAAAATTACTGACGAATATCACTGATGGATATAGATGCAAAAATCCTCAACAAAATACTAGCAAACAGAATCCAACAACACATTAAAAGGATCATACACCATGATCAAGTGGGATTTGATACATACACCAGGGATGCAAGGATTCTTCAATATACGTAAATCAATCATTGTGATAAACCATATTAACAAATTGAAGAATAAAAACCATATGATCATCTCAATAGATGCAGAAAGAGCTTTTGACAAAATTCAACACCCATTTATGATAAAAACTCTACAGAAAGTGAGCATAGAGGGAACCTACCTCAACATAATAAAGGCCATATATGACAAACCCACAGCAAACATCATTCTCAATGGTGAAACACTGAAAACATTTCCTCTAAGATCAGGAACAAGACAAGGATGTCCACGCTCACCACTACTATTCAACATAGTTTTGGAAGTCCTAGCCATGGCTATCAGAGAAGCAAAAGAAATAAAAGGAATACAAACTGGAAAAGAAGTAAAACTGTCACTGTTCACAGATGACATGATACTATACATTGAGAATCCTAAAGATGCCACCAGAAAGTTACTAGAGCTAATCAATGAATTTGGTAAAGTTGCAGGATACAAAATTAATTCACAGAAATCTCTTGCATTCCTATACACTAATGATGAAAATCTGAAAGAGAAATTAAGGAAACACTCCCATTTACCATTGCAACAAGAAGAATAAAATACCTAGGAATAAACCTACCTAAGGAGACAAAAGACCTGTATGTAGATAATTACAAGACACTGATGAAAGAAATTAAAGATGATACGAACAGCTGGAGAGATATACCATGTTCTTGGAGACTATACTACCAAGCTACAGTAATCAAAACAATATGGTACTGGCACAAAAACAGAAACATAGATCAATGGAACAAGACAGAAAGCTCAGAGATAAATCCATGCACCTATGGTCAACTAATCTATGACAAAGGAGGCAAGGATATACAATGGAGAAAAGATGGCCTCTTCAATAAGTGGTGCTGGGAAAACTGGACAGCTGCATGTAAAAGAATGAAATTAGAACACTCCCTAACACCATACACAAAAATAAACTCAGATTAGAGACCTAAATATAAGACTGTATACTATAAAACTCTTAGAGGAAAACATAGGCAGAACACTCTTTGACATAAATCACAACAAGATCTTTTTTGATCCACCTCCTAGAGTAATGGAAATAAAAACAAAAATAAACAAATGGGACCTAATGAAACTTAAAAGCTTTTGCACAGCAAAGGAAACCATAAATAAGATGAAAAAACAACCCTCAGAATGGGAGAAAATATTTGCAAATGAATCAACGGACAAAGGATTAATCTCCAAAATATATAAACAACTCATGCAGCTCAACATAATAGAAACAAACAACCCAATCCAAAAATGGGCAGAAGACCTAAATAGACATTTCTCCAAAGAAGACATACAGATGGTCAAGAAGCACATGAAAAGCTGCTCAACATCACTAATTATTAGAGAAATGCAAATCAAAACTTCAGTGAGGTATCACCTCACACCAGTTAGAATGGGCATCATCAGAAAATCTACAAAAAACAAATGCTGGAGAGGGTGTGGAGAAAAGGGAACCCTCTTGCACTGTAGGTGGGAATGTAAATTGATACAGCCACTATGGAGAACAGTATGGAAGTTCCTTAAAAAGCTAAAAATTGAATTACCATATGAGCCAGCAATCCCACTACTGGGCATATACCCAGAGAAAACCATAATGCAAAAAGTCACATGCACCCCAATGTTCCTTGCAGCACTATTTACAATAGCCAGGTCATGGAAGCAACCTAGATGCCCATCAACAGACGAATAGATAAAGAAGATGTGGTACATATACACAATGGAATATTACTCAGCCATAAAAAGGAACGAAATTGGGTCATTTGTAGAGACATGGATGGATCTAGAGACTGTCATACAGAATGAAGTAAGTCAGAAAGAGAAAAACAAATATCGTATGTTAACGCATATATGTGGAACCTAGAAAAATGGTACAGATGAACCGGTTTGCAGGGCAGAAATAGAGAACAGATGTAGAGAACAAACGTATGGACACCAAGGGGGGAAAGCGAGGGGGAGGGTGTGGGGGTGTAATGAATGGATTGACATGTATACATTGATGTGTATAAAATCGATGACTAATAAGGACCTGCTGTATAAAAGTATAAATTAAATAAAATTCAAAAAAAATAATCGGATAAAGTCAATGTCAAGATAAATTCAACACCTCCGTTAAGTCCACAAAATTAAGAAGAGGTAAAAAAAAAAACAAAAAAACCCCACAAAATACTGAGTATAGTTCCCTGTGCTATACAGTAGGTCCTTGTTGGGTATCTATTTTATATATAGCATTGTTGAACTAGATAATATCGTATCTAATCTTAATGGAATATGTGGTGAATTTACAACATAAGGTAACATTTAAATTAATGCAATTAAATCCACAACTTATGACCAAAAAAAGGTATCAAATCATGTTGTTCACCTTAAACATACACAATGTTCTATGTCAATTATATCACGATAAAGTTGGGGGAAAATAAAATATTCAAATTTTTTAAAAGTTAAGAAAAAAACCAGATATGTACTGTTTGGCATTAATGATATGCAAATTGATTTATAGTTTATTTCTTAAGTTCATAAATGTCTTACTATTTATTTTAACAATACCTTATTGTTCTAGAGTTAGATTGCACTTTAAACAGGAAAGTACTGTATTTTTATGTGTTTGTGAAAATGCGAATTATCAAAGTGTTCACCTATCTTTGTCTGCAGAGAGCATGGTTTTATACTTGTGGTGGGATGTAGCGTTCACAAAAATGGAGCTTGCTGAAAGCGGACTTAAAACTAGAACCTTTAGGCTCTGAAAGAAAGTTGAGTGGCTTATACTATAAGTAAACGGAATGTGCAGTAGTTGTCTCTGTAACATGGAATATATTCAAGAAAAAATTATCTTCACTGAGGATATTGAATTATATACTTCCTCCATCTTTGAAATAAGAATTTGACTGCAACAGTGAAGTAATATCTATCACAAGCAATTAATTTGTTTAAAATAAAACAATGCAAAATAAATAAATATAAGGACTGAGAAAGACTGAAACTAAAAGGATGGAAAATAATATAATCTACCAAAACTAACATAAGAAAGCCAATGTTTATTTTATTATACACTTTATTAAAATGAGACAAAGTCAATTGTAAGAAAGACATACTATCAGAGATAAATTCAGATATTTAGAATAACAAAATATTCAATTTATCAGGAAGAAAAACCAATCATAAAATGGTGTGCACCTCATAAAATAACTTCAAATTGTATAAGGCAAAAATTGAATGAAGGAGCAGAAACATTACCATCATGGAGATTTTAACATACCTATCTCAGTAATTGATGGAAAAATAGACAAATTAATCAGTAAGAACATAGAATATTGGATAACACTATTAACCAATTAAACTAATCAACATTTGTACTACACATCACCCAACAACTAAAGAAAACCCATATTTTCAAAGTAGACATGGAACATTCACTAAAATGTACCACATATTAGTTGTAAAACTAATATAAATTAGTTTTTATATGTAAACTCAATAAATTTTTAAAAACTGGAATTATAGAGAATATTTATGACCACAATGGAATTAAGCTAGAAATAAATAACAGAAAGAAAATTTTTTTTAAATTCTCAATATTGGAAATAAAGCAACACATCTAAATAACATATGTCACTTAGGAAATCACAATGGAAATAAAATATTTTAAATTGAATAATAATGAAAATATAACATTAAAATTTGTGGGATACAGCCAAAACAGTGTATAGAGGGAAATATTCAATATATAAATGTTTATATTAAATAAAAGTAAAGGTTTATGATCAATAATCAAAGTTTCCTGCTCATGAAGCTAGAAAAAGAAGAGAAAATTAAATAAAGCCCGCATGCCACAACTACTGAGCCCATGTGCCACAACTGCTAAGGCCCGCACACCTAGAGCCTGTGCTCCGCAACAAGAGAAGCCACTGCAATGAGAAGCCCGCGCACCGCAACGAAGAGTAGCCCACGCTCGCCACAAGTAGAGAAAGCCCGCACCTAGCAACGAAGACCCAAAGCAGCCAAAAATAAATAAAATTAAATCTTTAAAAAAAAAAAGGAAAAGAAACACTACTTTTAGGAAAACCTAATCAAAGTATCTTCACTTCTAGACTGCCAACTCAAGAATCATCTATGCATTTCTTTTTTTAACTTTTTCCCCCTTTCATGACCAAATTTATACTTTCCATACACAATATTTTCTTTCGAATTTTGTTTTCCCAAGTTATAGTGTTAATGATTAATTTGCTACTTACTGTATACCAGCATAACATTAAGCATTTTACATACATTAATCACTTATCCTCATAAATGCATTTGGGTACTATATTTACAAATGAGGAAGCTAAGATTCAGCACTCACTAACTTGCCCAAAGTCCCAAGAACTCAAACTCCTCCTGTCTATGTGATTGCAAAGCCCATATTTCATCCAATACATCATCTTCACAATAACAGGCAATGATTAATGAATCATTTTCAATCACCCTGTCAAGGAGGAGTGCCACATAAGTTCTGTATTTGGTAGTGTTTTAATTATTAATTAAACCAGAAAAAAAAAAAGAGAATTTCAGAGGGAATATTTATTCAGCTGCTTTTATTCTTGTGAACCAATCTGCCATGCTTTAAACTACAGGACTTGTCAGATGGTAAATAAATTCTACTTACTTTATCATTTGTAATCTTTCAGGAGTGTCTGAGTGAGGATATTCTAGTCCTTTCTGTTTTTATGTAAAATATTGGGTTAATTTAAAACAGGAGTGAGAAACTTGCCTCCTAAAATGGTATGACTTCCACCATGGAGCCTCTGCTGACTGCCTACTCCAAACCATCCGTACCACCACTCTGGGCTTAATATCCTTACTATTATCTCCTCCACCACCTTGTAATTACCCTTTTAGAAGCATTTATAACACCACGGTCAACAGAAAACTCCTTGAAGGCAAAGACCAAGGTCTTCTTCACTACTGTATATACTCAGTATGCCCAATGTCTAGCACATAGGAGGTACTCAATAAATATCAGCTGTATGAATAAACAAGTAAGATGTTTTAATCTCTAATTATGTTATTAACAACCTGCATCCTGCCTTTAAATTTTCTGTTTTGTCAAATTTGTTTTTATTGTCTATTAATATAATTAAGAAAAATTTGAAATTCTAGGCAAGTTTGGTTTAACTAACAAATATCTTTTGAGTATCCATAGTTTTCTGGATCTTGAAGGAAAAAACAATTTCTATGCTAGAACAGCACCATCCAACAGAAATATAATGCAAGAAATGCATTGCATAAAATTGCATACAGAAATGCAATTTAAAATTTTCTAGTATCCACATTTAAAAAATTGTTAAATTGTAACATAAATTTAGCATTCATAATATACTTTAACCAAATATATACAAAGTATTACTTCAACGTGTTATTAGTATTAAAAGTTATTGAGATGTTTTACGTCGTTTTGTTCACACTAAGTCTTCAAAAGCATATTTTACACTCACAGAGCATGTCAGTTCAGACTAGCCACATTTCATACACTCTGTTTTGAATAACAGAGTTAGAATTTATTAATAAGACAATTTTAGGTAGGCAGGAATGAGATTTCCTAAAAAAATAAATAAATAAATGGCAGTCAGATGTAGAGAGGCAGAAACTACTTACTTCTTATTGGAAAAAAACATTCGCACTGAAAGGAAAACAAGGAACGTGACTTTTTCTCTCTTCTACCTTGTGCCAGGTAGCATGAGTAAGAAAAGCCCTCTAAAGAGATGCGCACAGAAACATCTCTGAAGAATTAATTCCAAAGTTAAAGGAAAACCTGACGTTACAATTTGAGACAGGGTGAATGTTGTGAATATTCTAATTCTCTTAAAGAATTGGTTAGTAATTACCAGGAAGAAAGAAAGACAGAGAACTTCATGCCTTTATCAGAAAGGAATGGAGACACCAGTGCCTGTCCCTGTTCAATTACATGAAGTGAAAAATCAACCATACCCCCAAAGTTCATAGTTATGTTGAGACTGTGACTAATTCATGTCAACTGATGTTTTTCTGAACTCTGGAAAATCGATTGCAGATGGTTGGGAATTTGTCACATACATGCCATGAATAAAACTGACAGAAGAAAACGTCTTATTACCTGGAAAAAATCTTTAACCCTCAATCCACAGGTAGCTGTCTTTTGAATAAAATGTGGCACATCCTAGCACCTCACAGTGTGTCTTATTTCCTAGCACAGCTCTGATCAAATCCTGGGTTTAGAAATTCATACCATAAAAATCTAAATTACCATAGAGGATTCCACTTTGAGCAAATTACCCACAATTAAAGACAGAAGGCTTCTATGTAGCTGCACTACAAAGAAGGCAATGCTTCAAGATCCACTGATTCTCACAGGCCACCAGCCTATCCAGATCTTCAGGATGAGAGATTTGTCAGGACATGAGAGCTGAACTGGATCTCCCAGGTCCAGGCAAGCCCTGGTCGAATGTCATCTCACCAAATTACATCTAGATTCCAGTCCACCGTATCTGGAGTCCACGCACACAAACAAATCAGCGAAGAAAGATTTCCAAGAACCTTACTATTTGGTCCCTGAATTCTTCTAAATGTCACTATCTGAAGTCAATGGGATGCTTTAATGAACATTTGAGAGCCACATTTCCCCTCCTTCTACTGAACTGAAATAACAAATTGCTGTAGAAATTTAATAATTTTAATGTACAACATGACGACTGTAGTTAACACTGCCATATGATATGTATGAAAGATGTTAAGAGACTAGATTCGAAGAGTTTTCATCACAAGGAAAAAAAAACTGTTTTGCATTTTCTTTTAATTCCACTATATTAGATGATGGATGATAATTAAAATTATCACAGTAACCATTTCACAATATATGTAAGTCATACCATTCTGCTGCGTACTTTAAACTTATATAGTGATGTACGTCAATTACATCTCGATTAAGTTGGGAAAAAAATCATTTAAAAAGAAGTTGATATTTAGACAAGCAATCTCTTTACTCAGACCAGCAGTCATCGAAGTATCCTTCTGAACCATCTTTCCTGGAACAATTAGCTGTCTTTTAAAATGAGGCATATATACCAATATTATATCAAAAGGGATGTCCAAGGAAAACGCTGCCATCTCTGAAAGAAGCATTGTCGTGTGAAATGTTTAAAAGTTAAGCTTCCCCAGTGAGCTTTCAGGCGTTTCAAAATCACCCAATGATTATGAAATGTGTCTCTAATTTAAGAGCCAGCTCCAAGTCAAATTTTAAAATTTTCTCAGAACAAGTTAATCTACTCTGCTTTTTCTCATATTTCTTGACTTGGTTTAAAAGTTAGGAGAGTCTTTGCTTGGCTTCAGCACACAGACTTCTAGAACTGTGATGTTTTTCAAAAATATGGTTTCCCTTACACTGGTGTCCGTTGCCATAAAGGTCAGTTTGCTAACTGTGGTGACAGCCTGCCCCTCGTGGCACACGTTCAATAAATGTCAGGAAGTGAACACAGAGAAGAGATACTAGAACATTCTTAGCCTTAATAGGCTGAGAGGGTAGTAGTGAACTGAAAGTAAAATTCATTCAGAACAAAGAGGCCTTTAGAGGCCTTTTTTCTGGTTGAGAGATCAGAGCAAATGAATCTAAAAGTTAAAATAGAAGTTATTTTATTCTCACGGGTTCTGACATTATAGTGGTGAGCTGTAAGTTATAAAAACCGCTACTAAAATCCAAATTGTTAGCACCATATGGAAAGAGATCCTGCAATATGTCTTTTATCATTATAATATATATGTGTAGAAAGTCATTGCACTTGAATGATTTCAGAATGTTTTTTTTAAAATAAGCACAACGGCAGGAGAGTTGAAATATTGAGAGGCCATACACAATAAAGGGAGGGCTGCAGACCTCAGGCTTGCATTGAATGTTTCAGCAGCTGCATCCCTGATACTTAGTGAAGTTGGTGAGTTTTCATCTCTTAATCAAATATCTCATGGTCGATTTGTGGCAGGTTACTTACAAAGAATTTAAGGAATTTGAGCCTTTATTTAAACCATCATCAGTTGGAACTGGAATTAGATAAATGGTTTCTGCCAAAATGAGCTTAGTATTTTCTCACCAAATATAAATTATTTTGAAAACTGAATATATATTCTCTCTGCCTTCCCTTAGTAACGCAATAAATAAGGAATAGACTTTTGAGACCTGGAAACGCAACTGCGTTTTAAGGTGATCAGGAAAATGATGCGCAGAGTAGAACTACAGAAAGCAGATACAGGTAGCAGGAGTAAGTGTGTATGGTCAGAAATCCCACTGGATGCTTCTTCTCTTTCAAAAGTAATAGCATCTCATTCTTGTATAGGTGTAGGTAGGGTACAGGGTCTTGAAACACTCTTGGGATACCTCCTCCTACCTTAGCATATGCTTTGGGCTAGATTCTAAGCCATCATTATTTTTTAATGGTAACAATATCTAGAAGTTATTGAGAAGTTGCTAGATGTAGTGGTAGCTGATGAGGGAATAAGTTCAGAGTTTCCAGGGAATCCCTGCCTTGGCCGCACGTTGGAATCACTGGGGAGCTTTCAAAATACCGATATCTGAGTCTCAACTCAAAATTATATCAAAAGCTCTGGGAGTGGAACCTAAGCAACAGTATTTTTTAAAAGCTCTCTAGTTGATTCCACTTTGCAGCTCAGATTGAGACACTTTGGGTTAAACTAAATCATCAAGCTAGTAAGTAATCCAGGAATAAGCCCGAGCTTTGCCCCAAGGATTTCCCACAAAACCTCCTTGGGGACCCTGAAGACTAGAGTCAACATCCTCACACACATGTAGGGCCATCCACGTCAGTCAGCTACCGGCCCTGGGGAAAATTATAATGCCGTGATTTTCCCCCATCAATTTCTTCATCCATATCACAGTAAGACAATTTATGGGCCAATATAGGGCAACATACACCATACTTCCCAGAGCTATTTTCACAAGATATGAGGTCATTGGAAAATGCTTTGTACTCTAAGATTCTACTATCTATCTCATACATGTGATTCCTTCCTACCAAAACATTTGTTTATCGTTTTGCAGATATCGCCAGCGGGATTCTGTGGGGTGACTAAATGCTTCTGACTTAAAAGTTTATTATTCAGGAGTGTCATATAGCTACCGTGGGACAATGCTGAGAATGGAAAAGCTGTGGCGCTTTTATGTAACCCGCATAAAACTTTCCATATGATGGAAATTCAAAATCGGGCAGTCAAATCACTAACGGGTGAAAACAATAAATCTAATTAACTTTTTTAAAGAAACAAGCTATACCATTTCTAGCAATAGTTCACTTTGAAATATTTATCCTAAAGTTATATTTCTAAACTTAAAGTGTGTTGGGTCCTACAGTGTACAGATGCTCATGAAATATCCTCGAAAGAGTTTCCTGAGAGTTAGAATTAGAGATGTTTATTTTCTTTCTTATACTTTTCTACAATTTAAAAGTTTTTGCTACGAGCATAAGTCCATTATAAAATATGACACAGGTAAAAAACTTTTTAAACCATAGATATATTGATAGATTTTTCTCTTGGTAACACCCTAATTAAGGAGTCAGAACGAAAATGACCAATTACATATTTCACCATTAGTTAAATCATTCCTCGACAGTAACTATTTTGGGCTTCCTTTGCCTCACAATTTATACTTGATATGAAATTGAAAGAAAATATTTCTTCCCTAAAGAGTCAAAAAGCCTCTACTACTGCACACACTTCCCTCCCCACTGTCACGAAACTCAACCGTTGAGAATACCCCCAAAAGACCAACCGAACTGATCTTTGTCTCCAAGGTGTTCACATCCAACTCACTCCTATCTGTCTGGCAGGACCAAAAAACACTATCAGAATACATATGACCCGAGTCCCCCATATCATCAGAGGGGTCGGGTCACCGTCACTGAGGCCAGCACCCGATGCCAACTGCAGTGGCGCGATCTGACAAGCTCTCCCCCTAAACAAGAGCTCTCTTCATTTGTGGAGAGTTGGAACATTATCTGGAGATTTGCTGGATATTTTCAAAAATACACAGAAGGATTTCCTAGCGGGAGGAGTTATCCACGTGCTCCCGGGACAGCAGGGCAGGTTCCAGCACCCACTGATGGATTTCCTGGTTGTAAGTCAGACACAGAAAGACAAATATCATACGATATCACTTATATGTGGAATCTAAAAAAAACGGTACAAATGAACTTACTTACAAAACAGAAGCAGAGTAGCAGATGTAGAAAACAAACTTACGGTTACCAGGGGATAAAAGGGGGTAGGGATAAATTGGGATATTGGGATTGACATATACACACTACTATTTATAAAATAGATGACTAATAAGAACCTGCTGTATAGCACAGGGAACTCTGCTCATTACTGTGTAATAGTCTATATGGGAAAAGAGTCTAAAAAACAAAGTGGATATAAGTATATGTATAACTGATTCACTTTGCTGTATACCTGAAAACTAAGACAGCATTGTAAATAACTATGCTCCAATTAAAAAAATTGATACCAAAAAATTCACAGAAGGAGAGGTAAAAAACAGACTTTCTACCATTTTTATTTGTTTACTGACTGATGGATGGACTCATAGATTGAACTCTTGTCTGGCAAGAATTATAACTCTATGCATGTGTAAATTTTAATAAATGATTTCTGAAAAGAAATATTTGGGATTTGCTCAATAACAGATAAGAAATATGGATTATCTCAGCCTCATCTAAGTGAATTTAAGACAGTTCACCTTTTAAAGAACTATTTTCTGTTTTCAAATGTATTTCATTGAAGTATAGTTGATTTACAATGTTATGTTAATTTCCACTGTACAACAAAGTGATTCGGTTATACGTACACATACATTCTTTTTCATATTCGTTTCCATTATGGCTTATTACAGGATATAGAATTCAGTTCTCTGTGCTATACAGTAGGACCTTCTTGTTTACCCATCTTATATATAATAGTTTGCATCTGCTTATCTCAAACTCCCAATCCATCCCTCCCTCATTCCTTCCCCCTTGGCAACCACAAGTCTGTAAAGAACTATTTTCTTAATGCTTAATGCTTAATGCTTAATGCTTAATGCTTAAGCATGCATACTAGTAGCCCTCAAATTTAAACTTGTCACCTCTTATTATCCAAGTGTTCAGTGTATTTACATTAACTTCCTAAAGAGATTCCAACTTCTCAAAGGCAAACAGGAAGTCTTTGGTGTCCACCATCCTCCCACTTCATGCAGTGTGGTGGTAGCCACAGTGCAGTGTTACCTGCCCCTATATATTTTCCTCAAATGAATGCCATCTGTCAGGAAATTTCCACTACTCTTTATTTGTTCATTTAGCCAGTCATCTATGAAATATCTATTGAATACCAAGTATGTGTCAGGTACTATCGAACAAACTGGTGATACCAAGATGAATAAGACATGACGAAGCCTTGATTTCTGTCTCCATCGCATTCACATCCAGCTCACTCCTTTCTGTTTGGCAGGACTATCAGAATACATATGCTCATTCATTCAGCATATGTTATCGGACACCATGAGCAAAGTTCAGTATAATCTCCTTTTACACTCAACCCGTCCTAGGTCCGTTCCAATTGTTTTGGACAAACACACAACATTCACAGACGTTTGTCTCCCTTCCTATAGCCAATTACAGAAATTCTAGCTACTTCTTCTCCTGAGATTTTTTCAATGAGTCTAATCTGCCTGGGCTTGAGATCAGTATGAAGGAGTTAAGAGCATACTGTTGATAATGGTGTAAAATTGGGTAAAATACGTTGAGTAAGCTGAGTAAGCTAAACTCCAACTTGTGAGGCCTTCTAGACCAGGCATCAGTGGGCCAGGAAAAGCCCACCAACCCAAGTACACATCACCACCTGGGCTGGAAGTTTGAGCCAATCCCATTTCTTTATCTGTGATCACAAACCTCCAGTTATTTTATGGAACAAGGATTACCCAAAGCACAATCTTAAAACCACTCTACTAATTTGCCAGCTATTGTTTTGGAGAGCTAAAAGCAAGATTTCGGAGTAGGTGGATCACTGAAGTTCTTTGAAGGGGAGGCACTTAATGGAAAGATAAGTTGACAGAGCTAACAAAAAAATGTATCTACCTCAAAATGTCTCTTGATCCTGGGTTATAAGAGGTTTTAAATAATTTGGAAAGCATTTTTTCCTAACCATGTGCCACTGAATGATTCTAGTGAAATAAAAATATATGGTCTTTCATTTAAAAACTACTGAAATACACAGATATACACACTCACACACGTTAATATTTAATTGCATAAAAATGTATTCGCTAAAGTCCAAAACTGGCTAACGTTTATCTATGTTTTCAAAAATCAATACGTTATACCTATACTGACAGTTCCATCATACAACTGATTTGCTGTTCATTTTACTGAAAACTATTATCATTTTCATATGAGTGGCAGATGTTATCCCTCAATATCTGTTCTTTTTTTTCACCCATAGTCTTAAAAATAATTCTAGAGCTAGCAATTATGCAGTGCTTACTGTATTCCAGGCTCTGTCCTAAGAGCTTGATATATGTTAACTCATTTAGCTAATAGTAGTGGAGGTTTACCATAAGACATTTGGTCTACTACAAAAGGTCCTTGAAATTGATCCTAGCCAAAATGTCCATAAGCATATTTGGTCCATGCCAGATGGTTTTGGACAAGACCAAATACCAAGGACCTTTTTTGGTGTGGACCAAATGTCTCCATGAACATTTTGGACAGAACCAAATATGACCAAATATCAAGGACCTCTTAACATGCATCAAACATCTTAAGCTCTTTTTGGATAGGACCAAATGGTCCTGCAAATATCAAGGACTTTTGGCATGGACAGAGCGTATTATGGATGTTTTAGATATGACCAAATGGCTGTTAATGATCTTAACATATAGATACCAGGCTAAAACTATATTTTCCAGCCTCCCTTGTAGCAAAGTGGGGCAATATGACTAAACTTCGGTCAATAGGATGTGTGCAGAAATGATGTATGCCACTCTTGGAGTATTCTCATTTAATGCATGGGCACACACCTTCCATCTGCACCCTTTACACAGAGGAATGTGGACATGATGGTGAGAGACAGACAACCATTTTAGGCCCCATAGTAGATGCTGCATGTTGAGGATCTCAAGCAATAAGACCAGTGCAGTGTAGACTTTAGTAGGCACTGTATACACTGCTTCTAGGGGACCATTATAATGTTTTAATTTAAATTTCTTTTAAACCAAAATAAAAATTCAATATAATAACAACGAATATATGATCAGTCCAGCCTGTATTATATTCATCTTTATGCCAATGCAATTGTAAAATATGGTCTTTAATATTTTTTATGGAAGAAGGGACCCACAAAAGCAAAAGTGCCTAGGACCCCCCAAATCATCATGTAGTCCTGAAAAAGACAGATGACCCTGGAACAAAGCCATCCTACCATTCCTAGAACATCTACCTAGGGACAGTTATTCCAGAAAATATATACATTTATGTATTTTCTAGTCTCTTAGCTTACTTTTTATCCTTATAGAAAAGATTCTCATCATTAAAAATATACTAAAATTAACTGAGTCAAAATTGATGTATTACTTCATGTGCTTTCATAAACATTATCTCACTATATCCTCACGATAATCTTGTGTGACTGGCCGGGCAGCCATCATTTTACCCCAGTTGTATTAGTTTGCTGGGGCTGCCATAACAAAACACCACAGACTGGGCGGCTCAAATAACAAATTTATTTTCTCACAGTTCTGGAGGCTGGAATTTCAAGATCAAGGGGCCAACCAGACTGGTTTCCTCTGAGGCCTCTTTCCTCGGCTTGCACATGGTCAGTCTCCTGCTGCCTCTTCACACGGTCGTACCTCTGAGCACTAGTGTCCCTGGTGTCTCTGTGTGTGTCCTTATCTCCACTTTATGTAAAGGCACTGGTCAGATTGGATTAAGGCCCACCCTAACAGCCTCATTTTCATTTAGTTATCTCCCTAGAGTCCTAGTCTTCAAATACAGTTGCATTCTGAGATACTGGGGGTTAGAGTTCAACGTATGAATTAGGGAGGGGGGACAATTCGATCTATAGCACCCATTTTACAGATGAGACCATCAAGGTTCAGAAAAGGCAAATTTCTTATGCAAGGTCAAACAGTAAACGAGAGGCAGAATCTTGACATGTGAAAAGGGGATCAAATCAAATTGAATTTTAATCTGAAAGTGTCTGTGTTTGCATCTAAAATATTAACTCAGGATTTCTCAAATTCAGCACTATTAACATTTTGGACCAGATAATTCCTTGTCGTGGGGGCTTTCCAGGTCGCTGTGGGATATTCAGCACATCCTTGGCCTCTACCCACTAGATGCCAGTAGAACTCCCTATACCAATTTGACAACCAAAAAAGTCTCTAGACGTTGCCAAATGTCCCTTGGTGGGGGAGAATAAAATCGTCCCCAGTTGAAAACTACTGTAATAGCTACAGAGTAACAGAATATAGAAGGAGAAATTTTAGGGTTGGAGCTATCAGCAACTTTAACAATATAACACAACATCCAAGAAAGGTAGTATGGTATTAGGCTATGTTAAAAGTATGATGTGTATTATAACAGGTGAGAATGCTGTTTCTGATTGGTGAAATAATGGGCAGACTATTATGTAAAGTAGTGGATGCTACCTTATAAAGGCGTAAAGACTATTCAGTGTGCATTCAGAGAAACACTGAAATAGTAAGGATCTCTAAAGATCCTCCAGAAGATGGCTAAATAAATAAGTTCTTACAAGAAAAGACTCAGAGAGACATGCAAAATCTCTTCAGGGATAAAGATTGGAATTTTTTTGCAATGTCAAGAGGTAGAAAGAGAATCAGTAATTGGGAATTTACAGTCAGATGTGTTTCTAAAAGATGCCCAAGGAGAGAATGGGATTCTTCAAAGATACAGCTTGTTACCTGGTTGAAATGACCACGGGGCCAGGGTCACGAAGAAGCCAAACCATTTCTTGAAGGCATCTGAGAATTCTCTTTTCTATGAATCAGGACTCAAATCTAAGTCCTCTTAAACGATGGCTACTTATATCTACCTCCATTACTGCACTAAGAAAAGCAGTGCTGCTGCCACAGGGCTAACGAGTACATGCGGCTGATGAGCCAATTCCACCCAACCACGGGTTACAAAACAATTCATCCTGTTAGTACCGGAAGTGACAGCAAAAGCAAAGGATGTCAATTTGCTTTCTGATGATCATCAAAAAGGAATTTAACTGTAATCTTCACAGGTAATGGAGACCCATCAGTGTTTTGAAGTAGACAGCAGCTTTCTCCTATAAAAGGGCTCCAGAAAATAAACTAACTCTAGGATAAGGAGTATATTCTTAGGAAATATATGAAGTATATTATGACGTTATCACACCTCACAATGGTCAGAGTGGCCATCACCAAAAAATCTACAAACAATAAATGCTGGAGAGGGTGTGGAGAAAAGGGAACCCTCGCACACTATTGGTGGGAATGTAAATTGGTACAGCCACTATGGAGAACAGTACGGAGGCGCCTTAAAAAACTAAAAATAGAACTACCGTACGACCCAACAATCCCACTACTGGGCACATACCCTGAGAAAACCATAATTCAAAAAGACTCATGTACCACAATGTTCATTGCAGCTCTATTTACATTAGCCAGGACATGGAAGTAACCTAAACGTCCATCGATGGAAAAATGGATAAGGAAGATGTGGTGTATACACACACACACACACACACACACACACACACACACACACACACACAATGGAATATTACTCAGCCTTAAAAAAGAACAAAATAATGCCACTTGAAGCAACATGAATGGACATAGAGATTATCATACTAAGTGAAGTAAGTCAGACAGAGAAAGACAAATATCACAAGATATCCCTTATATGTGGAATCTAAAAAAATGGTACAAATGAACCTATTTATAAAACAGAAATAGAGTCACAGATGTAGAAAATAAGCTTATGGTTACCAAGAGGAAAAGGGGGGGAGGGATAAACTGGGAGATTGGGATTGACATATACACATTACTATATATGAAATAGATGACTAATAATAACCTGCTATATACCACAGGGAACTCTACTCAATACTCTGTAATAACCTATATGGAATAGAATCTAAAAAAGAGTGGATATATGTGTATGCATAACTGATTCACTTTGCTGTACAGCAGAAACTAACACAACATTGTAAATCGACTATACTCCAAGAAAAATTAATTTTAATACAAAGGAAAATAATGCAATTCTAAGATAAGTATATTCTTATCTTAATTTCTCTTAGAGGAAGCCAAATTTTTAAATCACGTCCTACCAATCACTGACTCATCCAACCATTGGTACTTTTGGCTTGGTGGTGCACCGCTCCTTCAATATTTTAAGTAAACCTTGCCTCACAGAACACACTGTTCAACCCATTAGGAACTCTAGAATGAGACAGAATGCTGAAAAATCAACATCACTTATTCTATATCTGCTACAGTAATAAGATTCAAAGAAAGCCTCACATCTTTGGTACTCATGAAATCACAATTAATCACGTAATCATTCTTAAAAATAACTGCTTCTCCTTAATTTCTTTTTCTGTAACTATTTAAATTTCAAATTATCACTCCATCAGGATGGTAAAACATAAATAATTCCTGTCAATCTTCCCCACTTCCTAATCCAGGATTCTATCTAAATGCTGAATTTTATCTTTGGGTTATCTAGGAAAGAAGTTTGCTAAGGAAAACATGGAGCCCATCCTACTTAAAACTTGATATGCTAATCTAAATTCATTTGTTTATCCATGAAGTTGATTTTTGAAAGACCATAGTCTTTCTTTAATTCTTTGATCATTCTAATTCTTCGCAATTCTAACAACTACATTTTCTCAGAAGAAAAAGAAACAGCGATATTCATTTATTTAATGCATTAATGTTGTAATCAAGCATTTCAGTAATTCTCAGCTACTGTGTTTTGAACCAATGGGTTTTATTGTAACAGCTACCATCATGATTATGCCATGCCGCAGCGATAACCCCACAAATGAGTGTGTGAGAAGTGCACTCCCAGATCATAAATGTTATGTTGTTGTTTCAGTAGCCCCACCAAAGTCCTCACAGATTTCAGGCACTTCAAGTACATATAAAGAGAACTTACAAATGAATAAGGAAAAGAAGAATAGCCCCTATATTTTAAAATAAATGGGCCAATTGACATAGAAAATAAATGTCCAGCTTCACAAGTAATGAAAGGGATGCAAAGTAAATTAAAATGTAATGCTATGTATTTTTTGCATAAGAAAGATGCGGTTTTTCAAACGATTACACATTGTTTACAAGGATGCAGGGGAAAGGGAACTCTCTGACATTAGGGGGTTATCAGTAGATAGAGACCTACTTAGGAGAATTTAGTAAAAGATTCCAAAAGTTTAATGTCTTTTAGTCTATAAATTCCACTCCTTGAAATTTATGCCTTAAGACAGGCTCTTAAGTGTGGGGAAACAGACCTTAAGGCAAATTTGTGGTAGCATTAATTACAATGTCAACTTGAAAATGAGTTAAGTGCCCAACCAAAGGAAATTTATTAATTTCATCCATTTAATCAACAAATTGTGCCAGCCGCTGCTTTTGGTCACTTTCTTTGCCACCCCTTCTGTGTTGTTTCTCATGACACAGTGATGGGTTCCCATACGATAGGGATGGTTGGTATAACCTGTGCGAAGTCAATTTCAATATCCACCGTACCTCTTACAACCCACAGCTTCTAGGCTGACTCCATTATGAGAGGAGTGGGCTAAATAAACGGTGTAGCTGCAGAACAATTTCTTCATTATAAAACTGTCCTCTTGATGGAGAGCTTGCAACTCAATCATATAAAGATACTCAAGACGTTCAGATGACTCCACTTCGATGGCTGCAGTTAATTAGGTCATTCGGCTTTCTTTCTGAAAAACGTCCCCTACTTCTCCTTTCTCCTCCTGGGACTGTCTTGTACATCTTGTGCTTAAAATAGTTTATTGAAGCATTTGTGGCATGTAGCTGGATTGATGGGAAATCAGGGAGCTTTCCCGGGCCCGATCTGTGAACCTTCCTTGCTCTCCGTTCTCCCTTACATAGTCTTTACCGTTTGATTTGTCCCAGGCTTCTGGATATTTCTCTGTTTTTCCATGTGCACTGACAAATTTTACAGGGTACTAGCTACATGATTGCCCTCCACTTTTATGAGCTCAGTCATAGCATTTTTGGGGCCAGGTGCTCTCCCCAGCTAACTTTTTTTTTTTCTGTGGGTTTTAGATATGGTTTCAATTTCTTCCCTAAGGCTTCAGAGGCAGAGTTTCTTTCGGTTTATTTAACTGCCTCATTATTGATCATTTTCCCTGGAATATTTAATATCCTTTTCTAATGTCAGTGTGTTTGAACCATTCTTTAAGGTGTTTTCTTTTTTACATATGAGTATCCCTTTGCCTTCAGACACAGAATTAAAATTTATAGAGTCTAACACTCTTCATGTCTCAGAAATGACGCCCATCCATTCCCAGATGTTCTTTCCTGGAGTCTCATCTGTAACTGGAGAAGCAAATCTAATGAGGATATTTGGATGAAAACTGGAAATATCTTTTTATTGCACCTCAGTGGTTACATTTTTTAATACTTGGTATATATAAGTATACAGACCTTCCACACGGGATGTGACTTGAAAAAAAGAAAAGAAGTTTTGCTTGGATAATGACTCCTATTGAGGATGAAATATTAAAGGACACCTTAATCTCTTTTGAGTCAACCATTTTTTCAATCTTCCTTGCTGGACCACGAAGAAGGACAGAAACTGTGCTGAATACTGGAAATTTGCTGAGTAGATTTCACGTGCTCTGATCACACACACACACAGAATGGTAACTGTGTAAGAAGATATGTTAATTAGCTTGATTATAGTAATCATTTCACAATGCATATGTGTATAAATCATCATGTCGTGCACCTTAAACATATACAACATTTTTTAAATAAAATTAAGTAAATAAATAAGAAGGATAGGAAAATGCTTCTGTGGATTTCAGAATTGAGGACTCATTGATGGTTTCAACATGCAAGAGTAGGAACAGAAACACAGAGTAGTTGCTCAAATTAAAACACAAAACCAATTTCAAAAGTTTAGTCCTGTAGAAATAAAATTTATTATACAACTTTTTGAGAAATAGAAAATTTAAAACGAAAACTTATGACATTATAGATTCTCTCACCTTACCAAATAGCCCTCCGGAATTTTTTTTTTTAACATCTTTATTGGAGTGTAATCGCTTTACAATGGTGTGTTAGTTTAGGCTTTATAACAGAGTGAATCAGCTATTTGTTTTAAACTTAAAACTTTATATCTTAGCATGTGTGTAATATTCCTTTACCTTATTCACTTACTATTTCCTAATTTATAGATTTAATTATTTCTCTGCATCTTTGATTTTGTGTGTGTGTGAGGATGTTTATGCATGAGGAGAATATGCCAGTAATATTTTATTTAAAATTTCATAAAGTTACTCACATGTTTCCACAGGAAAGCTTGTTTTAAAATAAATACTTTGAAATTGTGGGGAAAAAAATTGTTGGTCATGAACAGAGATCTTGTTTAAAGACAATAAGCAACAGATGGTAGAAAAGAGCAGTTCTTTGGGTGAAAAGTGTTCACAACCAGGTCTCCTAGAGACAGATTTGGGGACTTTTCTCAATTATCTTGTTTCTAAATGATTTTGAGGAAGAAATGTATAGTGAGATCTACAAGTTTGGGGAATAACACTAGGGTCTCCTAGACCAAAGAAAGCTATCTTGTTAAAATGCAGGTTGGATGCAGTGGGTCTGGGATGGGGTCTGAGAGTCTACATTTCTAACCAATTCCCAGTTGACGTAGAGGCCGATTATCCCCAGACTGTACAATGAGGAATAAGACATCTAGAGCAATTGTTCTCAACCCTGCCTGCATATCAGAAGCACTTGGGGAGATTTTTTTAAATTCCAGTGTTCAAGCCACACCCCAGAACAATTGAATCAAATTTTCTGGGGATGGGATCCAGGCATAAGTATTTAAAAAAAAATTTTAAGGTGATTCCAATGTATAATCACAATAGAGATTCACAGTTCTAAACAGTGAAGGAGGAAAGGCAACTCAAAACACCTAGAAAGAGGTACAAATCGTCCAAGGAAATTTCAGTGCAGAAAAGTGTAAAGTAATGCGTTTAGGGATGTATGTTCCCAATCACATTGACAAGATGACAGATTCTAGTCTATCAATTTTGACTTAGGAAAAGGGCGTGTACACCCTGTGCTTGTGTTTACTATAGCATTTATACTGCATCATAATTACATGGTCATTTGTCTCTCCCACTAAGCTCTAGCCCTCTGAGAGGGCAGGAACTAGATCTTAGTGACCACTGAATCCTAGCTCTCAACAGAGTACCTGGTACAGGGTAGACAAGTCATTGAAGAATTGTTAAGTTCATGGATGAAGAGTTAATGGGTGCCTATCTGATGCCAGGCACTGTAGTAGGCAGGTTGGCTACAGTAACATGTCAGACAAGATTCCACTCTGGTAGGATAAGGGGGAAAGAGACAGTATACCACTAAGTAAATAAACAAGAAGTTATCAGGTATTAAGAAGCACTGGGTGGAGAATCCAAATCTGATGATGAGATAGAAAGTAACTGTGTGGCTACTTTGAATTGACTGAGATCATACTTGAACTGAGAACCAAATGACAAGAGCGAGCCACACATAGGAAGATGCTGAAGACTTAGTAACAAAGCTCATAGGCAGGAAGAAGCTTAGTGTTCAGTGAATAAAAATCAATGGCCTAGAGAGTAATAACAAGAGAAATACGGTAGAAAATGAGGTCAAAGATGTAAGCAGAGAGAGATCACATTCTGTAGGATTTTAGAGGCAAAGGTAAAAGTCTGAATTTTATTGTAAACACAATAGAGAACCATTCATTGGAAGATTTTACTCCGGGGAAGAACATCATTGATTTATGGTTTTGAGAGATCTCCTTAGCTGTTGGGGGAGAAATGGACTGAAGAGGAATCATTATTGGAAGTAGGAGACCAGTTAGGAGGCTACAGCTGCTGTCCAGATGAGAACGGGTGTGTCATTTTCTGAGATGGGAAAACTCAAGGTGCCTTTTCATTTATATATAGTTGATACTTTAAATTTTGTGAAAGAAAATAAATTCCTTTTGAAACCCATTCCCTAAAAATTGTGTACGTTTTTAAACAATTCATGTAATTAAACGCAAGAAAAAAAGGAAGCATTTCTAAGAAGAAAAGCGAATATTTTCCTCCTTTCTTTTGCATATGAAGTGAGAATTCAATTGTATTCTACTGCACCAAGCTTAAGGCAAGAGTCCTCCCCTGGGTTAGGGGATGAGTGAGGCAGACAGTGTTTCCCCTCTGGAAGCATCTCCAGATCACTTAGGGAGTAAATTTCTCCTTGATATGCTTCCCCTACAGGAGACTCAGACACTTCACATCTCCCTGGTCCACTTGTGAATCGTTGAAGCCACTATTACTCATTGGAGCATGCCATGTCCATTAAGTGGGTTAAGGTGGAAAATAGTTGATAAACCACTGCCTTTAGGCATTAAAAAATAACGAAGCCTACTTTGGTACCTATTTTTAAATGTACAGAGAAACATTAGGAAAAATGGATTTAATATTTTTTTATAAGAATAACAAAGTTTGGGCTTCCCGGTGGCGCAGTGGTTGAGAGTCCGCCTGCCGATGCAGGGGACACGGGTTCGTGCCCCGGTCCGGGAAGATCCCACATGCCGCGGAGCGGCTGGGCCCGTGAGCCGTGGCCGCTGAGCCTGCGCGTCCGGAGCCTGTGCTCCGCAACGGGAGAGGCCACAGCAGTGCGAGGCCCGCGTACCGCAAAAAAAAAAAAAAAAAGATTAAAGGAGTGAATATACATAAAACAGTTAGAAAAATGTTAGGCCCTTTGTAAAGTTTATATAAACTTTTATTACACTCATTATGAATATGTAAAAGACCTACCATAGTACCTGATCCACAGATGGCATTCAATGAACGGTTGTTTCTTTTCCACAGTTATAGTTTACTAACCATTGTTAATTTTAAGACATGGTAGCCTTTATAAAATAATAGGTGGGTTTTTATTATATCAGATAAATCTGGTAAAAGACAAAAGTCTTTTGTCTCAGATGAGTCAATTTTCTTTGCAAATTTTGAACCCTGAGTTTATTTGTGGAGACTGCTTCAAGCCCACCCTTTACTCCCCAGTTGCCCAGTACAAGGACATAGAATTTAAGCTTACTCAGCTACTAGAGAAAGAAAGCTTTAATTACATAGATCACTTTTCAGCCCTATAACCACCTCCAAATAATATTCATTTAATCATTTAAATCCGTAGAAGCCCGGAAATTTGTGCTTTGAATTCTGAGTTCCCGATCCTTCAGTGTAGACATCAGAAAGTTGACAGGGTTCTTAATTTGTATGAATGCTGACTTGATGTGACAACGTATTAAGAGCTCCGTGATTTCTTTAAAAATTAAGTAGCTTTTGATACATTTCAGAGAGTAATTTCATGTTACACGTAATATCAACTACTAGTACATTAATTTTATTTACATGCACTATTTCACGTCCCTAAAATTCATTCAACATACATTCATTCAGAAAGCATTTATTGAATTCTTTCGTACAGATCACTGGAGAGGAAAAAGGAAATAGAGAAATGTAAGAAACTAATATACAATGCAAGGAAGAATATAACAGGAGCAAATACATGAGCCACCAATTCCTCTTGGGGCATTCAATGAAGGCTTTACTGTGGATGGAACTCTTGGAGGATATGGAGTTTAAAAACCTAAATTTTCCTTTTAACTCTTCTGGTTTCATAATAATTCCCCTGGCTTCTAAGAACTACACTAAAAATGAAAACATTGATAATCCAAAAGAGATGAAGATTTGCCCGTGGTACATCTAAAACATTTGTTAGAATCCTATGGAGAGCATTTGACTTCAGAGCACAAAAGCAAAACCTGTTCCTTAAAAGACCAAGTTCCTGAGAGTAAAAGATGGTGAAGGAGAGAGGGACATACCTGCATGTGTCTGTGACACTGAGCTGACCACATAATAGTCTTCAGACATGTCTTCACATATCACCCGGACAAGTTATAAGATCCAAAGAAATGGGAAAGTTTATCATTCCTTTAATTCTAGCAGTGTTCGAAAACTTGAGGTGAAAGACACCATTTTAGTACAGTCTTCCTTTGAAAGTTTGGCAAAACAAACCCATCAGAGAGATACTGGATTTGTTTTCTTTGGCAAAGAGGCACATTCTAAACTTCTTTCAACTGAAACTTGTTACCATCTTTAGAGGGAGAGCAGCTGAGATCATGGCCGACATGTGCATTTCTCCAAGGGACCCAAAAGGAAGCTGGAACCATCCCTGAAAATATTGATGTGCAAAAGGAAGCTCCAAGAGCCATTACCAAAAAGAGAGAGAGAGAGAGAGAAAAAGGAAAAAGTATACAAAAATATACACTCAGATGTACTGGTATACTGATAAAGAGGCTTTTTAGTTTGCAACATTAGTCATCTAAAAATACCCAGTGTCGAGTATAAATGGTGCTACAGAGAGCCACTAACCGATACCAACTAGGTGCTTAAATTATGAACTCACAGGTAAGCACAATACCCTCAAGGGAAGCAGATGATGCTTTCACAGACCCTAAATTTTACACTGGCACAGCTAAGTAATGAATTAAGACGACAGTGCAGATAATCAGACAAACAAAAACCTAGCCAAAGAGCCTTGTAATCTGAAAATCCCACTTGTCTACCTATATTTATCTAGATACTGACTTTTTTGTTTGATTTTCTATTTCACTTTGAGTTTAGGTTAGATAAGGAAGCCTTAGACAAAAACGGTCCTAGGAGAACACAGGCTCTGGTATCAAATGCAGGCTCAGCTACTTACTGACCTTGGAACCCTGGTTGAGGGTCTCTGAGCCTCAATGTTCTTGCCTATAGAATGGAGTAAATGCAAGTGCCGGTGAGGGGGAAAGTGCACTGCCTGGCTTAATATGTGAAAGCCCTTATTATCACCGCAGGCTCAAGTAGCTTTTCAACTTCTTGATTTAAGTACCGCTCAATTCAAGTTGAAATTAACGTCATTTTCTTGAGCCTGAGCTGACTTAAATGGGAAACAAAAGAAGGTGTTTCAGCCACTTGTCTAACAACCACCTAAAAACCTTGGAAAAGCCTCTCCGTTTTAGGCTTGAAGAAGGACTTTTTTTTTTTTAATCATAGAAATGACATGAAAGGCTGTCCCCTTCACACAGTCTCACAGGCTTTTGCAGACACTTATGATCCTGGGAATGAACACAAGCTAACACCTGGACTTCAGCATTTAGATCCAGCCACCGTCCATCGCTAGCCACAAAGGCTGGGAAGAAATGTGTAAGGTGACGGTAAGATATACATGAGTGCCTCTCGGCTACAGTATTTCCTTTGGATGGGACACTAAAAGTTGGTGTTTAGCATTCTACTCATTGGGAGAGGTTGGAATGCTTCCACAGGTGAAGAATTTAAATGACTGTCTATACAAATTTTTGACAAGAAAGCTAGGCACAGATCTTTTTGGACTGGCTCGAATAAAGGTCCCTGAAAAGATCCAGTAAGGACTGGGTTACTACTTGGTGTCCCTTCCAGTACATCACCCCATAAAGGTTATTCGTGACATCTTCCTTCGGCTGATGGTGTTGCCTTAGATCCCATCCAAACTGTCCTTTTTCCAGGCCTTTACTAGGGACGGCTAGGGTGTACACGACTGTCCACTCTTCTGTGGTGTCCTTTGATTTAAAAAAAAACAGTGGGACAGAGACCAACAGAGTGGGCTACAGTAATGCCAACCACCTCAGAGATCATTATAAATATTAACTTATGACATGTTCTCACCAATCTTGCAGAAAGTATCAGTGCCTTTAAAATTCCACATCACCAAGGTATAGGGTTATGGAGTAAGTTATAGGATTAGAATCGTTGGGCAAAATATTGGCCAGCAGATACAGCTCATGCACTGAAAGAGCAGTGAACCAACCGTGCCTATCTCCGCGAGACCAGAGCGTGCTCTTTGGTGTCACTGGTACAAGGCTTGGCTCTAATGACGCAATTCTTCATGCATCATTGTGATGAATCGGGGAAAAAATGTGAAAATGCTAGCTTCCCCACCACTATGAAAATCAGACCAAATGATTCCGAGTATTCGTGTTGCGATGGAAAAATACTTTTAAAAGTAGGACAATTTCTAATCGGTATGGATTCTGATCTACATAGACAACTCTAGATTTGGTTAAGAACAGTACTGTTTTCCATTCTACTGTGAAACAAAAGGCACTTTTGCTCACAAAAATAACATTTATCAAGTCTTCTTTAATAAGGTTTTATATTGTTACCTCTAAAACCTCTCAGTAAACAAAACAAATAGAAAACAGAATTAGTGATTCCACTGGCTTTCTTCCCAGGCTTAAGTACTCACAGCAAAAGAGATTTTTATATTTCTAAACATCTGCATTTCATTCACATCGTCTCCCAAGTAGAGAATTTGAGACAGGATAAAGGAGCAGCTCTTCATCTACAGAACAAGGGTACCCTGGCTTCAATGGGCCAAATGTCTTAGAAAGAGTCCATCCACTGAGAGAAAAATTGTACACCACACCTCACACACTTTTATATAGTCCTGTGTTTCCTCCTACTCAACAGATTGTCCAGGAGAACTGCTTAAATTCTTTCAATTTGGTAATAAACAGTGGCCATTTTGACCATTTCCTTTTGTAGACCCTCACACTACCGAATAAACGAATAGCTCCTTTCCTTTGATAGCCTTGCCCAAGGGCTGTTTTAGCACCCCATAAATCCTGTAATTGTACAGGATCATTTGGCAGTGTGTGGATTTTTCTGCTAAATCACAGTGAGAAGAAGATGAGGAGGAAACTTGAAAAATAAAGCATTATAGGGGCATTAGAAGATTTACAGTGGGAGCAAATAGCACCGGCACCAGCCAGGACTTCATTACTGGTAAGGAGAAAGCACGGTTAAGCATTAAGCATCTTCTGTATTAGCTGAGAGTAAAACTTAGAGCCACATCCAATTCTGTTTTTCCCCTACACATTGTGGGTGTCAGTGAAGGTGTGATGAAATTCCAAAGTAGGCTTAGCTGTCAAGGATGTGGACTGAGTAAGTGTATGTTCTTTCCTATGGATGTCCTGTAAACAGACTTATTACATGGTAGTGGGAAAAAAGGCATAGGAAGCAGAGAGCACTTAACCATTTGTGCATATGTTGTTTTTGTTTTGTGTGTCTGTGTGTTTTCTCCGGGCGGTCTCTGTCAAATGAACGTGTGTAAAAGCATTGTAGCATTCTGCCAACTTTTAATAAACTGCATTGTCGTGTCTCAACAAGAAATCAGTGTGGGATTAAGATGGTTGGGGTCTACTAAGCTGTACCACACCAGTTCTTGGGGGGTACTGACAGTGGTTTGGAAATCCAAGTTATACCTTGTTTAATCAAATGTGTGCTACTCCCTGGATAAGAAACTTCAGTTGCTGTGTTTACAAATGCTTCGAGAACAGGAAAGTGTAAAAAGACATATAAAGCATTTCCCCTAATGGTATCCAATTGAAATGTTTTCTAGCAAGTTGAAACCAGTATAAAGCTTCAGTAATTACCAGATTAAGATCTCTTGAGAGACTCTTCACATTAGAAATTAAAAGGAAAATTACAGGTCTCTTAAGAAGTTAAGGCTTCTCATAAAGCAATGGCAAGGAATAACTGCACATCTTAATGGAATTTTTTTTGGCAAAATAAGCACTTCTAAATTATATGGAACACATAATTCTTTTGAACCCTCTGAGACTGGTAGCCCTATAAAATAGAAGCTTCAGGTTTTGTAAAGAGATCGCTAATATGAAAAGAAACGTATTGGAAATAACTGATAATAAGTGTTGCCTGCACTGGAACTTATCCAGGGCTTAGTCCCAGGACACTCTTCTCTCTGTCTGCACTCTTCCCCAAGGTGATCTCAAACACCCCCAGTCCTCAAAGATCACGTATGTGCTAGTGAATCCCAAACTGAATATCCCACCTCTGAGCCCTTATGAGTTCCAAACTTGGGTGTCCAGTTGCCAACCAACATCTCTAATGCCTAATTTATCATGTAGCTCAAGGTTAACTTGTCCAGAGCAAAACTTTTGATTTTCAACTTCACTACATGCACACACACACACACAAATAAAATAAAATACAATAAAATAAAATACAATAATATAAAATAAAAATAAAGCTATTTCTGTCTTGGTTTTCCCCATCTCACCTTCCTCCCAGTTGCCCAGATCCAAACCTAGGAATTCCCCATAATTATTCTCTTTCTCTCACCTCCCACATACAATCCTTTCGGCAAGACCTGTTGACCCTCCCTCTACAGAATATACCAAATTGCCCCAGTTCTCTTCCTTCTCACTGCTACGACCCTGTTCCAAAGCATTGTTATCTCTCCTTGGCTCCATAGAGGATCTCCTGCTTCTATTCTTGTACTCAGTGCAAGGAAAAGGACTTGGACAGTATTCTATAAGATGTGGAAAAAAGGGAACCCTGCCACACTGTTGGTGGCAATGTGAGTTGGTGCAGCCACTATAGAAAACAGTATGGAGGTTCCTCAAAAAACTAAAAATAGAGTTGCCATATGATCCAGCAATCCCACTCCTGGGCATATATCCAGACAAAACTATAATTCAAAAAGACACATGCACCCGTATGTTCATAGCAACACTATTCACAATAGCCAAGACATGGAAACAACCTAAATGTCCACTGACAGAAGAATGGATAAAGATGTGTTACATATATAGAATGGAATACTACTCAGCCATATAAAAGAATGAAACAATGCCATTTGCAGCGTTATGGATGGACCTAGAGATTATCATACTAAGTGAAGTAAGTCAGAAAGAGAAAGACAAATACCATATGATATCACTTACATGCGGAATCTACAATATGACACAAATGAACTTATCTACAAAAGAGACTCATAGACATAGGGAACAGACTTGTGGTTGCCAAGGGGCGGGGGGATGGGGGTGGGAGGGATTGGGAGTTTGGGATTAGCAGATGCAAACTATTATATATAGGATGGATAAATAACAATGATAAACCATAATGGAAAAGATTATGAAAAAGAATATATATATGAAAAACTGAGTCACTTTGCTGTACAGCAGAAATTTACACAATATTGTAAATCAACTATACTTCAATAAAATAAATTATTTTAAAAAATTTTTAGATTATCAGTTGGTAAAGTGAATTAGCAGAACGAGAGATCCCACTGCAATACAGGACAATTAAGAAAGCACAAGGAGAAAATGGGCGATTGGTAATTCAATCACTGCTAACACAGCAGAACGACTTCACTAAAATAAGAGGAGTCAACCAAATGGAGACAGTCACAGACATTAAGGCACCTCCCTAGCCCTGATCCAGTCTGTCATGTGGCTACTGATTAATGGGCAGGCATTGCAAACCCCATTGGAATACTGTTCATCAACTCATTCATTGATGTAGACAGTTAAACGGTCAGTCAACCAATGCTTACTGAGCAAGTCTACATCTGGGCACCACGGTCTACCCTAGGAGTACAGAGATGAAAATGCAGAGGACCCTCTGGAAGCTCCCAGCCTAGAAGCCAGAAATGCAAATCAGTAATTACAATTCCTTGTGACAAGTGCCATGATAGTGGTGGGGACAAGAATCAGCAGTGAGAACATCCCAGAATACTTCATTGAGCAAGTGACATTTGACTTGGGACGTGAAGGTTGAAGGGGTGGCCAAGGAGGAGAGGAACACCGTAAGCAGAGGGGACAACGTGTGAAAAGGTAAAAGTCAGAGTCTTGCAAAACTGGCCACGACTTAGTGGTCAAAAGGAGAGATTCTTAAAACTTTTTCTTTTTTAGTAGTAAGGGTACTTTCTGCTTTGGTTTTCAGGGAAAAATCAGTCTCTTTTTGAGTGCTCTGAAACTTTTTATATCTCGCAGCCCAGGAGCATTGCAATGTAATAGCTCCACAGCCAATCATATATAGTATTGCATATTGATTGTACCTACCATGTACAAGGCACAGAGCAAGGGGATACAAAGGTGCATGACAGAACCACTGTCTTCAGTCAAGTGGCAATTTAAATAAGCCACACACAGCCACGAGGCAGATTAGAAAGAAATCGCCCTTCTCTATCAGAAGTAAAACTATCACCAAGTTTTACAGTGGACTGGTTAATTTGTTAATTAAAAATGTATAGCATTGGGCTTCCCTGGTGGCGCAGTGGTTGAGAGTCCGCCTGCCGATGCAGGGGACACGGGTTCGTGCCCCGCTCCGGGAAGATCCCACATGCCGCGGAGCAGCGGGGCCCGTGAGCCATGGCCGCTGAGCCTGCGCGTCCGGAGCCTGTGCTCCGCAACGGGAGAGGCCACGACAGTGAGAGGCCCGCGTACGGCAAAAAAAAAAAAAAAAAAAAAAAATGTTTAGCATCATGAGTTAGTAAGAAAAACTGACAGATATTAACATTTTTCCCCCAAAAGAAAAGCACTATGTTTTTACAGCGGATAAGGGAACAAGATGTCAATTTTGAAGCTCCAACCCTCTGCTTGCTGTGGTGCACTGCCAGAGGAGACCCCGCCTACTTAGACGCGCAGGGCTGCAGAGAGCACCTAGGGAAGGTTGGTGCAGGGTGATGGGGCCCTGGAGTCCACAGACTACCTTTTCCTCCAGGTTCGCATAGCAGAAGCAGAAACTCAAGCCCTCAAAAGTCCAGGTAATCTTACCTGCACTGAAAGTCTGAAAATGAACTTATCAGTGGTGATCAGCACAGACTAATAACACAAGACCAAATGGTTGTGGGGTCTTACCAAGCTGCGGTATTGTTCTAAGCAGTTGACTGACTTATTTATCCTCATTACCCTATGGGGTAAGCACTAATATCATCCTTGCACTAAACATGAGGAATAAATTGACATAGAGAAGGTAATTGACTTGCCCAGTAACCCCACTGTGTTAGTTTTCCGTGCCTGCTGTAACAAATTACCATATGCTTGGAGGCTTAAAACAACAGAAATCTATTCTCTCAAAGTTCTGAAAATCAGAAGTATGAAATCAAGGTGTTGGCAGGGCCGTACTCCCTCTGAAGGCTCTACCAAAGAATCCTGCTTTGCTTCTTCCAGTTCCTGGGGGCTCCAAAGTTTCCTTGACATATGGCTGCATCATTCCAGAATCTGCTTTCCAGTATCCAGTATGGCCTTCTCCTCTGTCTGTGTCCTCCCCTCTTTTTCTAAGGAAACTGTCATTGAATTTAGGGCCAGGTTGTTCTCATCCCAAGATCCTTCACCGAATGATACTTGTAAAGATCCTTTTTCCAAATAAGGTCACACTCACAGGGTTGGAGTGTTAGGACACAGACATATCCTTTTGGTGCTCACCATTCAACTCACTAAGACTATTATCAAGGAATGGGGTTGAAGTTCAAAGTCTTTGCTCTCCAAACCAGCCCAATACAGGAAGTCCCCTACATACGAACAAGTTCCATTCTGAGTGCACATTCGTAAGTCCAATTTGTTCATAAATCCAACAAAGTTAGCCTAGGTACCCAACTAAAACAATCGGCTATATAGTACTCTACTATAGGTTTACTATAGGTTTATAATATTTTTCACACAAATAATACATAAGAAAACAAAAAATAATCATGAGTTAGCTACCATCACTTTCTAAATAAAATATGATAAACGGGGGTCGGGGGAAAAGGCCATTAAAATCATGTAGCGAATGGAGAACTGAGTTTAAAAGGCTGGTTTTCTGTATACTTCAAAAATAATAATTTATAGCTTACCTGGTGTCGCAGTGGTTGAGAGTCCGCCTGCCGATGCAGGGGACACGGGTTTGTGCCCCGGTCCGCGAGGATCTTACATGCCGCAGAGCAGCTGGGCCCGTGAGCCACGGCCCCTGGGCCTGCGTGTCCGGAGCCTGTGCTCCGCAGCGGGAGAGGCCACAGCAGTGAGAGGCCCGCGTACTGCAAAAAAAAAAAAAAAAACACACACACACACACACAAAAATAAGAATAATTTATAAAAAATATATAAATGCCCTCTCTTTTTCCTTGTATTAGACCTAGATTCTCCTTAGAATAATGACACTGTAGGAACATCTATTCCTTATATCATCTGAATATTCTGCAGAAGTTTTATTGTAAGTACAAACTGACCCTTAAAACAATTTGGGAATTCAGGACGCCTACACACACACACACACACAAAACCTAAAAAAACCAAAACAAAAAATGAACATTTTTAATCTTACAGTACAGTACCTTGAAAAGTACAGTAGTACAGAACAACAGCCGGCATCCAGGGGCTGGCATCGAGTGAGCAGGCAAGAAGAGTTACTGACTGGGGGAGGGAGAGGAGGTGGGAGGTGGTAGAGCTGAAGGATTGTCGGCAGTAGGAGACAAGGGCAAGCTGCAATTTCACTCACACCTGACGCTAATGGAATGCACGTTCGCATCTTTGAAAGTTCACAATTTGAAGGTTCACATGTAGGGGACTTACTGTATATGGCTTCTCAAAGACCAAGGAGGGGGAGGGCAAATGAGGGTGGAGGGTTGCAAATTAAGGGAACTTTCAGCTTAGGATGGTCGAAACCTTCACTTGACCCTGACTGCTGGGGAAGTATCCCAGTAATGACTGATATTTAATTTCTTGCCAGCCCAAGAGGATGGGGGCTTGTAACAAATTAAATTTGATTTATTTAAAGGTAAGATGACATATCTTTTACCCACTATCATGGAATAAAATTTATACGCACAACTACAGAGGACTAATGTAGAAGGCTAGGTCATTTTTTATTCTTTCCCAGGGAAACCTGGTGTTTAAAGATTAAAATTCACACCATGTTTCACAGGTGGTCCCAGCAGCTAAATACTTTTGCCAGCCTTAGTAAAAGAGCTACTCTGGGGTGACGGGAAAACAGAGCCTTTCAAGTCGGGAAGAATTCTCAATCTTCTGAGGAACATGGAGACTTAAATTAATTAACTGAAAGACCTCTAGTCTGGGAATTGAGGTCCCTAGTTATCCAGGAACTTTGCTACATGATCCGGGTTAAATTTCTTAGACTTGGGACCTCAGTTTCTTCATCTGTAAGGTAAGATGCTTAGAGTAAATAACTCTAAGAGTTTACAATTTGCTTAAAATTTTTACTCAGAAAAGTTTTTATGGCTTGCCAGTTTCACTAAGCAATAAGATCTTGGTGAGAAACTATTATCTTTAAATATTCATTTTTCATTGCGTTATATCATATTCTACTTCATTTTTATGAATAAACTTCAAAAAGAAATTTTCTCTAGGAATGCTCCAAAAACTTGAAAGTGATTTTGGTTACATCAATTTTACTCTGCATTAAACGTTCACCGAAGAATTAAAATTATTTTAATATCTTTTGGGAAACTTCAATCCTAATTTATCTCCTAAAATCACAGGAAAATTGGTAATGCTACAATTCATCCCAATAAATCATCTTCAGGGATAGGAACTCCCACTTCTGGGAAGTCTGACTGCATCATTCATGATTCAGTTGTAACTTACTGAAGTATTTGCATAAGAAATGGCAGAGGATTTCTGAATTTCTATTGTTATGCATTCAAATGCCCTCATGTTTTGCCCAAGTCGCTTATAAATATCTTTTGGGGAGAGAAGATACCTTGAATGGATCAGTATTCATTAATATCAACTTCTCATATTTGAGACTATAAATCATGATTTCACTGAAGCCAGGTCACTAATTTCAGAAACCGTTCCTATTCCTTCTCAACACCACTGGAAAGAAGTACTTAGCTGAGTGGTCATGTTTCGCCCATGAACACTACACCCACCATCACACTGTAGGCACTTATAAGATAGGGATTTAATAAAAGTGATCGCTAGGACAGAAAATACATAAACATTTAATCAGCAGGTAACATTTTGTGAATAAAAACTCCACCTCCTCATTTTCTCTGGATGCATTCAGAATTTCAAAACTCAGCCTGAGGGGAAGTGAAAAAGAATAGGACAGCAAGAACAGGGAGGGCTTCCCTACAGGGAAGGCTTCCCTGGTGGCGCAGTGGTTGAGAGTCCGCCTGCCGATGCAGGGGACACGGGTTCATGTCCCGGTCCGGGAAGATCCCACATGCCGCGGAGCGGCTGGGCCCGTGAGCCGGGACCGCTGAGCCTGCGCGTCCGGAGCCTGTGCTCCGCAACAGGAGAGGCCGCAGCAGTGAGAAGCCTGCATACCGCAAAGAACAGGGAATATTTTTAATCCTAGGAACCACTTCTGAACAAGTGCCTTCATTACAAATGTGAGGGGCCTCACCAGCTCAGACTGCAAACACTCGGGGTCCCCAGCAATAAAGAAAATTAACAAGGAAAAATAACTTCTTATTTCCTAGTAACCAATTTTTTCTACTTATCTCACAGGTGACATTTATAATTTTATCACCATCTTTTAAAATCTTAATCTACTACTTTGTTCAGTGTCTACCTTGATTATCCTATGAAATTCCTTCAAATTAACCTCCTACAAACCCCTCACCACCCTTTAGGCTCCACTTCGTCCCCAAGAGGAAAGAGGTGAAGTTTTCACTCCCGGTTCATTTCCTTACCAGTTTTGTTGTCTAGCTATACAATTCCTACTTACGTCTGCAAGGCAAAAAAAAAAAAAGTTATCATAATCTACGGGTTGGATGCATGATAAAACCTCTGCAGACCGATTCTTCTTTCCTTTACAGAATATACATCCCCTGGGGTAAGATTCACCTTTTTATATCTAAAGCAACATCACAAGGATAGGAAGTTAGAAATCATGCCATAACTCATAGCTTTGTTCAGCTATACTTTGAAACGTAATCCGCTGCCTTTGACAACTTACAATCTCCCTGTGGGAGACAGCATGCCTCCATCCAAAGTAGATGTGCAGGAGTGTGTCTGATACAGGAAATGAAGGTGAGGGAGGAAGCAGAGGGAGTTGGCACGGTTAGAGAATGCTTCATGCAGAACACAAGCTCACAGTGACTCAGGAAGAATAAGTGAGACTCAGATCTGGTCTTGAGAGATCTTGCTCTCTCATGAGACTGGCCGGTAGTGGGATTTAGTAGGAACAATGTAGGCTGTCACCCAGATCTAAATTCTAAGCTACCCTCTGCCACTCTCTGTGTGACTTTTGCCAAATCACCGTATCATTTTGAGCATCCATTTCTTCATCTGTTAAGTGTAAACTACTACCATGGAATACTATTCAGCCATAAAAAATTAAAAAATAATGCCATTTGCTGCAACACGGATGCAACTAGAGATGATCATACTAAGTGAAGTAAGTCAGAAAGAGAAAGACAAATACCATATGATATCACTTATATGTGGAATCTAAAATATGGCACAAATGAACCTATCTATAAATCAGAAACAGACTCACAGACATAGAGATCAGACTTGTGGTTGCCAAGGGGGAGTGGGGGAGGGAGAGGGATGGAGTGGGAATTTGGAGTTAGTAGATGCAAACTACTACATTTAGAACGGATAAATGATGAGGTCCTATGGTATAGCACAGGGAACTCTATCCAATCTCCTGGGATAAATCATTATGGAAAAGAATATTTGGAAAAGAATGTTTAAAACATAAATAAGTAAAATAAAATCCAGGTGATGCTCTTCACTCCCAGTATTACTTGGTCTTTCTGTGACTTTTGACATTGTTATACCAAAAAGACAAATCCCCTGCTTGGAATATTCTCTACTGCTGGTTTTTGAGATACTGCTGATTTCTCAATTTCTTTCTGGTTCTTAGATGGTGTCTTCTCTTTCCCTTAAAGATCAGAGTTTTCCAAAATTCTTTTTGTAACTCCTTTTTTTTTTAAATTCCCAGAGTAATCTCATCCTTACCCATGGATTTAAATAGCATCTCTAGTTATGGTTCCCAGATTCCTAGCTCTGATTTAGTCCTCTCTCCTCCATCCACGTTTATATATAATACTTACTGGGCATTTCCACCTGCATGTTCCTCAAGCACTTTAACTCAACATATTCAAAATAAAACTCATCTTTTACTCCAAATCTGCTTCTCCTCATGTATTCCCTAGCTCCATAAATGGTGCCACTATTTACTCAATTGATTACTTGTTTTCAGAGGTCCCAAGGACCACCCTCAGCTTCAGTGATTCGAGAGAGAGACTCATAGAACTTGGAAAAGCTGCCATGCTCACTGTTTATTGTAGTTTAAAGTAGTGAAAGAATATGGATTAAAATCCTCGAAGGTAAAAGACACACAGAGCAGAGACCAGGGGAGACCAGGCATGAGCTTCCAATTGGTCTTTACCAGGGAAGTCTTAACACAAAGCACTTAATTCTCCCGGTGATGTTGTGTGACAACACACATAAAGTATTACCCACCAGGGAGGCTCCCGAGCCTTTCTGTCCACGATTTTTGTAGGCTAGTCACATAGGCTGAGTGCCCACATAGCTGATCTTAGTTACTTAGCGTCTGTTCCCTCCAGAGCTCAAGCTGATATACTACACACCCCAAGGCTCCCACCATAAATCAGGCTGTTACCATAAACTATCTAGCATGGCCCAAAGCTTCAGGTAAACAAAGATGTTCTTAACAGACAAGATAGTCCAAGGGCTTAGAGGTTATCTACCAGGAGATAAGCAAGGGCCAGACTTTTCTTTGGAATATGCAGAGTTTGAACAATTCAGATCTGGTGAATTCATCCTGTACTGTACCCTATTCCAGCCCAACACTTACTGGGTCAATAATCCCTCCCTGCCCCTCGGCATCCATATCCAACCGGTCTCTAAGTTCTGCTGATTCTGCCCATATTTACCCATATCTCCACGCCTTTATCTTCATCCCCAGTGATTTCTACCCCAAGCCCAAACTAATCAGCTGCCAAAACATGTTCATTTTTTGCGTAAAGGTCACCCAATTTCATCATTTTTTTTCTTTCTCTCCTCTCCTGCCTTAGCTTTGAACTTCATCACGTCTTATATTGCCCCTGCTCTGCATCCCCCCAATCATCTTCCATATTGCTTTCAGAATGATTCCTATAAAATAGAAATCTGGCTGGGTCATTCTGCTACTCAAAGCCTATAAAGTGAGTATTCGTAGCTCTATTTTGTCCACATTCCTTAGCGCAGCCCTGGATGATATGACTGACAATTACCTCTCCAGATCCACCGCTTACTGTGTTCTGGACTGACTACTACAATGCTTCTTTGTCTGCATACCTTTGCATATTCTGTTCTCTCGAATCTGAATTTGCTTTTCCTCCTACAGTCGCCTCAACATCCACTCAAATTATTCGCCAGGAGAAATTCCACTTTTCTGGGTGAATCAACTCAGGTGACAGTTGCTTTTAGAATGTCTTACCTGCCTTTAAAGTTGGGTCAGGTATCTTTTCTCTGGACCTTGGAAGCATTCTGTTCAGGCCTCAGTCATTCCACATCTCACCTTGTTTCACTCATCTATATACTTCTCTATCTCCCTCACTGGACCGGGAGACCTTCAGTGGCATTGACTGATGTGTGTTTCTAATTGGCCTCCCTGAAACTCAGTGGTTGGCCCTCACAATGCATGAAGGAGACAGATTTCTGAAGAGTTGGCATAACTCAAAACTACCATAATAACCAAAGTAATCTTAACAAAGAACGGCAGGTATCTTTGTTTCCAGACAAGGTGTCAGTAGCGTAAATACATTTTACCAACCCCTTAACTTTTGTAAATATACAATATTTTGAAGAATTTTTAATTTGGGAGAACTTGCATCGTTTCAATTTTGCATAAAGTGGAAATTTAATATATATATCATATCATTTCAAATTTACATCATTTAAATTCACAGTAAATGCAATGCCCACATCCAGCACCTTATTTATAGTATGTTCTTGGTGTTTATTTCTTTCCCAACCAGTCCTCCTCCTATCTATCATTATATTTTGTTTACTTTCTTAATCATTTCCTTATTTATCACCATAGTCATCACCAGTATTATTCCCCGAGATTACATGAAAATGAAAGATATATCCTTTCTCTCCTCTCTTCCAAGTTATTACAATTTTTCCAAAAAACATAATGGCAGGAATACAGGCAGAAACATTCCGTATTTCACACTTTTAAGAAACTGGCTATTCGTCTCTCACTTATTCTGGATGGTTTAGTTTGCAATAATCATCAGAGACCATGCTTTTAAATTCCATGACGAGCCATGTGTATCTGATACCATAGAGAATATAAAATATAATCTCAGTCAGATCCCATGGTTACGTAATCTAATCCAGAAAAAAAGCCATATCTAAAAAGTGGGTTTAAAGAGCTTTGAGATTCCTAGCACTTTTGCATTCTTTTTACTGGTTGTGGTGTCTAGAGCTGTTGCAATGTATTGTAGCGATGTTTGTAATTTAAAAAATAACAATAACTTTTTATCATCGAGAACCTAGAAATGTAAGGATCTCTTCCCTGAAGCCTGAAAACTTTCATTTGCATTATAGCCTCTTAAAAAAAGGAAGGATTCTGTTTTATCTTTATTGGCTGTCTGGCAGAGCGGCAGTATAAAAACTGGAAAAAAGGCTTTTTTTTTTTTTTTTTTTTACTTTTTTAGCATATAGATTAGTATTAATTACCATGTAATGAGCTGAAAATTCCTGCCAAGAAGCTGAGGTTTGTGGTTCCTTTAATGAGTATTTTCTTCCCACTGGGTGAAGTAAAATTTTTTAAGTGTTAGGGATTTGCACTTGGAAAACATCTCTAAGCTATTTATATAAGCAAGTCAATAGGAAAGGCACATTTTCCATTTATAGCCTTTGTAATGCATTCATGGGCCTGACGTTTCTGGCAGTGTGTTGCTTTGAGTGGTGGCTCTGAGTCGTGGCACTGGGCGGACTTCAATGCAGCAAGAGTGAGACCAGCATTCTCCACCACCCAGACTCAAGCTTCCCCAAGCCAGCCTGGGCTGGCTGTGGCCTCACCTATGTTGAATTCTCAGATCTCATTTATTTTCCAAACTGGGAGAAATCACAAAAGTGTGCTTTGTTACTCTCCCCTCTGAAATGGATTTAGCCTATAACAGGTACCGCAACCACTGAGGGACACTAGAAAAAAGATGTCACCGATGACATCATTTTTGGTTTTGTCCCAATTAAAATGCTTTTGGACAGTTTACCACCATGCCTATATCTCTGAGAATATTTTTGAGGAGAAGGAGTCTACACAGAAACAGACATAAACAAAATTTGGTTTTTGGCCAAGAAAATGCACCTCAACCAGTTCTGCTGTGGGACGTGTGATGACGAATGCCCAGTTTCTGTGCTCTGAATCCATCCACAATTGCACTCACTGCTCCAAGCCAAAGACTGGGACACCCTGCAGATCCCTGCCTGGGAGATGCAGGGCACC
The DNA here is from genome assembly GCF_963924675.1 of Phocoena phocoena. Taxonomy (NCBI): domain Eukaryota; kingdom Metazoa; phylum Chordata; class Mammalia; order Artiodactyla; family Phocoenidae; genus Phocoena; species Phocoena phocoena. Next base: position 14,712,712 of record NC_089235.1, read on the forward strand.
TCAAATTGGCAGCTTTGTCCTGGCCAAAACCTGCCCTGCAGACTGAGATTCTAGCTGTACCCTACTCCCTACCCCCTTTCTTCCCTCTCTTTCCAGTGCTCTCCTCACCACCCCTGGCTCCCTCCCCTTTTTTTCCTTCACTGACCTTCCCCCCAAATAACTCTCTTACATGTCCAATCCTGTCTTGATGTCTGTTTCTATGAGAACTCAGATTCGTATAGCTCTTGTTATCAATTGGAACTATATCACCTTAAGTATATTAGAAAACCCAAAATAGCACTGTCTCGAAGATCATCAGATTTTATTTCTCTCAAGTCCAGTGGTAGAAAGTCCTGGTATCACCAAGGAGTCATCATTTTGCTCCACCATCCTAATTAATGCTGGCTTTCATCCACAAGGTCACCTCATGGAACAAAACGGCTGCTAGAGCTCCCATCATCCCATCTGCTCCAGGCAGCAGGAAAAAGAAATGGCAGAAGGACCAAAATGGTATGCCTCCTAATGATCCAGTTCTCTTTGAGAGCCTTCTTAGAAGTTCCACACAACTTCCCTTTTTTATTTTATTGGCTAGAACATAATCATACATAGCTGCAAGGGAGGCTACAAATACTAAAACGCATTTTACATCCAGAACAGCACTGGATGTTCTATTACTAAAGAAAAATGAAAGCATGGATATTTGTGGCAACTCTCAGTCTCCTCCACCCTGCTCTCCTTCTTCATTTCATGTAGATGTTGAGAGACAGGATGACGTCTGGATCTCTGAGGAGTCCTGACCATGAACCTTATGCATCTTTGCCCAAGAGGTAGGACCATGACCCTGTAATCCCTTTCTTCCTTAATTCTTCACAGACCTAGACTCAGGATTTTAGGGCATAAGTGAGCCTTTAATCATCCTAACTGAAGATAAATATACATTCTACGTGTCTTCAAAATTACAACATAGTGGTTTAAAATGAATGAACTTGGATGTCAGAAATAATTAGAACCAAATCCCAGCTTTTTGTTGACTAACGGTGTGAACTAATGACCAAGAAATTAAGCCTTTCTGCCACATACTTAGTGCTCAATAAACGAGAGTGAGCTATTGGCTTGATATTTTCACATGAGGTAAGGACTGAACACTTAAAAAATGGGGTAGGGTGTAAAATAAAAACAAAACAAACAAAAACTAATCTAAATCTCTTTGGTTTTTAACGTAACTCATCCTAAACTTCACACCCTAAAACATCAAGCTTGTCTCTCTTTTAAGTTACAGGCACTCTTTTTGGATCCACCTCCTAGAGTAATGAAAATAAAAACAAAAATAAATAAATGGGACCTAATTAAACTTAAAAGCTTTGGCAGGCCTTCCCTGGTAGCGCAGTGGTTGAGAGTCTGCCTGCCGATGCAGGGAACGCGGGTTCGTGCCCCGGTCAGGGAGGATCCCACATGCCACGGAGCGGCTGGGCCCGTGGGCCATCGTCCGGAGCCTGTGCTCCAAAAAAAAAAAGCTTTGGCACAGCAAAGGAAACCATAAACAAAATGAAAAGACAACCCACATAATGGGAGAAAATATTTGCAAACAAAGCGACCGACAAGGGATTAACCACCAAAATACACAAACAGCTCATGCAGCTCTATGTCAAAAAAACAACCTAATCAAAAAATGGGCAGAAGATCTAAATAGACATTTCTCCAAAGAAGACATACAGATGGCCAAAAAGTACATGAAAATATGCTCAACATTGCTAATTATTAGAGAAATATAAATCAAAACTATAATGAGGTGTCACCTCACACCAGTCAGAATGGCCATCATCAAAAAGTCAACAAACATAAAATGCTGGAGAGGGTGTTGAGAAAAGGGAACCCTTTTGCACTGTTGGTGGGAATGTAAGTTGATACAGCCACTGTGGAGAACAGTATGGAGGTTTAGTTTAAAAAACTAAAAATAGAATTACCATATGATCCAGCAATCCCATTCCTGGGCATATATCTGGAGAAAACCATAATCCGAAAGGATACATGCACCCCAATGTTCATTGCAGCACTATTTACATTAGCCAAGACATGGAAGCAATCTAAATGTTCATCAACAGAAGAATGGATAAAGAAGATGTGGCACATATATACAACGGAATATTACCCAGCCATAAAAATGAATGAAATAATGCCACTTGCAGCAACATGGATGGACCTAGAAATTATCATACTAAGTGAAGTAAGTCAGACAAAGACCAATATTATATGCTATCACTTATATGTGGAATCAAAAAAAAAATAATACAAATGAACTTATTTACAAAACAGAAACAGACTCACAAACTTCAAAACAAACTTATGGTTATCAAATAGGAAATGGTGGGGGAGGCATAAATTGGCAGTTGGGGATTAACATATACACATTACTATATGTAGAACAGATAATCAACAAGGACTACTGTATAGCACAGGGAACTCTATTCAATATTCTGTAGTTACCTATATGGGAAAAGAATCTGAAAAAGAATGGATCTATGTAAAATTGAATCACTTTGCTGTACACCTGAAACTAACACAACATTGTAATTCAACTAGACTCCAATATAAAATAAAAATTAAATTAAAAAAATATTTCCAGTCTTCTTTTTATCTTTTTTCTAGGTTTGTTCTATGAGTCTCTCCCTGAGTTTTGGTTTTTTTCTGAGCCTTTTTTCTTGCCTTTTTTTTTTTTCTTTTTCTAGGTTCCCTGACCTTCTAGGATGTTCACCATGTACCCTTTCGAACCCCCACTAACACTGCCATGCATTCTTTTTTTTTTAATTAATTAATTTTGTCTACATTGGGTCTTCGTTGCTGCACACCGGCTTTCTCTGGTTGCAGCGAGCAGGGCTACTCTTCGTTGCGGTGCATGGGCTTCTCATTGCGGTGGCTTCTCTTGTTGCGGAACACGGGCTCTAGGCACGTGGGCGTCAGTAGTTTCAGCATACGAGCTCAGTAGTTGTGGAACACAAGCTCTAGGGTATGCGGGCTTCCGTAGTTGTGGCTCGAGGGCTCTAGAGTGCCATACATTCTTGAATTCCTCCTGGCACCTCACCCCAGTGCCCTAATGTGGTAGCACATGTTCACACAGTTTCCAGACCTTCCTGCAACCTGCAGCTTTAGAACCACCAGCAAATGGCATTTGGTAAGCATCTAATTCTGGCATATTTTCAATCATTTCAACACACTGAGACTAGAAACACAACTTCAGTCAACTAATTCAGATGATGTAAACCCACAGAGTCCTTAGCTAATTTGAACTTAATTATAGATTAGTTAATGAAGAGATTAGAAAATCTCCTCAGTCATCTAAGCAGCAGAAGCTTCTTTCAAAATCACATAAAATAATCTCAATAACCTCTAGGCTTGTAGGTGGAATGTGTACAACATTGCATACGTTAATGGAATAAGATAACTCAAAATACTATGCTAATTTAGATACCTATGGCTAAAATATTTTTTAATTTCTTATTTATAAATATGTATTTCCTCTTTTTCTACCACTAAACCCTGCTGATCATCACTTGCGAACACATCGGATCAATTCGAAAGGTTTCTCCTAATCTTTTTTCTCCTAATCCCCTCATGAAGAAATTATATCAGAAATAAACAGTACAGTATTATAGTTCTTGCCTCCCTATAAAGTTGAAATAATTTTTCATCCCGAGATAGCTCTCTAGGTTCCTATACTTATTACCTGTGTGGCGTAGGACAAGTTGTTTGACTTTCTAGCACTTAATCACCTTATTTGTCAAGAGGAGTTAACTACCTGTTAGGATTGTGGTAAGGATCAGAGACAATTGATATGAAACACTAAGCCCAGGGCCTCCCACATAACAGGCACTCAATAAAAAGCAGCTGTGATGGTGATGGTGATGGTGATGGTGATGATGGCCATTAGGAGACTGAGGAGATGAAGGGAACTGAGAAGAGGATGTACAGTCGAGCCTTGAACAACACGGGGTTGAACTGCTCAGGTCCACTTATATGCAGATTTTTTTCAGTAAATATGTACTACACAATGCAAGGTTGGTTGAATCTCTGGATATGGAACCTCAGACATGGAGGACCAACTATAAGTTATATGTGGACTGCACGGGGGTCCGTGTCCCTAACCTCTATATTGCTCAAGGGTCAGCTGTATTCATTTTCTGTTGCTACAGTAGCAAATTGCCACAGACTTAGTGGTCAGAAGTTTGTGGGCTCAGATGTCAGCAGAGCTGTGTTCCTTCTGGAAGTGTTAGGGGAAAATCTGTTTCCTTGCCTTTTCTGGCTTCTCAAGGCCACCTGCATACCTTGGCTCATGGATTCCCCCCTAATCTTCAGAGCCACCAACAGTATCCTTCTGGGGCTTCAAATGTCACTTTCCACTTCTTCCACCTCATCTCTGACTTACTGTTCTGTCCTCCTCTTCCACTTTTAAAGGCCCTTGTAATTATATTGGAGGCACCAGGTTATCCCTGTGTCTTAAGGTCCTTAACTTTCATTCCATCTGCAAGGTTCCTACTGCCATGTAAGGTAACATACTTACAGATTCTAAGGATTAGGGTGTAGACATCTTTGGGTGGCCATTGTTCTGTCTACACAGAGGTAAAGAAAAGTATCAGTCATAATAGAAATAATTTCTAAATTTAGACACTAGATTCCAAGGGATCCAGCCTATGTCAGTGCTTAAAGGGAAATAAAAGTTTACATGATCCAGTCAACTTGATGTAGTAGAAAGAGCACTGACATCAGTGCCATCTCTACAACCCTGTATGTTATTAAATCATTTTAGATTTCTGGTTGCTCATCAAACAAGAAAGTGAGTTTAATGATATAAAAAGTTGATTTATCCAGTTAGAATAAATTTAGCAGGCAAGAAAGAATCTCCTGAATCCTTCCATAAATTACAATGACACTGTCTCACCAAGACTAAAGATGAATATGGGATTGTACCTGTGGTCTATGGCCCATGTGGAGAATTATACTGAGGATGAAGCCCTGGTTTATTTTTAATGGAACAGAATTCCACTGAAAGACAAGCACGTGTTGTCAGCTTCTTAGCATCAAATTCTCCTGCTGTGAGCAGTCTTCCTTTTGAAAGAGCAGGAAAGCCAAGCAAAGCAGAGTACAGAGCTAAACCTGAGAAGACAAGAGCCATTATCTGCACTAATCTATTACTCCTGGGTATAGGAACACATGAACATCTGTAAAAATATGATTGCAGTCCCTCTTAGGTAATTTCTGAGTATAAAACTATCCTGTGTGGAGGGTGGGTTTTTAGAATTTTGTCCAGTTTCTCCTAATTTTCCATTTCTCTTTTTTGTAGCTTTTCCAAAATTGATGTTTTCTGTAGCCACTGTTTTAGATAGGAGCCACCAATAGTAAATGCAGTACAAAATGTTGGTTTATTTATAACAGGGCAACTACTATTTTTCAATCAGCTAGCTTCTGAATGGTGTTTTTAAACAAGAGTATTTATCATCAACTAATTCAAAGTGATCTCTTCCTATTTATGTGCCCTTTGTAATCATGAGAATTTAATCCATCTTGAAAATTGCCAGGTAATATAAAATAGTCTCATTCACTACCTTAATTAGACATCCTTTACTTAAGATTTCACCAATATTCATTGATCATCTTATCTATATTCTTCACTAGGTTAAAGATTAGAAATATAAAGATGACTAGTACATAGATTGTGATTTCAAGAATCCTAGAGCCTATTAGGAGAAAAGACAAGTAAAATAATAATAACAATAATCATTATTGTTGCTGCCATCATAACATCTACACAATGCAAAGATAGCTCATGAATAGAGTCAGGGAAATAGAAGGGCGTGAGAGAAGCTTCGAAGAAGTGGTCATATATAAGTGAGTTTTACACAAAGTTAACACTATGTGCACAAAGAAGAGAAAGAACACGCATGTGTTTAAAAATTCCTTCTTTGTAAAATACCAGAGTACATTAATTTACTTCTTCACATTTTTTTGACATTCACCAGAAGTTATGTTCCCATATATGTAAATTGCTAGAATTGCAATTTACTTCTACTGGTGATAATTCCAAAAAGAGAACTGAAGTTTGGAAAATGATAAATTATATGGTGGAGGAATAGAGATTTTACATGAAAACCTTAGGAGGCGTAAAAGAAAATAAGAAAAAAAGTCTTGCACTTAAGTCCAATGTTTTATATGGGGTAAGGTGGTAGCTGTGTAGAAGGAAGCTGACAGAGGCAAAGCCCACGGAGACTGAAAGTGGTATAAGGCAGGAAAGAAGGATGGGTGATGGGGAGAGATATGAACACTCCAGAATCATAAAGCCTGAAAACTATTCAACATTTAGATAGAGGACTAGACTCAGGGAAAAGAATATATCTTAATATGTACATTATTCACAAAAGAAAAATTTATAAGCAACTCATTAAAGCTGTTAAGACAGGAATTTTGTAAAGCACTCACTTCATATCCAATTTTTAAATATAAAGCATAATTTTATCCAAGCTTATTTTTATAAACAAAAATATGTGCAGAAAAGCATTCTGAACTAAATTAATTTATAAATGTAAACCCTACAATATATTAAACATATTTAATCAACCGAGTTGAAATCATTCTAAGAGGAAAAGATACAGTATCTGGCTTTGATAGTCAACAGATGGCAGGATATTTTTATGATAGTGTTTTCATAAAGCCCAAGTATGAATTACTAATCTATTTGCCTTGGAGGGAAATAGATGAATAGTTGAGTATGTTATAAGAGTTGACAGGGCTCTGGTCTAAGCATACTTATCATATAAAGACCAAGATGGAAATAATTCTACATTGGAAGATCTGCTTTGTGTTGGGTAGTTACATGAATTCCTTCTCTGCTTTGTATATCAGCTTCTTAATTACCATGCTGAATTCCTGGCAACCCAAGCTATTTTGTCTTTTTTATATTACCTAGAACAAGAATTATATGGTGAACTTTTTCATTTTTAAATTACACCTTAGTGTAATTTAACAAAATTAACCTGACCAGTCCTATTTTTCCTACAATGTTCCATCTTTTTATTGATATCTTTCTTTTCACTAATCAAGACTTTTTTCAAGTTCAAAGTCCATCTTTCTAAGAGGTAAACAATTAAGCCACTTTAGTGACATACATACACACACACACACACACACACACACACATAAACAAACACACAACTTCCTTATTTTTTTTATCCAGAAAGATTTCATTTTCTTAATTGGATCAATGCTTATAACATAAAATCTGCTCTAGTAACGAGGAAAAGAAGAAACAGATTAAGAGCAGTATATCAATTTAGACTAAGAAAAGAGATACTTATTTCACAATGTGGTGCCCAAACTCAAAACTTCATAGCTTTATTTAGTTATAGGATGAGTATCAAATGGGCAAAACGTACAGTCTCCTTTGAGGGGAAAAAAATCAGGATCTCTCTAAAATTATTTTTTGGTTTAGAAAATTATAGAAAATGACAGCTTCAAAGAGAAGAACAACCTAGTAAAATCAGTGCTGCCATTAGACCCAAGCAAGAGAAGTAGGAGTATTTTAGAGGGCTCTGTATATCCCAAACTTACGCACAGAATAAATTTATTAAAGGGCTCATGCACATCTCTGTCACTCACAAACCAGTGCTCAGAGCACCCATAACCAGTGCTGTATGATGTTTAAGAACCAGCTCACGGTGGTAGGCGGAACCTGACTTGTAGTATGTGCTGATCTTCAAGGTGTAAATACTCCCACCCATGGCGGGTTTCAGACTCCCACTGTGACGTCATTGACCCCAGAACTGGGAAGGATGCCGTTAATGGATTCTCTCAAGCCCATGTGAGCTGGCTCCAGCCCAGCATCGTCTGTGCCTCTGACCATACATACCCTCCTGTGACTAATACTGCCAAGCTTATCTCTATATCTCTTGCCCTCTATCTACTAAACAAAAGATGACTCTGTCCAAACGCCATGACGTTTTCTGTGTTGGGTTTCTGATGGTGTCAGAGATAACCTTGACTTAGAGTGTGGGCAAGATTTGAGAGGTAGAAACTTTTAGGTAGAAAAAGGACAAATTAATTAATTTGTCAAATTCTTCCTCTCTGATAACTCAAACGCAATAGATTCTTGCATAAGGAAATTTCGTAGTTTGAGCAAAAATGACATAAATCAGTGATTTTGCTCAGAAACGAACCATGCATTAAGTTTTAATAATTTTTGAATTGTGTATGTTTTCATTTGATCACTTATCCAACTACCACTAGCCCATCAACAGAACATTTAGTCAAGTACAAGAATAAATTGTCATCATTTTGCCAAATTTCATATTAATAATGTAACATCACACATATATTTTATTTTGTTATATTAAGTCCTATTTGTTAAGGTAGAAAGCTAGAATATACTTTACTTAACAGAGTAACAACTTGATTTATAACTTTAAATATTTGGACGTTGCTAATTAATTAGCTATGGTATTTGTGAAATCGTTTTTCAATATTGTCACATTCAATATTACATTTGCTATACAAAAGGACCACTCGTTAATCCTTATCAAGTATTGTGGAAGTATGGATTAAAAATTTGGATTTGAATTTTTAAAGCAAGTTTTTCCCCTCACAATAATTAAGCATAGTTATCGACTATAAAGGCAGTCATTTAAGCATTTGCATGGACAACATTTAGATGTCTGGAACCAGATTAAAGATTTTGAAAGCAGTAAGCAGTATTTTATTTCCTTCAAAGGTTTTCTGAAAGCCCAACTCTTCTCTCTTGAAACATTATTTTGTCCAAAGACTGTGGATTTTCTTAATTGAACCTAAGTCATTCACGAGTGTGCTATAAAACCCAAATTGAATAACTGAACCTCACTGAGTCTTAAATATCTTATTTCAAATAAGAATTAAGGACAGCACATACATATCATACTTACGTTGTAGTTTTTTGGTGTTTTGCAAGATGACACACTGCAGCATATAACACAAGCTGGACCTTCACTAAATGTTTCTTGCCTTCCCCTCTGTAGAATATAGTTTCTACAGCAATCATTTAGAACATTTTTATAGTCTCATGTTACTGTTTAATTAGATTTTGATCCACGGAAGACAGAGACTATGCCTCATTCATTTTTCAATCTCTCACCCTAAACTTGGGGCCAAGTACGTTTCCCAGTGTTGGCCAATGTCAACTCCTTAAACGTAAAGGTTACACCATATGTTTTGTGTTGTGAAATGTGAAACCTCAACCTATGTGTAGGCAGAGTGAGTGTTTACCTATGTGATGTGATGTGAAGCAATCCAGTTTTTTAAAAATCCCAATTCCACAATGGCTCACATTCCATCAGTAGAATTTAATCACTTTGAGATTTCCTTGCTTTGGTCTTCTTTTATTACACAGTAATCCTAAGATCTTAAAAAAAAAAAATGTGTTCTCTTTGGGGATCTCAGGGCATAGTGCCAGAGGCTGGTAGAGAACTAAAACTGAGGCAAAGAAGAGATTTTGTTAACATTTTGGGAGAACTAGCTCTAGGGTATTTACACACAATGATTGCAAAGAGTCTCTCCTACAGAACTTGCATAGCTGGTAGTATTGAAATTAAAAAAAAAAAAAGATATTACATTTTGGAAGTATTTACCAGTATCTCAAGCCAAAACAACCCTTTCATACTCTTTATTTTTGTTCCCACACTATGACCACTATATGCTACTCCTTCCTTCCAGTGTCATGAAAAGAAGTTAAAGAAAATAACTCTTCATCCTCACTCTCATCTTGTATCGAGATGCAAATCAAACAGGAAGATGACAAATACAAGCTTTAGAATAACTGCCAGGATCTGGAAAATCACAAAAGTTAAGTGGAAAATGATAAAAATAAGTGAAGTTAATGCAAAGCTTCTTTGTCTTGGTGAGGAAGCGGTGGGCGGAGCAGAAAGCTTTGGAAGGGGCAGAGTGGGGGAGGAGATATCCATTAGACACACATGTTACAGGAAAGGCCAACATGTTTAAAATCAGTTAATTTAAGCTCATATATTAAACTGTGCTTCGTTTTTTAAGTCGTTGATATTGTTTTTCAAGCTATTTAAGGCAGTCATTAAAGACAATCTCTGGTTTACTCTACACAACAAGCCCAAGTTTTAGCAAGGAATTGACACATCAATGTCGTCGAGAGTGGAGTGCCTTATAACAGGACCACGCTGAGTCCTCTGAATGGAGCTCTCATCTGGAATGAAAACACGATGCTCGCCATCTAGATTGTGGCTGTTCTGTACACACAGCCTATTTATCAGTTTAGTGTCTGCCCAGGGAACTGTTCTCTTTGTTTTGCTTCCTTGTTATAGCCTAGTTTTTAGAGATTGTTTCAAGCCCCTAAGCACAGACAACTTTTAAGAAGCTCCTCTCTGGGGATAACCAGGAGCAGAGATGTAGAACTTGGTGGGATACTTACTCTCAACTTCCTTGCTTGCCTCATAAAAGTAGATAATCTAGAAGGGCCACTAGGGAATCCTCAGAGGTGGTGATGTCATAACTTGGTGCAAAATGTTAGATAAAATGGCAAGTATTGATGTAGCGCCTATGTGATTCTCAATGCACTTCCACGTACATTGCCTTATTCAGTCCTCACAACAACCCTGTGAGGAATCAAGGCTCTATTTCGCAGAGAAGAAAATAGAGATTTGAAGAAGGGATCTAGCTAAAGCAGTACAACTAATAGGATTCAAGCCTAGCTTCTGCGTTTCCCAGTCTGCACACTTTCTGCCATATTGTGATACCACATGTAGAAAACCCAAGTCATCCTTTAACTTGGGAGCTCCCAGCATCTTTGGCTCCTGGCTTTCTTTTGCATTTTAAAACCAACTTTAAAACCTCTCTTTTATAAATGAACTTACCTACTAAACAGAAACAGACTCACAGACATAGAGAACAGACTTGTGGTTGCCAAGAGGGAATGGAGGTGGGGGAGGGATGGATTGGGAGTTTGGGATTAGCAGATGCAAACTATTATATACAGGATGGATAAACAACAAGGTCCTACTGTATAGCACAGGGAACTATATTCAATATCCTGTGATAAACCATAATGGAAAAGAATATGTAAAAAGAATGTATATATACATGTATAACTGAATCACTTTGCTGTAGAGCAGAAGTTAGTACAACATTGAAAATCAACTGTACTTCAATTAAAAAAAATTTTTTTTTAACCTCTGTTTTGGGCTTCCCTGGTGGCACAGTGGTTGAGAATCCACCTGCCAACACAGGGGACACAGGTTCGAGACCTGGGCCAGGAAGATGCCACATGCCGCGGCACAACTAAGCCTGTGTGCTACAACTACTGAGCCTGCTCTCTAGAGCCCACGAGCCACAACTACTGAGCCTGCACTCTAGAGCCCACGAGCCACAACTACTGAAGCCCATGCGCCTAGAGCCCGTGCTCTGCAACAAGAGAAGCCACCACAATGAGAAGCCCGCACACCGCAACGAAGAGTAGCCACAGCTCACCGCAACTAGAGAAAGCCCACGCACAGCAACGAAGACCCAACGCAGCCAAAAGTAAATAAATAAATCTATTTAAAAAAATAAAAATAAAAACCTCTGTTTTATTATTCCATTCGTTGTTCATCCTTTCACTTCCCTGTTTTCATGCCTCTTTCATATTCTTCATCTGAAAAAGTTGTCACCGTATCGAAGAATTCTCTTTGGAAACTAGATTAGTAAACTGAGAAGAGGCATGCAATTTTAAATGATCTTTTCATAGTTTATTCTTTGATTTTTCTTTCATTAACAAACTCATGGAACTAAAGAACAGGAGCACTTTTGACCCTTTTCATTGCCTGAGGGGCCCAGAAAGCAGTGGTCCTTCTGTGTAGCCCACAGGTACAGAGAGAAGCATGGCTGCGCTTTTGCACAGGGCAGTCCTGGGCCTGTGCAATTAGTAATAGTGTTCCCTCGCTCTGAAAACTGTGCCAATTTGAACAATAAATTGTTCCCTCAGGACCAAGCATAGCAAACCACCTTGTGGATAGACATTCCTTCTCCTTTACAAAATCCCTCAAAGACCTTGCCGTTGGTAGGGTTCGCTCAGCCTCCTGGTAACACAGATACCTGCTCCTTGGTCTGAAGCTACGTTACTATTTCTACTGGAATACGTTTCTTTCAATTTGATTAATTGCAACCATGAAGGGCAGCAGTGCCCATATTATAGAATGACATGTTTTCCAAAGGTCATTTATATTTGACTTTGGAGGATAGCTACTTTTGCACTGTTTTCTTTAGCAAGAGTATCCAGATTCTATTCCACAAAAGCCCAGAGTCCAATAATACATTAATAGCTAGTCTTTGAAAGTCGTTTCTTTATTAAGCTTGGGAAACCCCAAGTTAAACCAGTTTTTTAAATAAATATTTATAAAAGCATTTAATATTTTAATGGGCATTGCACATCTTCGGGGCTGGAGAGGTAGGTTATAGAGGATGTTTACCAGTTGACTTGACCATGGAAGACAGGTGGGAAACCAGTGGAGTAGGCTTAGGTTAGGACAACGTGAAAATTGTTTTAATAGTGCTTGGCACAGATGTAGAGAACAAATGTATGGACACCAAGGGGGGAAAGCGGCAGGGGAGTGGGTGGTGTGATGAATTGGGAGATTGGGACTGACATGTATACACTGATGTGTATAAAATGGATGATTAATAAGAACGTGCTGTATAAAAAATAAATAAAATCAACTTCAAAAAAATAGTGCTTGGCATATTATAATAATTAATAAACAGTTTAATTGATTTTAATTTCCCAACCACACACTAGCTTAGTGATGAGGAATAACAACAAATTAGGTTGAGGAACAGTGTTTTCAACTAAAGTAGAAAACCTGCCCCGTGAATTCCACCTAGAAAATCTTAGGAAATCTTCCCAGAAAGAGAAGTCATCTGTAGTCACCACATAAAGAATTAATGGCTTAGCTTTGTATTTAAAAAGATGCTCCTCACAAATTATTCTGCTAATATTAACAGCTATATGTAGGACAGTAATTGAAAGTACTGAGATGTGAAATTCTTTGTCTTACCTGAAATTCGCAAAGGAAGTCAGAGTCAGAACCTATATAATTTATTGTACGTATATGCACTTGTGTGTGTGTGTGCGCATGTGTGTGACAGCTGCCTGTAACCACTTCAGTTTTGTAGCACTTACCACATTGATAGTTTCTTCCTATTTTGTTGTTGTTTCCAACAACTCTAAAATTGATTCTTTTTTTTCATCTTGGCATTCCCCAGAACCTCCAACAGTGTCTTCTGCAAAAGCACATACAGTTGTTTCTCTGTATCCATGAGGAATTGGTTCCAGGATCCCCACAGACACCAAAATCTGAAGATGCTCAAGTCCCTTATATAAAATCGCTAGTATTTCCATATAGCCTAGCACATCGTCCCTTATAATTTAAATCATCTCTAGATTACTTCTAATACCTGATACAATGTAAATGATATGTATATAGTTGTAAGTACAATGTTGTTGTTTTTTTTAATTTTTTGGCCACACTGTGCTGAAAGCCGGATCGTACGTCCCCCACCAGGGATAGAACCCATGCCTCCTGCAGTGGAAGCATGGAGTCTTAACCACTGGACCACCAGGGAAGTCCCATAAGTGCAATGCAAATGCAATGTAAATAGTTGCCAGCATGTGGCAAATTCAGATTTTGCTCTTTGGAACTTTCTGGAATTTTTTTCCAATATTTTCCAACTAAGATTGGTTGAATCCACAGATTTGGAACGCTCGGGTACGGAGGGCCAACTGTACATTAGGTTGATATGCCAAGAATCTCACAAGCATTTTTAAGGCACATAAGATCCCTCATCCTTGTTGGTTGGTTGTTTTTTAAAAATAGTACCATCTGGTCACAGTTAAAGATGACAATCTTTACTAAGTGTACAACTAAGTTCTCCTTCTTGTTAGATCTGTTTTTATTCATCTGGTAAGGAAAACTTGTTTATCAGAAATATTTATCACATTGATATCTCAGTTATCGGAGGGTCTTTGCTGTTGTATAGTTTATAGTGAGGTACTTTGCTAAATTTCCTTGCTTCCCAGGAAAATTGTGTCTTGTTCCAAATTAAACTTTACAGCTACGAAGTTAAGAGAACTTTGTTAACATAGATCCTTCTTCAGATTTTAAGTTTTGTTTTTCCATAGAGTAATTCAACATATCTTATCCTAAGTGAATTAGAACTCTTTGTGTTTAGATATCTAATATATAGTTTCCCTATCCTAGCTTTTTTTTGTCACAACATCTTATTTCTATTTCCAATGGTTATTAAGTTTAACTAGCCAAATTTTAATCTTCTAATTACTACCTCATATTATTTTTAGAATGAGGCTAGACATAAATAGGTATACAAATAAACAAAAGAACAGGTAAATATTCTTAAATATTTTTCTTATTAAAACATTTTCCAACCAATTATGCAACTACCCTTGCTTCTCTATCCCAGGTATATGATGCATCTTTTCAAATGTTCTCTAGAAATTCACAAAAGTATAATGAGAACTATAATAAGGAATCTAAATGTGAAACATTTACTCACATGTGACCGTTCCAGATATAAGAAAAAAAAAAACTATTGTGTCCAGTGTCTGTTCAGTTTAGCTTGAAGAGATTGTTTTGAGCTTTGACTCTCTGGGTTTTATAATGTTCCTAATTAATTTTCTGCTTACTTAAGATAATAACAATAATAGTCACGAGAGTAGCACTAGAGTGGTACTTTTCTATGCCAACTGCATACATGTATTCTCTCAATTCTCAAAACAAGCCAATGAGATAGATGCTTTTTTAAAAATTTTATATACAAGGAAAATGAAGCCATGAGAATTTAAGTACATTTCCCTATGTCACCCACCTTGAAAGTTATGGCACCAGGATTTGAATCTCTGACTCCAAAGCATATAATAATAACCTTAACAAGTAATATTTTTATACAGATTCAAGTACCAACGGTTATACTTTTAAAATAATGTTTTAAAGAAGAATTTGTTAAGTTTAATTTTTATTGTCTCAAAAATAGGATTCTTGTCTCCTAAAAAAAGAAATAAAACCATTTAATATCTACAAGTTTGAGGGAAATGTTTGTTTTGATTAGCAAGATTCTTTTACTAAACAGAGAAACCAAAGTCAAATTTCTCTTCCCAAATAAAAAAGTAACGAAATTGAAAAATTATCCTTCCATGAAAAATTAAGACGAAATGGCTCCTAAGAAGTTTATTAATGCATTGTTAAACTGGCTGCTAACAAAGTCTTTTTCATTTAGCTGAGAACAATTTCATTTTTCCATGAAACACTATTTTAGCTACGTTTGAGTTTCTTTTCTTTGGTAAGGGAATTGGATTAATGTGTTAGAGCCCTAGGGTTTGGAAGTAGGTAGATTCAATATCATGTTTACACACTAGGCCCTTGAATTTCATTTTGAAAAAGGGAAAAAAACCCAAGGCACTTAGATCTGGAAAACTCCTGCATACAGAGATAGTCCAGCAAAATCAAATCCATTCATATGAAAATGAAATCCTCTATAGTCAAAACATATTATTTTAAGTTCTCAAAGGTACTATTATGTCAAAGTGCCTGCCGCCTATGACTTTCTGCTATATCTCCAAGTGGACAGTACCCTGTATGTAGAAAACATGGTTTCCTTATTTATTTTTGCATTTGGAATATTATGTCTGCCCATCTGTGACTTATGCACTTTAAACTTGGGAAGGAAATGAGAGGAGCAAAATTTGCCAGATTATAAAACTTAATTCTTTAATTAATTCTGATGGAGCATCCCATATTATTTGTTATGAAGTTACTTTTAGTGACACGATCATCAGTGTTTCTTTTGTGTACTCGAATTTTGAAGTGGGGTGGCAAAGGCAAGGGTGTGGGGAGGGGATGGATGGAATGTCTGTATATGACAATTTTAACCAATATTTTATTCTTGAAACTCTCCCACACTTTCTAACTGGGAACATCAAATCTTCATGCCCTTAAAGAACGAAAGTTCATCATGTCCAACTCCATGGACTTAGAAGAAAACTTCCTACTGTTAGCCTAAGAGAACTGCCCAAAGTCAAGTAATTAGGAAATGGCAGAATCAGGAGTAACTCAAAATCCAATCTTCTTTTCACTATGCTGTCTTTCTATGATTACTCTGCCTCTTTTTCCACTGTTGGCTTCTCTTCAACTTTCTATACTTAACTGAGGCTGGCCAGAAAATTCTGTTTCTAAGTCTTCAAAGATGATTAGATAAGTCTGGGTGTTTTCATTCACTCCAAATCTATATTTCTCATGCCTTTTTTGCACCTGTGTCACACTTCAAATGAATGGTATATACCAGTATATGGAGCCTAGCATGTGGAAAACTCAGAACATTATTTTACTTCCCTAGTCAGCATTCCTTCCCACCACTTTTTACTGCTATTTTTATCACTTAAATTCATAACTTGGAGATCTTGAAAACTGATGCCTGATGGCCAAGAGGCACAAGAAAAGATGTTCAACATCACCAGTCATCAGGAAAATGAAAATCAAAACCACATGAGATATCAATTCAAACCAGTCAGAATGGCTATCATCAAAAGGAGCGCAAAAAAAAAAAAAAAAAAATGGAGCGCAAAGAACAAATGTTGGTGAGGACATACAGCAAAGGGAACTCTCATACACTGTTGGTGGGAATGTAAACTGGTGCAGTCACTGTGGAAAACAGTATGGAGGGGGTCTCAAAAATCTAAAAATAGAACTGTCATATGACCCAGAAATTCCACTCCTGGGTATATATCTGAAAAAAAAAACAAAAACACTATTTCAAAAAGATACATGCACCCCAATGTTCACAGCAGCATTATTTACAATTGCCAAGCTATGGAAGCAACCTAGGTGTCCATCAACAGACGAATGGATAAAGAAGATGTGGTACCTATATACAAAGGAATATTACTCAGCTGTTAAAAAAAGAATGAGATTTCTGCCATTTGCAACAACATGGGTGGGCCTGGAGGGTATTACGCTAAGTGAAATTAGTCAGGCAGAGAAAGACAAATACTGTATGTTATCACTTATATGTGGAATCTAAAAAAAATACAACAAACTAGTGAATACAACAAAAAAGAAGCAGACTCACGGATATAGAGAACAAACCAGTGGTTACCAGTGGGGAGAGGGGAGGGGGAGGGGCAATATGAGGGTAGTGAGGAAAAAAAGGGTTATTATGGGATTACTGTATATGAAGTCATGTGTGTGAAACTTTCAAAGATTGTAAAGCACTCTAAAATTTAAGGAATTTTTCATTCAATTAAAAAAAGAAAAAAGTGGTATTATTTGGGGAATCATAGCACAATTTAATTGTTAAAGAGAAGCAAAAGTTTAGCCTCTAAAATACTATGTTACAGATAATAGTGTCACAATAAAATTGAAAATGGTTTCCCACATACTTCGAAATAATTCTGTAATGAAGTCTTTACAAACATTTTTCCATAAGGTCTCTCAAATTCAACCACAGTGTTGAGTTTTCCACTCTCACAGTCATTTCCCTTGCCTTTTCAGATTTTCAGGCCTAGCTTATGTAAAAAAGTGAGCTGTTTTCCTCTCCCTTAGAGCAGTACCTAACTGGTGAGATGATTAGCCTTAAAATCTTTCATATCATCACTTTTTTTTTTTTTTTTGAGGTACGCAGGCCTCTCACTGCTGTGGCCTCTCCCGTTGCGGAGCACAGCCTCCGGACACGCAGGCTCAGCGGCCATGGCTCACGGGCCCAGCCGCTCCGCGACATGCGGGATCTTCCCAGACAGGAACATGAACCCGTGTCCCCTGCAACAGCAGGTGGACTCTCAACCACTGCGCCATCAGGGAAGCCCCACAATTTTTAAAGGTTATATTCTATTTATAGTTTTTATAAAGTAGTGGCTATATTCCCCATGTTGTACAATATAGCCTTGTAGCTTATTTTATACCTAATAGTTTGTACCTCTTAATCCCCTCAACTGGTTTTTAATGGTTTTAAATTGTCTTTTGCTAGAAGCCAGTAAAAATTTCTAGGACCCAAGGAAACTCTGTTGATTTCAAGAGGCTGAACATTTTCAAAACCCTTCACAATGTGACAAAGTACCAGCTACCCTAGTCATAGTCACAGGCTGGGAGAGTGTCGGGCGTCCTATTCTATGGCATCCTTGAGCTGTGGCACTGTCAATCCATCACAGAGGTGGCCTGCAGAGTAGGCAGGAATCAGTAACGCCAGGGCGAGGGGGCAATCAAGGCTGCAGAAGGTAGGGCAAATTGATCTCTCCAGAAGGTCAAGACAAAGGATAAAGTTATGTCTAGTGGTCAGGAAACAGGGAGTAGTCAGCAGGCCTAAGCATGAGAATCAGGCCAGGCAAGGGGGACAGGGGGACCCACACTGGAGGAGCCAAAGCCCCAGTCACAGCAGTGGGAACCTGGGGCCAAGGCCAGGGCTGTTGACTGTGTCATCTTCCACGCTTGCTGCCCGGGCAGGCACAGGTATGGGGGAGAAGGTTACCTGGATTCAGGATTAAGCTGGGAAGAAGTTAACACTTATAAGAGTTTGAGGACAGTATCGGTTGGTAAACCCAGATATCTCAGGAGAAGAGAGGAGGCTGAGACTATGGATAGATCAGTTCTAATAGATAATTTGTAGGTTTGAAAGTAGAGGCAATGTACCATTATATACACTACATTGTGCTTGTTTGTAAAAACTTGCAGGTGACCCAAGGGGAAAGGAGGTTGGGGAGAGGGATAAATTAGGAGTTTGGGATTAACAGATACATACTACTGTTTATAAGATAGATAAGCAACAAGGACCTACTGTATGGCACAGAAAACTATATTCAATATCTTGTAATAACCAATAATGGAAAAGAATCTGAAAAAGTTTATATATATATATATATATATATATATATATAACTGAATCACTTTGCTGTACACCTGAAACTAACACAACATTGTAAATCAACTAGACTTCAATTTTTAAAAATTGCAGGTGAATTATTCTCTCTCTTTTTTTCCAATGGACCACATCTAGTAGCTGCTACTAGACCACATCTAGTAGCAGTTCTGTGCTACTCTAATTAAGCATGGCCTTTCATTGATAGAGGCCCCCTGGGGTGCAATTTATGGTACCTAGGAGCAATTTAAAATATGTTTACTCACACTTTGCAGCAGGAAATGCACATTAGGATAGAATCCCCTGAGTTACAAGAGGAGCTATGTGATTTTCCTCTTCAAAGAGAGTTCTAGCTGGTCCATGGGTCAGGTGTGGTCCTGGGGGGCAGGGTACCCAGTTTTCCTTCTTGCTCCAAAAATGATATGCACATAATATGTTCTCTGGAGACAATTTGCATAATATCTGCTCCCTTCACTTTTTTCTATCCTTCCGGAGACTATCTACCCAAGAAGAGAAAATAAAGAATTAAAGCAAGAGTGTTTATGTTGACCATTCAAGCCCCCAAGGAGTTACTTTTTTCTCAGTTTTCAAGAGACTCCAGGTGAAAATTGAAACCTACAGATAACTACCTCGATTTAACGCTTCCTCTTCACATATGAGAAATCAAAAAGTACAAAAGGAAGCCCTCCGCAAAGCCAGGTTTTCTTACAGGAAGGTCACATCAGTATTTGTAAAAGGATGACATGTCTGTAAATGCACGTGAAAACTATATAGTGGTTTTTATTGTGAAAAGTTAAGCCTTGGGTCTGGAATGTTTCCTAATGAACACGGGCATTCTCTATTTTCTGATTCTAGGCTGTATTCATTTCCTATTACCGCAGTAACAAATTACTACAAACTTAGTGACCTAAGACAACACAAATTTATTATTTAACAGTTGTGTGGGTTAGAAGTCAAAAACTGCTTTCACTGGACTAAAATCAACATGTCAGCCAGGCTGCATTCCTTTCTGAAGGCTCTGGGGGAGAATCCATTTCCTGGCCCTTCCCAGCTTCTAGAGGCACTTGTGGCCCCTTCCTGCATCTTCACAGCCAGCAACCGTGAGTGCAGTCCTTATGTGGAACCTTATATGGGACCTTCTTCCATTGTCACATCTTCTGACTCTGTTTTCTCTTCTCCTCCATCTTTTACTTTTAGAGACCCTTATGGGGCCCACCCAGATAACCCAGGAAAATCCAGGAAACCCAGCCAAATAGCAACCTCAATTCCATCTGCAACTTTAACTCCCCTGTGCTATGTAACCTATCATATTTACAGGTTCTGGGATTAGGGCATGGATATCTTTGGGGAAGTGGAATAGTGGGCATTATTCTCCTACTACTCTTTCTAAAAGAGCAACTAAAATACCTTCTTTTCCTCCGAGTGTGTCCCCACAAAGAAAACCAGTACAGCGTAAAAGAAAAGCAAGATCAACGACACCTGCTAATCACAGATCTAGTTGTGGAGGAAGACCAGGATCCCTACTTTAAGGAAGAGTAAAGGGTTACAGGTTCCATTTCATTAGTATGGGGTTGAGCGGAAGGCATCACCCCGCTCATTCCTGAAACATTCCTGGGTCCACTTGTTCAAGGGATTGGTAGAAATATTCCCTGTGAGTACAAGCAGGACTGACACACTGCATGGATTAGAGGCCGGTCTTGTTATCAGGCTTTTCATCTGAGCCACAGGCTTGATGTTGATGGCAGGCTCCTCAGAGCTACTTGAGAGTGACCAGGAAAGAGGGATGGGTTGCCGGTTCACCAGCCGCTACTAAGCCTTTGAAATTACACACTTGAAAATCAGTCACACCATTGCATATCAAAAAATGCATTCAAGTATGAATTTATATTTAATATAACCCATTCTTCTTATGGCCTAGTGGCTTCAGATATTTTAGGAAGCAGTTTGATGGCAAATGAAAAATATTTCTGTTATAAAATATTTATTTGGAGAGCATTACTTCAAAGGGGAATTGTTTGGACCTTTTCAAAATGCCTATCAAGTGAAAAACCTTATAACCTGAATCAAAGGAAGTAATCAGACACATCCTTTAGTTCTACGTATATCTCTTATAATCAAATATAACCGGAAAATTTTAAAACACATTCTGAATCTTAGGTAATTTAACCCATTTATGCTCATTGTAATGACTAATTTGTTTAGTTACAAATGTGTCTTATTTTTTATGCTTTTTGTTTTTATTCTCATTTATCCTTACCTTTATTTCCTGTACCTTACTATAACTACGTTCTTTATTTAATTTTCTTTAGTGAAATAGTATGTTTTAAATTTTGCTTGCTATCAACTTTTGATTTTAGAATCCACATATTAACTACATTTCTCTCTTTTATATGTTAATGCCAGATTGCAGGTACAAGAGAGAATAAGACAAAGTTCTACCCTATGAGACTTGCCTTTGAGGAAGGGATATACATGAACATGTACTAAACAGGTGAAAAAGTGAACAAGATGCTCACTGTGCTAAGTGCTACAGGAAGCAAACAAAGTAATGAGCTAGAAAGTAAGTAAATAGGGGAAGCTACGTTATACGGCACTCATAAGGAAGTCTCTGAGAAGCTGACTTTTGCACTGGGAACTAAAATATGAGAAGAGCTAGGGGAAGAACATTGCATGCAGAATAAAAAAGACCCAGAAGAGAGAAGTCTCAGCGTCTTCAGGAGAAATTAAGACAGCAAAGGTAAAAGGTAAGGCAAAAGTGGTATAGGATGAGGCTGGAAAGGAAAGCAAAGCCAGATCAGTAGATTGACCATATACTTTATCATCCAAACAGGGACACTTCTGAGAATGAAAAGGGGGAGCTGCTGTTAATTATGCCGGGTGACTGTAGGATAAACCAGTATTAAATCAGGCCACTAGGATGCAGGTCACCTCACTCACAAACCATCGTAAGTAGTCTGGATCTTCCTATGTATGATAGAAAGGCACCGAAGTGTTTTAAGTAAAGATAACATCATCTAATTGCTATTTTAAAAGGTTATTCTTATGCAGTGGGGAGAGGCAAGAGTGAAAGAGGAAAACCAGATCTGAGACTTTCAAGTTATCAGTTAAGTGATGATAGTGGCTTTGATTAAAATGGTGACAGTGAAAATGGAAAGAAAGGGGAGGGTTTTCAAAACGACAAATGAGAGGAGAAAGAAAGATGAAAGCAAGGTTTGTGGCCTGGTGCCATTGTTTATTGTGGAGATCACTGGAAGAGGGAGAGGTAAAGGCGGGGATGGAATGCAGAGCTCTGCACCGAACATATTACCGTGACACGCCCGTGCCACACGCAAGTATACTTATCCATTGTCAGTCAGATATCAGGGATGAAGCCCACACTGTAGGTATAAAACTTGGGAATCATAAGTCTTTAGATGCCATTCAAAGCCCTCATACTATCTGAAATCATCCAGAGAGAGGAAACCGAAAGGAAAAGAAAGGAGAAGGGAGGAGAGCAGGGGGAAAGGAAGGAACATAAGAGGGATCGAGACCAGATGTCGAGGGGCCTTAAACTTTAAAGGTTGGTAAACGTGGAAAAGCCATCAAAGGAAACTGATGAGCATGCTGGGTCAAGAGAGCACTTGCTTTGTTTTGATTTTGTGTCTGCTTTCTTTTTCTTTCTTTTTTTTTTTGCGGTACGCGGGCCTCTCACTGTTGCAGCCTCTCCCACTGCGGAGCACAGGCTCCGGACGTGCAGGCTCAGCAGTCACGGCTCACGGGCCCAGCCTCTCCGCGGCATGTGGGATCTTCCCGGACCGGGGCACGAACCCGTGTCCCCTGCATCGGCAGGCGGACTCTCAACCACTGCGCCACCAGGGAAGCCCTGTGTCTGCTTTCTGAATGGAGGCACTAGAATGCATATGCCTGCTGAGGGAAATTATCCGGTAGAAAGAACACACTTGATAGCTTAGGAGAGAGGGAAATAAAGTAACATACTTAGAAAGGCAAGAAGGTATGGATCTAGAGCGAAAGAGGTAATAAAATTCTCTGTTTATCTGAATCAAGGTTGAAAAAAGTATCTTTGATAGTCCTCATACAAGAAGAAAAGTGTTAGAACCTTTTCTTAACCTACTTCTTCCATTAACTTCAAAATCTGTTAATATGATATATAACTTTAAACTTAATATTGCATCACTTAACATTATCTGTATTTGCTTTTAAGGGAGACTTTTTCTATTTTCATTCATTTTTATTGATTAGACCCAAGCCCAAATTAAAATGGTTTTAGTCATCACCAATTTTGTATAGACGCTGAAGGAAGCATTTTATATTTACTGCATCATCGAATGCTTAATATTAACAGAGCAATACATGCATGTGTGTGTATCTTAATCAGAACAATGGAAGTGCAACAAAAAATTAACTCAGTTGTTTTTATTTCACTCTTTGATTCACGCACATTCAACTAACACTCTCTCCCTTTGGCTTACCGATGAGTGAAAAAGAACTTAAAGGAAAAGGAACTATGGGTTGCTTTATCTTTCCCTTTCCTCTATATCATCATTTTCAGCATCAGTGACTGGCGAATACAGGGAAGTAACATGGTGAGTATATCAGTTAGCTCAGGCCGCCATAACAGAGTACTGAAGACTGGGTGGCTTAAACAGCTTATACTTTTCTCACAATTCTGGAGGCAGAAGTCTAAGATTAAGATGTCAGAGTTGGCTTCTTCTCAGTCCTCTCTCTGTGGCTTGTAGGTGCTTTCTCCCTAGGTCTTTAGACAGTCTTCCCTATGTCTTTCCACGTCTGTGTCAAAATTTCTCTGCTTGTAAGGTTCTTGGATTAGGGCCCACACTGATGGCCTCATCTAACTTAATTACCTCTTGAAAGACCCTATCTCCAAATACAGTCACATTTTGCAGTACTGGGGGTTAGGACTTCAACATATGAATTTAGGAGGGACACCATGCACCCACTAACATTAAGAAAGGATATGCTAGTGGTCCCTGGTTGTTCATACTTCTTAGGACAGTGTTGCTTCTCTCTTCATTCAAATTTCCCATCTTTCTCAGACACACCTGATAAAAATGTGTAGACTGAAATATATCCATAAAATGTATAGATCAAAAATACACAATCTAGGGCTTCCCTGGTGGCTCAGTGGTTGAGGGTCCACCTGCCGATGCAGGGGACATGGATTCGTGCCCCAGTCCGGGAGGATCCCACATGCCGTGGAGCGGCTGGGCCCGTGAGCCGTGGCCACTGAGCCTGCGCGTCCGGAGCCTGTGCTCCGCAACGGGAGAGGCCACAACAGTGAGAGGCCCGCATAACGCAAAAAAAAAAAAAAAAAAAAATACACAATCTACAAACTATGTTAAGAGCAGCCCATATTACAGCTTCTACATATAATACTATATGTTACATATTATATCTTCTACACCTATAAGTATCAGACAAAATAAAACAATATGCTGCATGGCAATGAATATAAATCATATTATGATGAAATGGTCTTAATTTTTTAAACGGGCATTTTGATATCTCATCTTTATTCCATGGGCAGAAAGCGCATATGGACTGTCAGCTTCCAAGCTGGACACCTGGCTACCCTAACCTTTTCCTGTCTCACCCTGCTGTTCTATTTCAGCAATTTCAAAGTATGTGTCAGCCACTAATGGTTTGTCAATTCAGCCCCATCTGTGTTGTGGTTCCTGAAATTCTTCCCAGTGTGTGGCAATTCATTATTTGATATTCCTAGTGTCCAGTGTTGCTGGAATTCTATGTCAGTTTTTATGCTTCCAGGAGTATTCAGTGGGGGTGGCAGGAAGGGCACATCAGCTAGATGCCTTCGGAGCCAATAAATCCACCTGCTATACTGTCACTTAGAAACAAAGAAAGAGTCATGGATTCTCTGGCATCAAATAAAGCACCTGCTGCATACTACCTTATAATATTGGTTTGGAACACACATACACACACACATACACACACAAATTAGATGTCACTCATGTGGGAGACCTGCCTCAAGGATATATCCAGGACTATACTCAATTCGCCAAACTCACCCACTGCTGTTGTGTGTTGGTTCTGCTTTAGGAGCTAAAGACCCTGATCTAAGGGGACAAGACGTAAATATATAGAAATGTAACATGTCAGGAGTTGAAAGTGTTATAAAAAATTAAACAGGGATGGGAGTTAGAGGGGACTCTGGGTGGTGGGGTGCTACTTTAGGTAGAGTCACCATGCACATCCACTCTGATGGGGTGACATTTGAGAAGAGACCAGAAGGAAAAGAAGTAGCCACACAGACATCTAGGGAGGTGAGCTCAGAGGAAACAAGAGCACAGGCTCTGAAGCAGGAGCTTCATGTGTCTGAGGAAGAAAGAGGACGCCAGTGGCCCTACAGAACAGATGGAGGAGACGAGGTTTGAGATTTAATTGTGATTAAGGTAAGAATCCAATGGAGTATTCACAGCAAGGAGTGGTGTGATCTATCCACCCAGGAGCAATAGCTCTAGGAGGCCAAGGGCTGAGGCAGAGCTGCCCCTAGGAGAAGGCTGCTACAATAGCCCAGGAGAAAGATGATGGCGGCCTGCACCAGGGCAGCAGTGTGGCCATGGTGAGTTGTGGTCAGATTTGGGATGTAATATGATGGATTCTCTAATGAATTAGATTTGAGGTATGGGTGAAAGAGAACTGTCAAGGATGATTCCAAGTTTTTAACCCAAAGAGCTAGAAGAATAGAATCGCCAACTACTGTAATTCTACAACTTTTCCTCCTTTATAAAGAAATGACATTGAGGGCTTCCCTGGTGGCGCAGTGGTTGAGAGTCCACCTGCCGATGCAGGGGACGTGGGTTCGTGTCCCGGTCCGGGAAGATCCCACATGCCGTGGAGCGGCTGGGCCCGTGAGCCATGGCTGCTGAGCCTGCGTGTCCAGAACCTGTGCTCCACAACAGGAGAGGCCACAGCAGCGAGAGGCCCGCGTACCGCACAAAAAAGAAATGACATTGTAAAGCAAGTGAGCATTTTCTAGGATGATAGTGGACAACCTGTAGTTAATTCTAATTTATAAACTAAAATAATATTTTAAAGTTTTTATTTCTTGACCACTAAACAATAAAGTACATGTAACATTCCTCATAATTGATAGTTGTGATCCCAATGTACATAACACCACATTTAGATTTTTCTGCAAGTACTTTATTTGGAGACCTAAAGAATAAATGAGCACTCTGTGTTCCCCAAATGCAAGCTTATTTTAAGCTATTGTTTCAACTGGAAACCACTTTGGAGAACTCTGAGTATGTTTTTGTAAAGATGCAATAATCAGCCACGATTTATAAATCGAGGGATCATACAATTCATCATCCAAACTAAGACATTTTTGTTCTTTTTGTTTTTTTTGTTTTGTTTTGTTTTTGCGGTACGCGGGCCTCTCACTGTTGTGGCCTCTCCTGTTGCGGAGCACAGGCTGCGTACGCGCAGGCTCAGCGGCCTTGGCTCACGGGCCCAGCCGCTCCGCGGCATGTGGGATCTTCCCGGACCGGGCACGAACCCATGTCCCCTGCATCGGCAGGCGGACTCTCAACCACTGCGCCACCAGGGAAGCCCCAAACTAAGACATTTTTAAGGGGGTGTTCTAATAATGACGCTGTAATAATGGATGGTCCAGGCAGTCTGGTTATGGAGCGTGATCAGAATAGACGCAGAAACTAACAAAGTGGTAAGTAGGTTCCAGAAGGGTGATCTGTGGCAGAGGCCTGAGGAGTGTGACAAATCAGGCTTGATCCTGGCTGGTTTTGCAGCACAAGATGGTCTACCTTAAAGGTGGGGCAAAAGAGTTTCTAAGTAGAGTTAGCTATGAAGATGGGATGGCAGGAGAGCCATCTGGGTTGCTGCAATACAGGGCAGAGAAGAGAGAACAGACATTGCGACATCAGGGTCTGGCCAAGAAAGCTGGATTCGGGACAGGCTGCCATCCCCGCAGCAGTCAGGGAACCAGAGAGGAAGTGCAGTCCCAGTCACTGGACACCCAAGTGTCGCAGTCCCATGAGGAACCCTCATACGGCTTAAGACAGTCAAACTATCCCAAACCTCAGCTAGTTATGGGAAGCAGTGCGATTCTTAGCGCTCTATTTGCCGGGTCTAAATGAGCCTCGTTCTCAAGCTGGAGGCTCAAAAATGAAGAATGCCTGAAAGAGACTCACAATCTATATCATTTTGCACCCATAGAAATAACAAGACGTGGATACATCCTATAAAATGTCAAAGGCTACCAACAAAGGGCAGTTAAAATTGGTATTAACGATTTTCAAACAAACAAAAAATCATAGAGAAAAAATAACACCAATCAGTTTTGCCAAATATACAGAGATATATTTTGCAATATTTGCTTTAAACCTCTTATTTGTTTTTGTGAAGTAAAACATTAGGGAATGCAGCTAAATTCCACTGTTTATCCACCCCTAACCCATCACATTTCTCTTCCTCCCTCCCCAGATGTAACCACTACCCAGAATTGGATGTTTCCATTCCCATGCACATTTTTTATGGTTTTGCTAAATACCGGTTATACGTTAAAATACACTATTGTTATAAATGTTTTAAAACTCTATATAAAGGGTGTCATATTATTTGTAGTACTCTGCAACTTGTTTTTTCTTACCACATTATGTTTTTGAGCTATATCCATTGTGCTAATGTAACTCTATTATTTCAAAATGTGAAATTCCATTATATGAGTATACCAAAACTACACACACACACACACAAATAGATGAGAGATAGATGATAGATAAAGATAGATGATAGAAAGATAGATGATAGATAGATAGGTAGGTAGATAAACTATTGTTATGTCAATCGATGTTTAGATTGTTTCCAATTATTTGCTATTACTAAGAATGTATTAATAGCAACGAAAATGCCTTCACGTTTCTCCCTGCGTCCACATAAGAGGTTTCCTTGAGCAGTCGTTTCCAGTGGGGCAGGATCACCCCTTAGGAAACAATTTAGCATTTTGTCGGGGACAGTTTGGTTGTCACAATGATTGGGTGGCACTCATGGCATTTCCTGTGCTGAAGCCAAGAGCACAAAGACCTGTCATGTATCCTACAGTAAGAGTTTTGTGTAAATGAAAAACCTGTCTATAAGTAATCCAAGCCTAGAACCTTATTCCTTCTTATACATATGAACACAAACTATTGTTCATGTATCCTGATGTTCAATGTAACTACTATGTAAATTGAGGCAAGATTATATTTTGTTCACAGCTTCATTAATAGTCGTTTGCGGGGCTTCCCTGGTGGCGCAGTGGTTGAGAGTCGGCCTGCCGATGCAGGGACACGGGTTCGTGCCCCGGTCTGGGAAGATCCCACATGCCGCGGAGCGGCTGGGCCCGTGAGCCATGGCCGCTGAGCCTGCGCGTCCGGAGCCTGTGCTCCGCAACGGGAGAGGCCACAAGTGAGAGGCCCGCGTACCGGAAAAAAAAAAAAAAAAAAAAAGTCGTTTGCCATTTTGGAAAATTTCATCACCAATAGTAAGAGAACTTTTGAGTGGCCAAAACAAACCTGTACTTTAAAAAATCCCATTCACGTGATCTATGCAGGCATGTACTTCCTCATTATTCCCAAGCACATACATATTGAAATACATATTTTATGATGTTATTTCTCCTTTATATTTAGGTAATGGCATTATACTGACTTCTGTCCGAAATCAAAAAGAGGGTGATGTTGTTATAAAAAGAGTGTTGGATGTGTCAGACAGACACATCCGTGTGTGTGTGTGTGTGTGTGTGTGTGTGTGTGTGTGTACTATATACATATGACAACCAGCAAGTACACCCTTAACATTACTATCTTTACCAATTTTCCTTCTAGAGTAGTTATGCTAGTTTTTTTTTTTTTACTCCTTATTCCCTCCGGTTTTATTGAGATATAGTTGACATACAGCACTGCATAAGTTTAATGAATAAGCATGATGAAGTTTGATGAAGATTCATCTTCTCATACAGATACAAAATAAAAGAAAATGCTTCTTCCTTGTGATGAGAACTCTTAGGATTTACTCTCAGCAATTTTCATATATAACATGCAGCAGTGTTCATTGTATTAATCATGTTGTACATTACTTCCCTAGCACTTATTTATCTTGTAACTGAAAATTTGTACCTTTTGACTACCTTCATCCAATTTCTCTTCCCCCTACACCCTTCCTCTGATGACCGCAAATCTGATCTCTTTTTCTATGAATTTGTCTGTTGTTTGCTGAGGTATAGTTGACCTACAACCCTATTTTAGTTCCTGTTGCCTAACATAGTGGTTCGCCATTTCTATACATTACAAAACAATCACCACCATTAGTTGTGCTAGTTTATAATCCCACCAGCAGTGCTTGAGAACTTTGTCCCACGTGCTTGCCAACTCCTGAATTGTCACTTTTTAAAAACTGACTGCCTATCTAATGGGTATGACATGAACTCTGATTGTTGTTTAATTGCCATTTCCCTGATACTAGCAAGACTGGGAATCAATTTCATATGTTTGTGGGCCTCTCAGGGTCCTTCTTCTGGAGAATTTCTGGTTCACATCATTCACCCACTTTTATCCAATTATTTTTATAGATTCCAGACCTAACCAACCGTTTTTTCATTCTACGCTTTACTAATGTCCACCACTCCCTGTAATGTCTTTTTACTTTGATTCTGATATCTTTCATTCTATGAAAGTTTTTCATATTAATGCAAACAGATTCATCAAAATACTCCTTTTTCTTTCTTATTTTCAAAATCTTCCTTAACTTCAAGTTTAAATTTCTACCACGATCATTAACATTTTGCTTTTTACATATATGTCTTTACGTGACCTGGAGTTGATTTTTGTGATTAGGATAAGGTAGGAATCTAATTTTTTTCTGATGAAATAACTAATTCTCCCCAGCATTATATGGTGAATCCTCCAACCTTTCCCTGTTTGTAATGCTTCCTCTACCAAATAGACACAGATCTGTTCCTGAACCCTCTCTTCTGCTGATGTGTTTGTTTTTCTAGACCAGAAACAATACCACTATCTTAATTAGCTCAGCTTTATAACAAGTATGGACATTTGGTAGGACAAATTCCCCTGTTAATTCTATTACCCATTTTCAAAACTGTATAGGCTATTCTTAATCCTTTGTTTTTCCATATGAATTTTAAGGTCAGCTGGTCACATTCCATGAGAAATCTGCATGAATTTTAATTGGAAGTGCATGATATTAATGGATAAACTTGCAGAAAAGTGGCATCTTTATATTAAGCCTTTCCATCTATGTGTTTGTAAATTTCCTTTCAATCAAGTCTTCATTTATGTTGTAGCAGATTCTGCTACTTGCCTTCCCAGCAAACTTCTAACTTTTCTTCCTTGATAACAAAATACAAATTTTTTTAGAGATGGCAACAAGCCTGGCCTCAGGTGATGAACGTGCGGTAGATAGTCAGCAAATGGCATCTACTTACTATCATCACCCGGTGGTCCACCATTCAGCAACCAAAGCAAAATGAAGCTCTATGCGGGAGTTGGCAAATTACAGCCCACAGGCCGGATCTGTCCACTTCCTGTTTATGTAGAGAAGCTTTTCTTGGAACACAGCCACGCCCAGTTACTTACATGTTGTCTATATCTACTTGCACACTAGAGCAGCAAACATGACTCGTTGCATCAAGTGTCTGACCAGAGAGATGGCCATTGAAGCATACCTAGCTTTTTCACAAAAAATGTCTACCAACCCCTGGCTTCGGCAGTATTTGTAGCCAGATATCAGCTTGGCTGTTTCTATCCTGTTTTCCAGATGCTGTCTGTTCCATTCATTTTGCAACTTAAAGTATCCATGGGGTCCAGAGTTAGCTGAACTCTTCTGGAAAGACTTTTAACTTCCTGATAAAGGCAATGACTATAATAGAAAAGCTTGCTGTCACCAACTCTTCCATCTTTTTTCTGCCTCAGCTGCAGACTTGATGCCTGGACCTTTGAAAGCAGTCTGGCAATTATGGGACAACTCTTACAGGGGGGAAGATGGAGGGCAAACACTAAGCTGAGGATGGCAGACAAAGCCAGCTACATAATTTGCAGGGCCCAATACAAAACTGAAAACACAGGGCCCCTTGTCCAAAAAGCAGGGATAAAGCGCTGTTAAAGGTATTACTCTCTCTTGCTTTGCCATGATATTTTTTTATTTGCAGTTTAATAGAGTTCTCAGTAAAGAAAAATTAAAACCTCAAGTGGTTAGCATGAATTTTACCATTTTCTCTATATCATGCAATGCCAGTTTTAAATGCAAATATAAGAGTATTCAACTCATTTGCAGAAACCCGAAATTACATAATTTGTATTTCATAGCTTGGACACGCATACATATTTCATTCGTACCAGAACAGTAGAAATTCTGCACAAGACTAACTCAGTTGTCTTTATTTCATGCCTCTATTTGCACACATTCAACCAACGCTCTCTACCTTGGACTTACTGATAAGTAAGGAAGGACTGAAAGGAAAAGATACAATGGGTTGCCCTATCTTTCGCTTTTCTCCTATGTCATCTTTTTCAGTATGAAATGGCTAATACACAGGGAAGTGACGGAAGTAAGAGAGGATATGATAGGGACCCTTGGTTGTCCGTGTCTCTCAGAATGTCACTGCTTCCTTTCTGTATCTGAAGCAAGTTCTGGTTTGAATGGAAAAATAGCCTCCCTGGGCTGTAATCTCCCTGATTCAGTCAGATGGAACACGGCTAACTGGTCCTCACTTTGAGTCTCACTGATTTCCCGTGCATCGTGGGTCCAGTGGAATTCTGTGCTTGCGGGATATCACAGAGACGATGCAAGGAATGAGACACGCAAGTTACACATCCTCCTCTGCTCACACACTTGTGCCACTGTCCCATTGGATGTCATTTACAAAACACAAATTCAAATATAAAATTATCAAGACTTTCCAAACAGCAGAGCACTAAACCAAGCACAGAGACCTTCTGAGTGTGGACCCCTGTTTGATTTGACAGATCTCATGCCCACAAAGCCAGCCCTGATGGCCGAGCAAAACCAGCACAAAGGACCCAGAACACGGCCAACGGCGTTGAGCTGCCAAAGCATACGTTCAGACATTTTCTTCACTAAACAATAAATGTCCTCATGATTTAGATACGATTTTCTTTTTCTCGCAGCTGAAACCACTCCATGTCTTTTGTTAGATTTATTCCTAGGCCCATCAGAGTTTTTATTGCTATTATAAAAAAGAACATTATAAATTATATTTTCTGTTTATTTGTGGCTGTGGTATGTTAATATAAATGATTTTTGTATACTGGTACTTTATTCAGAATCTTTGTCAAGTTTGCTTATTAGTTCTAATAAGATTCTCTCTGATCCTCTTGGGTTTTAATCACAAATATGTAAATATAGTGTGTAAATATTGGAAGTGTTGGCTTGTTTTTTCAACCTTCATGCCTTTTTTTCCTGGTTTTACTACAACTAGCTTATACCTCCAGTACAATGATGAGCAAGGTCGCCGCTCTTCTTACTGACTTCAAAGGAAATTCTTCTGTTCATCATTAAGTATGCTACAGAATTTTGATGAATACTTTTTATCAAGTAAAAGAAATTCACTGCTATTTCTACTTTGCAGAGAGTTTTTATAATGAAAGGAAGCAGAGTTTTATCAGATGATTTTTCTGCATCCACTGAGCTAATCCATTGTTTAGTGTCATTGAGTATTTAATGTAGAGAATTACATCAATAAATTCTTTCATTTTAAGCCTTCTTTATATTCCCAGACTAAACCCAACTTGATTATGAAGTATTATATTATACACACATACTCAGATACACATCCATACACAAACGTATATATATGAATCTAATATGAACATCTATTTCATAAATGGTATTAGATCATAATTTTCCTTTCTTGCTCTGTTCTTGTCTGGTTTTGTTATCAAGATTATATTAGCCTCAAAAAAAGAGATGGGATGCATTCCCTCTTTGCTTATTATCTTTATTTATTCACTAATGAATATATATAACAAATACTTATAACATGCTGCAAAATATAGGAGTTATCTGTTCCTGAAATGTTTGGGAAAATGTGCCTATAAACGGCCTGGATCTTGCATGGTTTTTTTTTTCTTTGTTTTTCTTGTTGTTATATTTTTAACTGCTGATACAATATGGTTTGTTGCTTCTTGATTCAATAATAGTATGTTATATTTTTTTCCTAGAAATTTTCCATTCCACTTGGGTTTTTTTTTAATTTAATTTAATTTTTTTAAATACAGCAGGTTCTTATTAGTTATCCATTTTATACACATCAGTGTATATATGTCAATCTCAATCTCCCAGTTCATCCCACCCAGCCCCCACCGCTTTCCCCCTTTGGTGTCCGTACACTTGTTCTCTACATCTGTGTCTCTATTTCTGCCTTGCAAACTGGTTCATCTGTACCATTTTTCTAGATTCCACATATATGCGTTAATATACAGCATTGGTTTTTCTCTTTCTGACTTACTTCACTCTGTATGACAGTCTCTAGATCCTTCCACATCTCTACAAATGACCCAAGTTCATTCCTTTTTATGGCTGAGAAATATTCCATTGTATATACGTACCACATCTTTATCCATTTGTCTGTCGATGGGCATTTAGTTTGCTTCCATGTCCTGGCTATTGTAAATAGTGCTGCAATGAACTTTGGAGTGCATGTGTCTTTTTGAATTATGGTTTTCTCTGGGTGTATGCCCAGTTCCACTTAAGTTTTCAGCTGTGTAAAATTCCTCGTAGCTCCATCACAACAATGGTTATATTTCATACCTTTATCAGTTTATAAATTCATATTCCCACTGGATTATAAACGCTCTCAGGTCTGGCACTAGATCTATTCTCTTCTCTATGCCTGGAATCTAGTACATGAGAGATACTCATGTACCACTTGTTGAGTGAGAAAATGAATGAATGAATGTCTACTTAAAGAAAACTCCGGGAAGCCTTTTTAATCTCCAATTCACATGCTGTTCTGCTGTACTTTTCTATTTCTATTATTAACTATGTTGTATGACAATGCAGGGATTAAAGCACCTTAGTTGAGTAGCAGATTTAGGAAGATTTTGGTGCATTTCAAGAATAATTCAAACTCATGTTAAACAACCATTTTATCGCTTTATGTAATTTTTAATATCTTTAATAACAACTCAATTCTCTCAAACTACATTTCACTGCAACAAGTTCTGAAAGTTTTCTTCCTTTCATGAAAATTAAACCTTTCCAACCAAGTAACAGTTGCTAAGGGATTTGGAATGGAGATTAGCATAGATTTGGGTAGCACAAATGATCTTTTGTGCATGGTAAACAGTCTACTTTTCATTTTAAAAAGTAATATCCTTGTCTGTGATGCTCACTAAGATTAGTCTAAAAATAAGCTAAATATAATCCTCTTCTCTTTAATTTCCATGAGGCCAGCACCACTTGATCTGATTATGTAATGCCCAAAACTCAAGTTTACTGTCTAAGTGCATAGGGCCTCCATGTCCTGATGCTGACAGAGTCTTAGGCAATAATTCAACTTCTATCTCTTTAAGGAGGTTCTGAAAATATGCTTAGGGACAGGCAGCCCAAAAGAGAGAGATATTTTAATTTTGTTACTTCAGAATTTTGGAAATTACTCACATATAGATGGATAGATAGATATCATATATACATATGTGTGTGTGTGTTATATATATATTTGGTCTATCATTTTGTTTGATAGATTCCCACACCTCCTACAAATTTCCTTCACTTTATTTTTAACATCTTTATTGGAGTATAACTGCTTTACAATGGTGTGTTCGTTTCTGCTACATAACAAAGTGAATCAGCTTTAGATCCTTATCACCTTTTCCCAGGGAAGTGTCTTTGCTATCCTTACTCTCACCAGCTACAAGTCTATTGAAACAGGCCCAGGAGCAGGAGGGGGGAGTCCTACCTGGCTGCTTCCACTCTAGGTCTTCCCAACAAAGGGGTCAGCTTCAGGACAAGGTCACCTGTGGTCCATGGCCCATGACTTCTCCCTGGGACAACATTCCTAATGTTCGTTGTGTACATCTGATTCTCCTCCTCTGCTGGAGATCTCCAAGCTCATCACAAATCTCCAAATAAACAACTAGATTTTACCAAGAAGATCTTTTAAAAATACTCCTCAAGGATGACTTTACCATGACCATGGAACGAAGTGTCAATAAGAGATAATACAGCTACTTCAAGATACAGAGTGAAATCTAAGAAGATGAGTTGGTGATCAGATAGCAGCTAGTTTATCACTGGAATGCACAAATGTGTGAGAAGAGTAACCTTAAATATTAAAAAACTCGATCTTTGCAAACTTGGTGATTAATGAACTCAGCAGTATTTCTGGAGCGTCTGCTATATGGTTGGCATGCTAGTAATTCTTGGGAGGGGGACAAAAATCATGCCTTTACGGAATTTATAATCTATTGAGAGTGATAGGATATCTCCTATAACCATATTAAAAAATATAAACTGAATTACTTTGAATTCTACAGTTTATCTTTCTATCAGAAAAGCAATTATACACATATGTTTCTAGACCCTTCACAGCTCCTAGATTTCTAGGTGACTTCTAGGGTGGAAAAATTTACACTCCTGTAAAGCAGACCATAAACAACTGAAGTACAACAAAACACTATAGCACTGGAGACCAAGTAGAAGGGGAAGAGAACTTTATACAGTGTAAGGTAAGGATTAGGTCCTAAATGGATTCTCAGACTTGACTATACATTGGCAGGACTGGCTACATAATTTGTGGAGCCCAGTGCAAACTAAAATGTAGGGCTCGTTGTTCAAACATAGGAAAAGGGGCACTAAAGCAGTGAGGTTTTTTTCCACATTCTCTCTCTTGACCGGTAAAAGTGCTTTTTATTTGGTATTTAATGATGTTCTAAGAAAGAAAATTTTAAATCTCAAATTACTATAAAATGTTGTCATTTTCTTTATATTGTACAATGCTAGGCTTAAAAGCAAATATAAGAGCGTTCAGCTCACGTGTAGAATCACCAAAAGTACACAATTTGTATTTCACAGCACATATTTTATTTTTATTAGAACAGTGGAAATGTTGTGCAAAACGAATCGATCGTCTTTATTTCACTTTTTGATTCACACACATTCTACCAACACTCTCTATCTCCCGATGAACAAGGAAGGTCTAAAAAGAAAAGTTTTGCCTGATCATTCCCTTTCCTTCCAAGTAAGAGAAAGTTGCAAATGAAATGGCTAATATAGGGAAGTGATGTAAGTAAGAGATGGAGTGATAGGGTTCCTTGTAGTTCTTAAGAAATCATTGTTCTCCTCTGCATTTGAAGCAAGTTCTGGTTCGATTGGAAAGAGAAGCTTCTCTGGGCTGTCATCTCCCCCACTTACTCAGGAGTAGATGTAACACGCTTACAGGTTACACGCTTAACTTGTACTCACTTTGTATCTCACACCTCACTGAATTCCCATACATCGTGGGTCCACCAGAGTTCAGTGCTCATGGAGCATCAGGGAGGTTATACATGAATGGCATGCTCCCTGGTCCCATCAAACTTAACATAAAAAACACAGTGTCAAAGATAAAATTATTATGAATTTCAAGACAGTGACGGCAGAGCCTTGAATCAAGCCTGGGCGCCTTCTGAGCACTGGGCCATGAAGCCAGCTACGCACATTGGACTCATTTGAGGAGCTCTGAAACATACTGATGCCTGGTAGTTGACTCTAGAGGTTGTGATTTAATTGTAGCCTTGGCCTGAACATCAGAAATTTTACAAATCCTCTAAGAGATTCAATGTGAAAGGAAGGTTGAGAACCCCTGGGATTAAAAGGTTCCAGCATTCAAATGCAAACTATTGTATGTAGAATGGATAAACAACAAGATCCTACTGTATAACACAGGCAGCTATATTCAATATCCTGTGATAAACCATAATGGAAAAGAAAATGAAAAGGAATGTATATATACATGTAACTGAATCACTTTACTGAACAGCAGAAATTAACACATTGTACATCAACTATATTTCAATTTTTTTTAAAAAGTGGGGAAAAGGGCTTCCCTGGTGGCGCAGTGGTTGAGAGTCCGCCTGCCGATGCTAGGGGACACCGGTTCGTGCCCCTGTCCAGGAAGATCCCACATGCTGCGGAGCGGCTGGGCCCGTGAGCCATGGCCGCTGAACCTGTGTGTCCGGAGCCTGTGCTCCACAACGGGAGAGGCCACAACAGTGAGAGGCCCGCATACAGCAAAAAAAAAAAAAAAAAAAAAAGGTGGGGGAGAAAAAGGGTTCAAAGTGAATCAAAGAACTCACTAATATTCAAAGAAGCATATATTGGGACCATGAGTTACCACTTTTCACCGTACCATTAAAAGGGTTTTTTTTTTTCATTAAAACCATCCAGTGTATTGTTACATCAGCGTGTTGAGAATGAACCTTCTTAGAGGTTTTGCTGCAATGAAAACTGGTTCCTTTTTAAAGGACATATTGATAGACTTATCAAACTTCTAAATGTAAATTAAAGCAACATTGTTTGTAAAAAAGAAGAGGAGGTATATGGGAAAAGAATCTAAAAAAGAATGAATATAGGTATATGTATATCTGATTCACTTTGCTGTGCACTTGAAACTAACACAACATTGCAAATCAACTACACTCCAATAAAAAATTTTTTAATTTTTAAAAAATATATTCTTAGAAAACAAAAAGGAGGAGGAAGAGAAGGGAAAAAAAAAGGGAAAACAACTTAAATGTCCAAAATAAGAAAATGATTAAATAAATAATGGTACAACC
Organism: Phocoena phocoena; assembly: GCF_963924675.1. Classification (NCBI taxonomy): domain Eukaryota; kingdom Metazoa; phylum Chordata; class Mammalia; order Artiodactyla; family Phocoenidae; genus Phocoena; species Phocoena phocoena. The sequence continues at coordinate 14,750,451 of NC_089235.1, forward strand.
GTGTAATGAATTATCAGGCACCCATTAAAAAAAAAAAAAAAGGCAAAAAGATGTAAACCTAGATGTGCTGACACAGAAGAAAAAAAAAAAAGTCCATGATATATGGTCAAGATAAAAAGTTTCAGAACTGCATAGGAGCTCATTTTTATAAAATGTAAGGAAATAAATCATCCATATATCTGTGTATATATATATAGACTAAGAAAAATATTGGGAAGATATCAGTTAAAGAGACAACAGTTGCTAACTCTGGGTAGTGGAATTTGTGTAACTTTCACTTTTTACCTTATACATTTTTATTTAATTCAACTGTGTTACAGTTATGTATTAGCAAAGAATAAGAAAAGAAAAAGTGTTCATGGGAATGCAAAAAGAAGTCATTAAATTTGGATTCCAGAAACATTATATATATCCTCACATTCATTTTCCACAGATTATGAAAAACATCACGTCCGTTGTTTATGTTTTAGTTTCTCCATTTGAAAAAATAGGAATGTTGGTTCATATCTCTTACTTCTCAGATATAACTGAAAGCATTATGTATTGTCCAGAGACTAAATATGAATTCAAGCGATTATCATTACAAATACTGAGTATACATCTCAGCTTTAAAATAATATACTAATATTTGAAATATTATAAATCATACCAAACTCAGATGGATTTCCTGATTTTGTCATGAGACAAAATCAAGTCAGACTACTTGGGCAAAGGCCACCATCCAAGACCTCATGATTTATTATTGAAAGAAGCAGGGGTTTGATATTTTAAGATAGTTAACATGGAACAGTCTCACTCAAGCCTTGCTATTGTTCCCAAAGATGTCCTTATTCCTTCAGAAAAAGATAAATGGTCCCTATTAAGATGGAGAATAATCAAAAGGAAAGCACTCCCTCACTAATTCCCATCTCCATAGAAACCACTTAGCTCCCCAAGCCTCTTGTCTACAGACATCAGTCCACAGTTTTCTGATATTAGGCAGTCTGAACTCAAAGTCTGCATTCTCTCACATTGTGATACCTTGAAGGGCGAGTTGAAAGAACAGAAAGACTTGGGCCGAATTTTTAAAGACCCCACTGCATCACATTTAAATCCTTCCTGTTATTTTCAAGTTTCTAGGAAACTGTCCTGAACACAAGTTACAAAGGTGTAAGAATGTGCTTTTTATCAGAGTACCCTTAATCCTGGATATCCCTTCTGTTATTTACACTCAAATGGTGCATTGATAAGAAGTTTCTCTCTTCCCTGACTTTTTTTTTTAATATGTATATCCTCAGAAGAGGGAGCAGGCTGTGGGAATTTTTACCTGCTGTGTGAATGAGTCACTTCAATGTGGCAGTGATAGATGAGTGGTATTCACTTCCCAGGTCCCTTTGTTCCTATTCAGATCTCAGGTTGGGGGATGTTATGGTAAATAGCCTAAGGCTGATTGAAAATAATTTAACTCAGTGGCTAATTGGATTTAATAATTACACCAGAGCCTTAAATGCATTGAAGTCCATTGACCTGAAAAAGACTTATCAAACTAGAATTCTGGGGTGAGTTGGACTGATAGAATTTTAGAGATCATTTAAGTCAGGATTCTAACCCTAGCTAATTGCTGGCGTAGACTGCGGAACTTTGAAAAAACAAAAAAATTAATCAGAGATCCCCCTCCCTGCATCCCATATCCACTGAGAATCTAGACGTGTTGGGCCCCAAAATTTGTATTTTTATCGAGATGTTCCATTATTTCTATCATCAACTAAATTTGGAAACTACTTTACTAGCATCATTTGTCACCCTCCCCCCTGCCCATTTTACAAACAGTAATGTTGATACATGGTGTCTAATTCAGCGATCTCAGTGCCTTTCAAATACAGATAATGAATGAAAGGGATGGGCCAGGATAAGAGTAGAGAGTGGTGAGGACAGTGGCCACCAAGATGGCACAAAGCTCAAAGGGATGGTACTACTCAGCTCTGGTCAAGTGTCACAGAAAATGAGACCCAAGATCAACTGATTATCACACACACACAGAGGTTTTTTTTTTTCCCCAACAGAAATCTGATTTTTAGGAGGAAATGCTGTAGGAAAACCAAAACATGTGTTTGCACTGAATCTTGGCTTTTCACTACCAGTTTACCACCCCTTATAGAAAAAAGTGACTTGTCTGACATCACGCAAACAGAAGTGCGACACAGAGAATAACTGAGGTTTTTGGGTTTCTAGGCAAAATTCTTGCCTTTACCCTGTGCTCTCATTCCTTCAAGCGATAGCAACTTGTAAAAGTCAGAGGGAGGATGACCTTAAGTTGCCTCCCAACACCAGATTCTATGATTTTATCCTAGTCGACATCTCGAGGTCTTTTTATAGTGATTTTGCATCCCTCTTTTAAGAGACTTGCTTGGCATTTAAAAAGGCATAGTTTACACTCCAGTTAAAATAAAAACTCATGGCTCACTGAGAACGTATGACCATTCCCCTATGTCTTCTGCTCCACAGCAATAATCAGAAGCTGACTGTCCAGTGGCTTTGTTTTCATTAAACCTGAATTTTGACTAAAACTTTAACAGTGAATTTTTAAAGTGTGTATTGACAGCCTTAAAAATGGACTTCAGGGTGAGTCAGACCGAGAAAGACAAATATCCTATAATATCGCTTGTATGTGGAATCTTAAAAAAAAAAAATGATACAAATGAACTTATTTACAAAACAGAAATAGAGTCACAGAGGTAGAAAACAAAGTTATGGTTGCCAGGGCTGAAGAGGGTAGGAGGATAAATTGGGAGACTGGGATGGACATATACCCTCTACTATATATAAAATAGATAACTAATAAGGACCTACTGTATAGCACAGGGAACTCTACTCAATACCCTGTAATGACCTATATGGGAAAAGAATCTAAAAGAGTGTTTATATGTATATGTATAACCGATGCACTTCGTTGTACAACAGAAACTAACACAACATTGTAAATCAACTATACTCCAATAACCATTTTTAAAAGATGGGCTTCAGGGAATATTATTTATAACTGCAGACGAAATGCTTAGATGCCAACATCGAGCCGATTTAAGCGCCGGATGATTCACTGTGTGCTACCATTTTTTAACCACGTGTCTGTAGCCATCTGCTACCAGGTCTTGCCCCACCAGCTCCAGCAGCGCTATTTCCTCCGGTCCCTTCCGTTTCCCCGGGTGACAGAAAACATGGCGGCAACAACCCATGGCTGAGAAGTGCCTGAACTGAGAAGACTTCCAAGGCTAACGTTGCTTCCCTCCAGAGGCATGAAATTTCACACTTCACTTGCTCACACCCCTTGAAATTCTATCCCTCAGAAATGTATTTTGGTTAACTTGCTGACCTCTCTTCAAATGTGAAACCCCGTAGTGTGGATTTGCTTAGCAGTTTGCTTTAGATGAGCGCTTCTGGAAAGCCACTGGTCTGTAAAGCTGTAATGCGGAGAAAAGGAGACTTGTGGGCCTGGGTCACTTCAGAGGCTCACAGACCGGTTGAGACCAGGGGAGGATGGCGAGACCAACAGCAAAAATACCTGGACACTTGGATGTGAAGGAAAAGATAAGAAAGGGAACTGGACATAGTCCCAATGCAAACTGAATCTTACCCCTAAACTTAGTTATATCTTGTGAAGGAGTCAGGAAGTCAGCCTAGACCCAGCTGACCACCATATTAATGAAGCTTCAAAGCCTCCAAATCGTGTTTTTTTCTTATATCTATTTCCCTCCCCTCCTACCATTTCTTTTTTCTGTCTTGGGTTGGTAATTACTTTTTAGTCATTTATGTTGAAATTTTATGACACCTGACTAGGATTTATTTCCAATTCTTATTAAGACCAGTTATAATTTTTCTAGGAAGACCCAAACCAAGAAAAATCCTTATACTGATTACATAGGCACATGTAATTCATTTTAAAATTAGTTAATAATTTTTCCTTAGGAATACCTCTGTATTATTGATATGTACTAGAAGAAAGAAAAGGTTGACCCCTTTGTTGTTTTAATACCAAAAAATATTGAAATTACAATTGTTAAAAGTAGTTGAGGGGCTTCCCTGGTGGTGCAGTGGTTGAGAGTCCGCCTGCCGATGCAGGGGACGTGGGTTCGTGCCCTGGGCCGGGAAGATCCCACATGCTGCGGAGCGGCTGGGCCCGTGAGCCATGGCCACTGAGCCTGCGCGTCTGGAGCCTGTGCTCTGCAACGGGAGGGGCCGCAGCAGTGAGAGCCCCGCGAACCGCAAAACAAAACAAAAAAAAGTAGTTGAGAGATTCCTCTTGCCTGGAGGGCCAGCTCAGCTCAGACTGGCTCTTTGGAGTAATGTGTTCCAAGTGCCTACGGCCTTTTCCTTTTTTAACTTAAAAAACTGTGGGTTTGCCTGTTACAGTAAAAACGAAATAAACAATAATAACTTTAACTCTTTCTTCCTTTCCTCCTTTCCTTTGTTTAAAAATAATTTACCAAATGCCAAAGACCTGTCAGGCGTTGTCCTAGCCTCTTGGGATGCAAAGATGAATAAAACACTATTCTTATTCTTAAGAAAATATATATGTTGATAAAAACCCAAGGCCATCTGTTTGTTCCAGAATGAAGGCATTGACAAATTGCTAGATCGGAGGAGAGAGGGGTGAGCTCACTCCCCACTGAGTAGTCAGGAAAGTCGGCAGAAAATACACGAGAGCCTAACCCGAAATGAGGAGGGAGGCTTGCTACGTAAAAAAGGAAAAGGACATTTAAGTAGGAGGGATAGTGTGTGCAAAGGTAAAGCGTGCTGGAGGAAACGTGTGTCGGTTCCATGGGATTAGAAATTAGTTAGAATGCACCCAAATGTTCATTGCAGCACTGTTTACAATAGCCAGGACATGGAAGCAAGCTAAATGCCCATTGACAGACAAATGGATAAAGAAGATGTGGTACATATATACAATGGAATATTACTCAGCCATGAAAAAGAATGAAATAATGCCATTTGCAGCAACATGGATGGACCTAGAGATTACCACACTAAGTGAATTCAGGCAGAGAAAGACAAATATAATATGATATCACTTATATGTGGAATCTAAAGAAATGGTACAAATGAACCTACTTACAAAACAGAAATTGAATCACAGATGTAGAAAACAAACTTGTGTTACCAGGGGGGAAAGCAGGGGGGGCGGTAAATTGGGAGACTGGGGTTGACATATACACACTACTATATATAAAATAGATAATAAAAGAAACTGAATAGCACAGGGAACTCTATTCAATACTCTGCAATGACCTATATGGGAACAGAATCTAAAAAAGAGTGGATATATGTGTATGTATAACTGACTCACTTTGCTGTACAGCAAAAACCAACACAACATTGTAAATGAACTATACTCCAATTTAAAAAATCAATTAAAAAGAAAAAAAAGAAATTCGTTAGAGATAATAGAAAGGTGGGTTGGAATAGCAGTTGTAGCCTAAGCAAGAGACTGGGGTGCACAGCTTAGCACACCATGCTCGTAAATCTGGACTTAATTCTGGAGGAAGTTGGGAGTCCTGACAAATGTTCAGTGAGACCAAAATTGTGTTGTACAACATTCTTTCTAGATGCTGAGGGATGGGCGGTAGAGGTAGACGAAAGGCAGCGTTTCCACGCTCAACTATTTTAATCCACTAGAGGACCCTGAAGTAGGCATGACTCCCTTGTCTTCTCTGTACAGATATGGCCTCAGGCTGAAAAAGTTTAAATTACTTGCCCAAGGCCAAGTGGTAAACCAAGGACTCTAACCAGATCTTCTGATTCTCATTCCAGTGAGAATCCACTGGCCCCTACTGGCTTCTGCTTCTCGAGGTGACAGCAACAGCTGCTGTTTGAAGGACACCTACAGTTGGCCTGGTGTTGTACCACACACTTTGCCTTCAGTGGCTCTTCTGAATCCCAGTCAAATCTGTGAAATATAAATTATGATCCCCCTTTTGTAAATGAGGAAACTGAGGCCTGGAGAGAGGAGGCAAATACACATGGACACATTAGTCACAAAGTGGGGACTATCTGAGTCCAGAGACCTGCTCATAGCTAGTCAGCTATAATTCTTTCTGACATGTAAGAAGAAAACCAACCACGCGCCATTAGTCGGCCATGTGAGAGGCATTCACAAAGGTTGAATGAATGTAGAATGAAAGTATGAGTCCAGTGGCAAGTGAGTGGCAGAGCTAGACTTAGAAAGAATGCAGGTCTTTCCACCAACATTCTTCCCATGACCACACATGGCAAAAATCTACTCTGGACCTAATTTATACAGACGACGTTGTCTAACTCACATGGAGAAAAGTTACAGAATGTCTGACGCTGGGTTGAAATCTCTGGCCTCTGAGATAAATCTTTCAAAACCTCATCCTCTTTCCAGTATGTGACCAGCCCAGTGGGGTGGCTCAGACAGGAGCTGACCTTTTAAATGGTATAATGATCAGACCTGGAAAAGTCCAACAGTAGCCTCGGGAAGCTGGATTGAGAATAAGGACTTGTGGCCTTCAAATAAAGATCCTTAACCAATTTTTAATTTTTCACATAAAATGAGCTTAGCTAAATAATAGATGATGAAAACACTTTGCAAATAGAGCTCTCATTTCACGCCAGACTTCGAACGTTACCTAAAACCCACTTTCTCATCCAAACAATCTAGAAAAATGTGATTACACCAGAAAGAAAATGAAGGTAGATACTGAGGAGACATTTGTCTTTTAGGCATTTAACTATGAAATAATTAAATTCAATGGAGTGTGTAATTATACAAAAACGAAACCCAATCTCCCTAGAAATTTCCCCTCTATTACCTCAGGGGAATGAGCTAGACCCTGTTTTTTCTTGTTTGAATTTTCTGTATTAATCTTGTCATGATTAGTTTAAAAAAAAAAAAATCCCGGTATTAACTTGAGGGAGGTTTCACATTTTCTGGAGTTCCCACATAGGGAAAGAGTCTGTCCTGCCATTTCCACATGGAGCTTTCTGGTACCTGGCGGCAAGCAAAAGTGGCTGGAAGCACAGCATCCTTGGCTGTGGCCCGTCTCTGCGCCTGAGACTGTGGGTTTTCGTAGAACAAAGGCCTTTCTCATCACAGGTGCAGAACTGATAAGCGTGGCCTTTTTTTTTTTAACTATAAAATTCAGATAAATCTCTTTAAAGTGCTCATGGGCTAAACTCTTTAACTGACATAGAATATGTCTTCTGAAAAGTATATTTTGAGATAACCATGTTTTATTAACATTTAGGGGCTTATTAAAACTGTAAGGAGATAAGGGGAGAATGCATTTTTCAGATTCCAGTTGGATTTTTCACCCTTCTGTAAACTATGTGACCCACATATATTTAGTTACTGCTTAAAATTTTTCAAATTGAAATATAGTCATCGTACAATATTATGTTAGTTTCAGTTGTACTACCTAGTGATTGATATTTGCGCACATTATGAAATGATCACCGTGATCAGTCTAGTAACCATCTGTCTCCACATGAAGTTGTTATGATTATTATTGACCATATTCTTTATGCTGTATATTACCTCCCCATGACATTTATTATATACTGGAGGTTTGTACCTCTTAATCTCCGTCACCCATTTTACTCACCCATCCCCACTCCTCCACATATATTGAAATTCTATTTAAAAGTAAAACTTGGTCTGCTTTTTCCTTCACATTTTCATCAGTACTTTGAGAAAGAGACTTGGTCAGTATATCAACAATTTTCCTGAAGCTAGCTGTTTTGAGTTAGCTTACTACTTAGGAATTAACAATTCGGCTAATTCTTTTTCCAGCTCAGCATTCGGTCATCATGGGAGGAAGTATGCAGCCTCTGATAAACCAGCATTTCTCTACCAGCCATTCTTGGTTATACGACAGCAACAGGGTTACAAAGAAGAGACAGCTCCACATACCGTCTTCTCTCTACCAGTATCTTTGCCCATCCTTTTTCCTTGCCTTTTTAGGGAACTTCGAGCAAAGAGAACTACTAATTACAACTCTAGCTGCAATAGATCAAAACACTCGGGTACCACTTTTCTTGCCTTGAGTCCTTTGTCAGATTAAAAGACTGTTGATACAGTAAAAGAGACATCACCATAACTTAATGAATCTATTTTTCTGGTTTTCTTGCTGAAAAATATGACTGCACTTTTGGGATTCTAGAGGCTGCTGCTTTCAAACGCTGAGTCCTCACAGGGATTTTTTTCCCCTCTTCTCCAGAAATTTCCACAGCTGCCAGGGCCCCATTTGCTTTTCAAGACCCTAACTGGGCCATGACTGCCCTGAATCGGATGTTGTAAATTCAGAAAAGCATGAAAAACTCCCCATTTTCTCTCCCTCCCTGAAAGAGGAGGGCAATGCTATAGGTCCCATCACAGGGCAATGCTATAGGTCCCAGCCAGCTGCTTCAAGCGTGTATCAATCTCACAAGAAACTGATTTTGTTTTTAAGTTTTTTGATATACATACTTTAAGGCAAGAACTGGGAGTTCTCTGGAGTGCATTTTCTTGTGGATGTTTTAAACCCACTAGGAACGTTGATCGACGTGTACCATGTGTGGATATGCTCCTATAATTAACACCTAAATCAAACTCCTGCCTTTCTCCATCCTGTGTGGAGTTTACAGATTAATCCCGTTGCAGTTACAATCTTTACTGTGATCCTCTTTAGGGAAATTAAAAAGGCAGGGGCCCTTGGCTTAGACTCTCCAAGTGGGAACAATAGGTCTTAATAAAGTTCTGTTTTCTTGAATGATTCCTTTTTATTTCAATGCAGGACGGTTGCATGAAGGATAAGGAAAGAGATTCCTTGTCTGTTTTGTGTATAAGCACGTGTATTTAATGATGGTGGGTCAAACTATAGCACAACAGCTTGGTCTTTGAGGAAAGGGCTAGATTTCCATCTAAAGAAGATGGTTAAGAGATTCGGAGGTAGCCCACCTGTGTCATTCTGCTCAGTTTTAGGTCCTTTAATACACAATCTCTCCTCAAGAGGTTGTACCCACCATCTTTGCAGGCTGAACTGTCCTCTGAGCTTCTAGCATGCAAAAAAGGGCAATTTGTTTTCTTTTCGTTGCTCTTCTTATTTTTTCTTTTTTGGATAAATAGTGAGAATAACAAGTAAAGTTTCAAGTATACAGTAGCTGCTGCACAGATATCAACTGACATTCTTCTGACTACAGGATGTCTGTGGGCACCAAGCAACTGAAATTTCACTTACTTACTGCATATTCCCTCCATTACAATGTCTACATTGACCAGACCTGAACAGAGCATTCCTTATGCTACTTCATGGTTTTCATACCTATAAATGTATATAACTACTTTTCATTCATGAGCATCTCTGGCTGGAAACAAAATTCTTGCACAGAGTTCGATGAAGCTAAACATGAAATTTAAATGATTTGAAACGAGATGATCAAAATCAGTAATAAATTAATTTTAAACATTTCTGGACACTCTTCTAAACAAAAACATCTTTTTCTCAGTGTTTTCAGATTCCCAAACTACAACATTTTATTTTCTTTTTTCCATGATTACATTTACAAATGGTAAAACTTGTCAAAAAATGAGCATCTGATTCTTTTAACCTTAAAAATAAATCAGTTGTAGATTTTCAATAGGAAGTATTCACATAGAAAAGAGTAATAACTCTTTTTTTTTTTTAATGCTGATAGGTTGAACAGGATTTTTTTAAAGGCTGATATAAGCCTCACCTGTTTGGTGTAACTTTACAATTTTTTTGATGTTAGGAAGACACTGATTTTTAAGGACTAGAAATGTGTCATATGGGCAAGGACTTCCGCTTACCCTCATCTTCCTCCACAGAGACCCAGGGTGTCTGTTTGTTCCTCTCCCTTGCTCCTAACATACGCTATTGTCTTTCCCTCTCCAAGCCTGTGGTCATATCAATGGACAGAAATATAACATTTGTGGAGATTTTGTGTGGACTTCACACTATCTGAGTTACTTTGTACACACCATCCGATTTAACTTTCAGAACAACCCCCAGACTTAGGAATCTCTATTTTACAAATAAAGAAAGTAAGGCTGTCAACAAAATACTAGCAAACAGAATCCAACAGCACATTAAAAGGATCATACACTATGATCAAGTGGGGTTCATCCCAAGAATGCAAGGATTCTCCAATATACGCCAATCAATCAATGTGATAAACCATATTAACACATTGAAGGAGAAAAACCATATGATCATCTCAATAGATGTGGAGAAAGCTTTTGACAAAATTCAACACACATTTATGATAAAAACCCTCCCGAAAGTAGGCATAGAGGGAACTTTCCTCAACATAATAAAGGCCATATATGACAAATCCACAGCCAACATTGTCCTCAATGGTGAAAAACTGAAACCATTTCCACTGAGATCAGGAAAAAGACAAGGTTGCCCACTCTCACTACTATTATTCAACACAGTTTTGGAAGTTTTACCCACAGCAATCAGAGAAGAAAAAGAAATAAAAGGAATCCAAATTGGAAAAGAAGAAGTAAAGCTGTCACTGTTTGCAGATGACATGATACTATACATAGAGAATCCTAAAGATGCTACCAGAAAACTACTAGAGCTAATCAATGAATCTGGTAAAGTAGCAGGATACAAAATTAATGCACAGAAATCTCTTGCATTCCCATACACTAATGATGAGAAATCTGAAAGAGAAATTAAGAAAACACTCCCATTTACCACTGCAACAAAAAGAATAAAATGCCTAGGAATAAACCTACCTAAGGAGACAAAAGACCTGTATGCAGAAAATTATAAGACACTGATGAAAGAAATTAAAGATGATACAAATAGATGGAGAGATATACCATGTTCTTGGATTGGAAGAATCAACATTGTGAAAACGGACTCTACTACCCAAAGCAATCTACAGATTCAATGCAATCCCTATCAAACTACCACTGGCATTTTTCACAGAACTAGAACAAAAAATTTCACAATTTGTATGGAAACACAAAAAACCGTGAATAGCCAAAGCAATCTTGAGAAAGAAAAACAGAGCTGGAAGAATCAGGCCCCCTGACTTCAGACTATACTGCAAAGCTACTGTAATCAAGATAGTACTGGCACAAAAACAGAAATATAGATCAATGGAACACGATAGAAAGCTCAGAGATAAACCCACGCACATTTGGTCACCTTATCTTTGATAAAGGAGGCAAGAATATACAGTGGAGAAAAGACAGCCTCTTCAATAAGTGGTGCTGGGAAAACTGGACAGCTACATGTAAAAGAATGAAATTAGAACACTCCCTAACACCATACACAAAAATAAACTCAAAATGGATTAAAGACCTAAATGTAAGGCAAGATACCATCAAACTCTTAGAGGAAAACATAGGCAGAACATTCTATGACATAAATCACAGCAAGATCCTTTTTGACCCACCTCCTAGAGAAAGGGAAATAAAAACAAAAATAAACAAATGGGACCTAATGAAACTTCAAAGCTTTTGCACAGCAAAGGCAACCATAAACAAGATGAAAAGACAACCCTCAGAATGGGAGAAAATATTTGCAAATGAAGCAACTGACAAAGGATTAATCTCCAAAACATACAAGCAACTCATGCAGCTCAATATCAAAAAAACAAACAACCCAATCCAAAAATGGGCAGAAGACCTAAATAGACATTTCTCCAAAGAAGATATACAGACTGCCAACAAACACATGAAAGAATGCTCAACATCATTAATCAGTAGAGAAATGCAAATCAAAACTACAATGAGATATCATCTCACACCAGTCAGAATGGCCATGATCAAAAAATCTATAAACAATAAATGCTGGAGAGGGTGTGGAGAAAAGGGAACCCTCTTGCACTGCTGGTGGGAATGTAAATTGATACAGCCACTATGGAGAACAGTATGGATGTTCCTTAAAAAACTACAAATAGAACTACCATATGACCCAGCAATCCCACTACTGGGCATATACCCTGAGAAAACCATAATTCAAAAAGAGCCATGTACCAAAATATTCATTGCAGCTCTATTTACAATAGCCAGGACATGGAATCAACGTAAGTGTCCATCGACAGATGAATGGATAAAGAAGATGTGGCACATATATACAATGGAATTACTCAGCCATAAAAAGGAACAAAACTGAGTTATCTGTAGTGAGGCGGATGGACCTAGAGACTGTCATACAGAGTGAAGTAAGTCAGAAAGAGAAAAATAAATACCGTATGCTAACACATATATATGGAATCTAAAAAAAAAGAAAATGGTCAGAAGAACCTAGGGGCAAGATGGGAATAAAGATGCAGACCTACTAGAGTATGGACTTGAGGATACAGGGAGGGGGAAGGGTAAGCTGGGAGAAAATGAGAGAGACGCATGGACATATATACACTACCAAATGTAAAATAGATAGCTAGTGGGAAGCAGCCGCATAGCACAGGGAGATCAGCTCGGTGCTCTGTGACCACCTAGAGGGGTGGGATAGGGAGGGTTGGAGGGAGGGAGATGCAAGAGGGGAGAGATATGGAGACATATATATATGTATAACTGATTCACTTTGTTATAAAGCAGAAACTGACACACCACTGTAAAGCAATTATACTCTAATAAAGTTAAAAAATATAAAAATAAATAAAAAATTAAAAAAGAAACTAAGGCTGAAAGGTATGGTTACTTGCTCAAAGTGACAGAGCAAAGAAGTAACAGAATGACAAGTTTTTGAAAATGCTACAAAGTGTTGTAGCTGACGTGCATACACTGCATGGTGAGAATGCAAGGGGCTGGGAAGGAGTCCCTTCTTCCCTGTGGGAGGAAGAGGGAGGGAAGTGTTAATAGAGACTTCATAGAGCAGATCCACAGATACAAGCTAGTGGTTACCAGTAGGGGCGTGGGGGGGAATATAGGGGTGGCAGAGTGAGAGGTACAAACTATCCAGCATGAGATAGGCTACAAAGATGTAACACGGGGAATATAGCCAATATTTTGTAATAACTGTAAATGGAAAGTAACCTTTAAAAATTGTGTAAAAAGCACAACTATGTATAAAACAGATAACTAATGGGAACCTACTGTAGAGCACAGGGAACACTACTCAGTGTTCTGTGGTGACCTAAATGGGAAGGAAATCCGAAAGAGGGGAGATATATATATATATATATATATATATATATATATATATATATATATATATAGCTGATTCCCTTTACTGTACAGCAGAAACTAACACAACATTGTAAAGCAACTATACGCCAACAAAAATTAATTTTAAAAAATTGTATAAAAACTTTTAAAATTGTTTTTTAAAAATGTTAAAGTCTTCATAAAGAGATGAACTCTGAAAATGAGGAGAAAAACCAGTTTTCTGAATCCAAAGTCAAGGCTGTTTGCACCATTCACTGTCATAAATTCCTCATCCTCTCTGTCTATCCAAATGTTACCTGTCCTTCAGCACGAAGCTGATTCCTCCACCTTCATAAAAACTTGACATATATACATTTATATGTATAAAATAGATAACTAATAAGAACCTGCTGTATAAAAAACTAAAATTATTTTTTAAAAAAAAAACTTGCTGACCACCTCTATCCTCTGAACTCCTGCAGTAATTATTTATTAGGCAATTTAACTGATGAATAATAATGCGTTGCCTATAAGATCCCTTTGTCATTGAAATATTTGTGTTATAAATTCTTATGTATTTGTCTATATTTGTGGCTTATCACATCAAGTACACAACAAGCTTTCTTTATTACACTGTTTACTGTTTTTCTTATATTGCCTTGTACATTGCCTCAAAAGTATTAGGTGCTTAATAGATCTCTCATATAATTCCAACTCTTTTTTATGGCCTCAATTAAAACTGACAGAGAAGTCCTAACTGCACGTCCTCCACTAATATACCAGTATTGTAAAAATATTAACAATTTAAAACAATGGAGGGAGAAGAGAACGTGAATCTAATGACTAAGACATTTAAATTAGAAAATATTTTAGATAAGTGAAATCCTTTATACTGTAATCCAGACTAAGCATGTGTGAAGAGCTGTCCACTTGGAAGTCCACATGTGGCTTTCTTGAGTCTCCTCATCATTCCCTTCTTTTACCAGAATTGCACCCTCTAGCCCCAGTCTGTAAGCCTTTATTGCCTATGCATATTTGTCTACATGGTGGGCTTCCTGCATTAGACTCCATTGCTTTGGAAGCAGAGAATCTGACCTATTAGTTTCATGTCTCCAGCACCACACTGAGACCTGATAGATACATAGTAGATGCTTAATGTTGAGTCAATCAATGAAGGAATGGGACATGCAACTAAATATAATCCCAGGTGGGAGCTGCTCTAAGAAAGGGCTTCATATGGGACTCCCTGGTGGTACAGTGGTTAAGAATCCACCTGCCAAGGCAGGCGACACAGCTTCGAGCCCTAGTCCGGGAAGATCTCACATGCCGCGGAGCAACTAAGCCCATGCGCCACAACTACTGAGCCTGCGCTCTAGAGCCCGCGAGCCACAACTACTGAGCCGGCTTGCCACAACTACTGAAGCCCGCACGCCTAGAGCCCGTGCTCCGCAACAGGAGAAGCCACCGCAATGAGAAGCTCGCGCACCACAACGAAGAGTAGCCCCTGCTCGCCGCAACTAGAGAAAGCCCGCACGCAGCAACAAAGAACCAATGCAGCCAAAATTAAATAAATAAATTTATTTTAAAAAAAAAAGAAAGGGCTTCATAGAGAGCTATGAGGACCCATGGGACATCATCTGGAACAGAGAAGATTCAATTTAATATGATGCTTGAACTTTGTCATAAATGATCAATAATAAGTGATTATTGATAATAATAACAATCAATCAATAAATGATTACCTACTTGGAGTTTACCAAGTAGGTAAGGAGGAGAAGACGTTCTACGTAGAAGGGCCATGTGCAAAGACATAGAAGGTGACAAAGTCAGGTGTATTCAGGGAACAACAAACAGTCAAAATAGCTCCAGGAGCTCTTCCGGAAAGATTCACCCCACCCCTACTGGGGCCTCAGCACTCAGACACCACCCTTAACAACCTTCCTTCCCAGGATTTCAACAGATTGCAGTTTTTGTTCTTAAGTGAGTTCCAAGATCTCTGTCTCCCTTTTCAGATATAACCTGCTTACCTACTAAAAAGAGGAAGCGTATACCGTCTACAGGTGCCCTGTGTAAAAGTCCATCTTACTTTACAAAGTGTGCTTACTTATGCTTTTTTTAAAGTAGAAGTAGCTGAAACAATTTTGAGAAAGAACAGAATTGGAGAGTTTACAATACCTGATTCCAAGTTTTACTATAAAATTACAATAATCAAGACAATTTGATAGTGGAAAAAATAAGCAAACAAACAAAATGTATATAAATCAATGGAACAGAATGGAGTACAGATATAGACCCACATATATGGCCAATTGATTTCTTGACAAAAGTGCTATAGTAATTCAATGGAGAAAAGATAGTCATTTTAACAAATGATGCTAGACTCATTAGATACACATATTAAAAACAAATAAACTAGCTTGCCTAACATCATATACAAAATTTAATTCAAAATGAATCACAAATCTACCAGTTAAATCTAAAACTATAAAGTTTCTCAAAGAGAACAGGAAAAAATACTTATGACCTGGGCTTAGACAAAGATTTCTTAATAAGACAAAAAAAATACCTCATAAAACTATCAAAGAAAAAAATGACAAATTGGACTTGATCAAAATTTAAAACTTCTGCTCATCAAAATACACTGTTAAGAAAATGAAAATACATTCCACAAACCAGGAGAAAATGTTTGCAATCATATATATAACACAGGACTTGTGCCCAGAATATATAAAGAACTCTCAAAATCTAAGAGGAGAAAACAAACAACCCAATTACAAATAAATAGATAAACAAAATGAAAACAAAGACTTTGAATGGATACTTTACTATTGAAAATATGCAAATATAAACTATATACATGAAAAAATGCTCAACATCATTAGTCATTAGGAAAATGCAAATCAAAATGACAGTGAGATACCACTAAACACCTACTGGAACGGATAATTTTTTTTAAAAACTCTCTTTATTAAGTACCGGCAAGGAAGCAGAACAATTTCTCGTGAAAATACAAAATGGTATAGTTATTTTGGGAAAAGACTGAGAGTTTCTTAAAAAGTTAAATATCAGTTGCCATACAACTCAGCAATCTCATTTCTATCAATAGATATTTAGCCAGGGGATATGAAAACATATGCCCAGATAAAGATCTGCAAACCAATGTTTACAGTAGCTTTATTCAGAACTGCCAAAAACTGGGAACAACCCAACTGTACATCAATCAGTGAAGGAATAAACAAATTGCACATCCATACAACGGACTACATCTCAGCAATGTAAAGGAGCAAATTACTGATACATATGACATGGACAAATCTCAAAAGTATTATGCTAAGTGAAAGAGGACGGACATAAAAGGCTTTCTACTGTATGATTCCATTTATATGACATTCTAGAAGAAGCAATATATAGGGACAGAAATCGATCAGTCGTTGCCAGGAATGGAGGTCATGGAATTTTCTATAGCTTGATTCTGGGGTTGGTTACGTAAAAACTGTATATGTTTGTCGAAACTCATCAAACTGTACATCTAAAACAGGTAAACTGTACTGTATGTAAATTATATCTTTAAAAAAGAGAGAGAAACCTGCCTCAGCATCCCAAAATAAGACAAGAGTAGGGATTAGATTATACTACAGCTACTCAATGGCTGTCTTGAAAAAAGTATAAAAGAGATCTGAGACCCTTCCCTTGGCATTGTTCCTCAGTCATGTTGAGCTAACAGCAACCCTCTGTTGTTCACCATCATCTCTGAGTCCAATGACTGAAGATGTCACTCCAAGCAGAGGACATGGTTTTAAATACCTTAACTCTAAAAGACTATAATAACAACAAAAGCAAAGAGGATCTGATTCAGCCCCCACGTCTTTTGGATGTAGACACTAGAGTTCTGTTTCTATTACATGGATTTAGGGCTGTGATCTATGTAGTATACACAACTGTAACTCAACACTTTAGATTGTTGTTACCAGACTAAATAATTACTACTTGTAAGTTTCCAATGAGACTGTCTTCTCGCCGCTGTGATTGTCCTTTATTATCTGTGCCACTTGTCTATATCGTCTGGATCAGAGAAAATTGTCATGACCAGCAGTCCATCTGCATCCAGGCCAATCAGATCACATTGTTACCACATTGTCAACTGTCCTTTATTCATTAAAAAGGTATAATCAAAAAGTGGGAAATCAGTAAACAATTCTTTTAGACCATTGCTCCTGCTTGGATGCCTCTGGTATTTGGACTCTGGAATAAATTATTTTGTATCATGGGTCACACCAAGAGAGTGAATCAGATTGCCTAAAACAAATACATTGAGAAACAAGAGCAGAATAAAATCCTCCAAAACATCAATAAACATAAATGGTCGCATGCACAAGACCATTTATGGTCGCATGAATGATCTGAGAGGTAAGCAAAGAACCAGGTAGGGTCGGAGAAGCCAGTGAAATAGCATTTCAAGGGCTTATTGGTCCGTAGTGTCAAAATCCACCAGTGAGGTAAGGATTAAGAAGTGACTGTGTCGTGCGTGGTCAAGGCAACACATACAGAAACCGTTCTTTGTTGAATGATAGAGTCAGATGCAGGACAGCTGGGGTAGGAGAAAGGATTGGAGACAATTCTTGCAAGAAACATGCCTAGGAAGGGAGGAAAAGAGACTGGACTACAGCTAGAGTGGACGCAGAAAAGAGAGTCCATTTTTAGGTGATAAAGACAAGCTGACAGACCTGGGGTAAGATGCTAGTAAAGTGTGAGAGGTTAAAGACATAGAAGGGCTGCGGGGATGTTAATTTATGCAACAAAATCCTTGGAGGAGATAAATGGATTAGTACTGGATCAAAAGCAGAGGTTACAAAGGAACCCTCCTACACTGTTGGTGGGAATGTAAATTGGTACAGTCACTATAAAGAACAGTATGGAGGTTTCTTGAAAAACTAGAAGTAGAGCTACCATATGATCCAATAATCCCACTCCTGGGCATATATCTGGAGAAAACTCTAATTGGAAAAGATACATGCTCCCCAGTGTTCAGAGCAGCATTGTTTACAGTTGCCAAGACATGGAAGCAAACTAAATGTCCATTGGCAGACGCATGGATAAAGAAGATGTGGTACATATACACAATGAAATATTACTCAGCCATGAAAAGGAATGAAATAATGCCCTTTGTAGCAACATGGATGGACCTAGAAATTATCGTACTAAGTGAAGTAAGTCAGACAGAGAAAGACAAATATCATATGATATCACTTATATGTGGAATCTAAAAAAAAAATACAAATGAACTTATTTACAAAACAGTAACAGACTCACAGACATAGAAAACAAATTTACAGTCACCAAAGAGGAAGGGGGAAGTGGAATTAAGAGTTTGGGATTAGCAGATACAAACTACTCTATATAAAACAGAAAACGACAAGGACCTACTATATAGCACAGGGAACTATAGTCAATATCTTGTAATAAGTTAAATGGAAAAGAATCTGAATATATTCAGTTATATATATCAATATATGTACATATATATTTGTGTGTATGTATATATATATATATATATATAACTGAATCACTTTGCTGTACACCAGAAACTACCACAACATTGTATATCAATTATACTTTAATTTTTAAAAAAATCGGAGTTACATGTTTTCACATATACCCCTCCCATTAGATTGTAAAGTCCTTTATGTTAGATTCTTACATAAACTATATTTTTGCACTTCCACAGAACTTAACCAAGTAGGAATTTAATGAACAAATGGAGGTTAATTAAATGGATAATTCTTACCTAAGATGATAACATCTTCCATTTCTTTTGGTTTAAAATCAGCGAGTTCGAAATGAATCCAAATCTAAATGGTTTTTATGTCTACCATTTTTAAAATATTTGCTATAAACACTATCAGTTCTGACTTCATATTAGCCTTAACGATAAACCGAAGGGGATGTCCAACACTTGGACCTGTGGACAGGAAGTCTTACCTTCTGATGCAGTTTTAAAGTGAGCTTTGTATGTGGAGGGTATTTTATTGATTGTGAAAACCTACATCTTGCTTGGATTTTCAAAAGCCTTTATAAAAACCAAGAGTATTTTCTAAGAATCAGAGCAACACCACACAGGCCCAAATTAAGAATTAACAGTGGGGCTTCCCTGGTGGCGCAGTGGTTGAGAGTCCGCCTGCCGATGCAGGGGACACGGGTTTGTGCCCCGGTCTGGGAAGATCCCACATGCCGCGGAGCGGCTGGGCCCGTGAGCCACAGCCGCTGAGCCTGCGCGTCCGGAGCCTGTGCTCCGCAACGGGAGAGGCCACAACGGTGAGATGCCCGCGTACCGCAAAAAAAAAAAGGAGCCTGAAGAGAAAACCTAGTTCCTCCTGATGTCAAACGAGAGACAGACAAGGTGTTTCCTGAGCAGCTGCGGAGCACCAGGCACTTTCTGGCGTTCACATATGTGATCTCATTTCATCCTTACCATACTCCCATCCAGCAAGATATTATTACTTCTCACTTACTTAAGAGGAAGCAAACTCAGAGATGTTAAGTAACAACTCAAAGTCACCTTGTTAGCATCAGAGCTGATTCTTGAATCTTCATGACCCTTCACTCGGAGCGCTGCACCGTCAACCTGGCTCCAGTTTTTCCCTCCTCAAATCTATCCTCTCTTCAAGCTGGAAGAGAATTGTGTCTAAAACACAAATCTGACTATATCATTTAAGACTCCTTAGCTTCAAGGGACAAAATCCCAAACCAACCTGGTTTAGACCAAGATGGAGTTTACTGGTTCGCAGAAATCACTCCCCAGAGTTTGGGGCTAGATGCAAAGATTCAAATATCAACAACTATGTTCCTTCTCTCTCTGTCCCTCTCTCTCATCTCCACTTTCCTCTGTGTTGACCTCACTCTCTGTAAATCCTTCTATTCATTTAGCCCACAAATGCTTCTACTGGACACTGGATGTAAGATGACGAGCACGATTTTTTTCTGGAGTAATGAAAGGGATTGTATACAAAACCATGAGCTGGTTCCTCAATTTGGAGTCAACTTCCAAAAGTAAAGGATGGGTGGATGCGGTTACTATAATGAACTCCTGAGTCAAAGCGGCAGTCAGAATTGTCTGACTCCTACAGACCTATGGTGTTCCTAAAAGTGAAATAGACAGGAAGCTTACTAAATTCTTACTTGATCTGTATAAACATAAAATATCAAGAGTAAGTGAAAAAAATCTAACTTGATTCATAAAAACAAAGAGTCAACAGCTCCTCAATCAATTCCCAGATGGGAGGCAGTTTACAGACCCAGAACCCGTTGAATCGAGAAGGCTGAGGAAGGACCCCAGTACGCTACCCAGAGTTTACAATGTTAATCTTTCTCCTAGTTTTCCCCAAAGAGACCTGCAGCCTTTTGCCATGGTACTTTGGGAAAATGAAAATAATCAGACCTTTATTGGATTACTGGACACTGGCTCTGAACCGACACTTATTCCAGGAGACTCAAAACGTTACGGTAGCTCTTCAGTCGGAGTAGGGGCTTATGGAGGTCAGGTGATCGATGGAGTTCACTCAGGTCCGTCTCACAGTGGGTCCAGTGGTCCCTAAACCCGTCCTGTGGCTATTTTCCCAGCTCCAGAACATGTAATTGGAACAGACATACTTAGCTGCTGGCAGAATCCCCACATTGGTTTCCTGACCTGTGTAGTACGGGCTATTAGAGTGGGAAGTGCCAAGTGGAAGCCATTGGACCTGCCTATACCTAGGAAATAGCAAATCAAAAGCAATTCTGCATCCCTGGAGTGATGGCAGACATTTGAAAGATGCAGACCACTTCTCCCCATACTTGTAGAAAAGGCCACCAGAAGCAGTTTGCTCTCAGCTGACAAGGCCAAAAATACCTGTGCACTGTCCCACCTCAGGGACACATCAACTCTCCTGCCCTGCGGCAAAACTGAGATCACAGGGCTCTTTTTTTTTTTTTTTTTTTTTTTTGATCACAGGGCTCTTGATCGCCTTTCCCTTCCACAAGAGGTCACGGTGCTTCATTATATCGATGGCATGGTGCTGACTGGGCCCAGGGAGCGAGAAGCTGCAAGGACTCTAGACTTATTGGTAAAACGTTTGTGTGTCAGAGGGTGAGAAACAAATCAAACTAAAATTCAGAGGCCTTCTACCTCGGTGAAATTTCTAGGGGTCCGATGGTGTGGGATTTGTCAAGGTGGTCTTTTTACAGTAAACGATCAGCTGTTGCCTCTGGTCCTTCCTACAGCCAAGGAAGAGGAACACCTAGGGGGCCTCTTGGGATTTGCGAGGGGAACATATTCCTCATGAGATGTGTTGCTCTGACCCACTGACCGAGTGACCCCCAAAGTTGCTAGTTTTGAGTGGAGTCCAGAGCAAGAGAGGCCTCTGCAACAGGTCCAGGCTGCTGCTCCAGCCACCCTGCCACTCGGGCCACGTGACCCAGCAGATCCAGTGGGGCTTGAAGGGGTGATGGCAGAGAGGAAAGCTACATGGAGGTGTTGACAAGCCCCTAGTGGTGAATCACAGCACAGACCTTTAGGATTTCGGAGCAAAGCCCTGACATCTTCTGCAGATAGCTGAACATGCATACAAGCCCCTGTGCCCTGTCCTTTGAAGTAGAAGGCTTTTGCTTTCATCTCCCAGGCCTCCCTTGAGTCTCCAAAGGCTGGCTCAAGAGTTAATGATTAGGAAATGTGAAGATATAGAAACAAATAGCTGTTGGGCCAGGAGACTGGTAACAATTTAGACTATAAACCACCCAAGCACGCAGCAGAGTCCCCGAACTCCCAGTTCCCTGAAGGATATAGATAAAGGTCTGACCCGCATTCCTAAGTTGTTTTTACAGGAAGCCGACCCACCAGATGAAAACTGCCAACCGCAAGCACGGAGACAAACCAGAAGACTGGTGACGCTCAAAACTTCACCTTGATGCCAACCAATCTGGGACTTGTGCACAAGCTGATCACACACCCTGCAGCCCCCTCCCTCCTGCCGCCTTTAACCATCACGTCTCTGTACCCTCCTAGTCCTACAGCTTCAGGATCAGGCAAATTTTTTAAAGGAAGATCCTTACATGTGTTTGAGGCAGGCCCACTCCCGTGAGTTTGGCTCTGTTTCTTAAACTCCACCAGATTATGGAAGATTTCACTCTATCTTTTGGAAGCCCTTTGCCAAGTTCATGGCCTCTTGTGTGTCTCCCCATGCATTTGGGACTCTAAATTTCCAGTCTATCATATCGATGAGATGTAAAAGCTGAAATGCCTCTTCTTACCCTTTGTAGCATTCTCCTACATGAACCTAGAACTAGCAAATGTCTCCAGGAAAGAAAATGCCCGGCCATCTTCAGCCAATTGCAGTGGGAATGCCAATTCATCCATTACTTGTTGCTTCTTCATCTCTCTGCTGTCTTTGAAACTGTTTTTATATTTGTTTGATTCCTCTAGTTGTAGGAGAAACTGCATAAACAACTATCTTCTACCCAAAAGCATTTGAGAGTGATCTTTTTGGTCTACAAATCTGAACACATCATTCTCCTACTTAAATCCTTTAATGATTTTCCATTTGTCTCAAGATAAAATCTAGAATCTTTAAAAGAGCTTATGAGACCTTTGTTGATAAGACCCTTGTTTGAATGTGCCCTGCTCTCTGATAAGCCTGGACATTTGCATCACTGACTGCCCCTACTGGAAGGGACTTCCTTCATGGTCCCTTCTTCATCTAATTCTTATTTGCTCTACAGGACCCAGGTCAGCCCATCCTTCTAGAGAAAGACTACTTAGAACATCCAGGGCTGATTTAGAGGCTCCTGCCGAAATTCTCTTTCCAGCCACGTGGTAGTTATCTGTTTACTTCTCTGTTCCTACTAACGTCTCCTCTCCTCTCCTCTGGTTGTTGGGAATGTGTCATATTCACCCTCAGAGGTGCCTCTGAGAGTGGAGTTTTTCATCCTGGGTTCAGCAGACGAACTGCCTGGGTTCAAATGTTAGCTCTGCCCCTTCTGAGCTGTATGAGCTTGGACAAGGCTTTGCATCCTAGATTCTCCATTTTAAATGGAGATAACAAAAGTGCTTATCTAGTAGGGTTGGGTTGGACAAAAAGAAAGTAAACCCTGTGAAACAGAGTGTCCTATGCAATAGCAGAGTCTCATAGAAAAACAACCATAACAGACAAATACAATGCACACACAAAAAACGGGGAGCACAGGAATTATTGACCCATGACATCCTCCCACATTTTAGATAGACACAAGTCAGTAGAAAACCCATCAGGCAAGGATGGGAATCCTCGTAATCTCATTCCAAACAGGATTTTATCCCCACCATTCCACCTAAATTGTTCTTGTCATTTCACCACTCCCTCGGCACTGGGAAATCCAGTGGCCAATGCTCAGTATTCACCTTAGAGACTTATAAGAAACATCTGACCCAGATCATCACTCCTTCTTTCTCTCTCCACTTGGCTTTCAGGACACCGTATTCTCTAGGCTTTTCTCTGAGGTCACTATTTTCTCTGCTGTGTGTCTCCTTAGCTAGTTTCCCCTCCTCTCCCTGCCTCTAATGTCTAGCTCCCAGGGCTCAGTCCCTGTTTTTCTCTACCGTCTTTATGCTCAATCCCATGATGAGCTCATGGATTTCTTCACTTTAAATACCATCTAAATGTCAAAGACTCTCAAAAATATCCCCGGCCTCAGCCCAGACCTCTCTCTTGAACTCCATCCAGGCTTATATATCAAATTGCCTACTTGCTATATCCACCCGGATCTCAAATACACATCTCTAACTCAACGTGTCCAAAACTGAACTGATGCTTCTCCAAACCTCCAACCACAGCCTTCAGTTCATAAGGCATTTCAGTTGACAACGTATCTATCCCTGCAGTAGCCCTGACCAAAATCCATACAGTTTTCCTTGGTTCTCTTTTTCTCACACCTGACAACGAATCTGTTAGCACATCCTGTTGGCTCTGTTCTTACAGGCAGCTGTAAGAAAGCCATCTTTTAAAAATAATTTCCCAGAGGACACACAAAATAACTTCTATTTACATCTCACTGTATGACATTGAGTCACACGTCCATGCCTAGCTCCAAGGAGAGACCAGGAAATGCAGGCTACATGGTTACCTGAAAACAAGTCAGGCTTTTTCACTCTGGAGGAGAACAAGTCCTTGGAGTCAACCCCATCACAGATTCTAAATGATGAACCTCTATAGAACGATGTGTAGGCTGATATTTTCTAGAAAACTAGCATTAAAATCCATTTTCTGAATACCAGATGTAATCCTACGTTAATACTATTGTATATCCAGGACACTGTAGGAAGTTGATTTCCCTACGTCAGCCAGCCAAACTTCCCACCTATTTCAGAGAACAGAATCTATTCTAGCTAGTTTATTAAAGGCTTACTGAAAGCTTGATTAATGGTTATTTAATGGTTTATGGAATTTCTGGAAAGGCTAAAGAAACATGGGTCTAGACAGACAGATGTTCCTCAGAATTACACCACAAAGGGAGAAGCTGTTCTCTATGATCAAGAAGGCATGTGAAAGACTGGAAAACTCTAGAATCACGCCACTACTGCCACAATCATAAAGCTGCCAAAGATCAATGTCATTCAAGGTCAACTAAGAGAAAATAGCAGAAACAGGGGACATATAGGTGTTGCCTTGCTTCTAACTTAAGGGCATCTGAGCATCTGATTGATAAACCTAAATGCCATCCAGAATCCTAGCTGAAGAGCATCTAAAAGGAGGTTGGACTATATAAAATAAGAAATCCTATGTAAAAGATATGACTTGCAAATTTACATCGATCACAAAAGAATCTCATTTATTTGTGTGGAGAGCTCAAACAAGGTGGCATGGATAACTGAAGTCTGTAGGTAATTGGGGGAAAATATTGTAACTAGAACTTACCTCTTTTCTTTGATCATTTTAGCGGAGATGGTATTCAATAACTGGCAAAGTGTTTTGAGTTTCATTTTTGTTTCTGCATGCCTCTGCCCATAGTGCCCTAATAAGTAGTAAAAGAGCTGAAAGGAAGACAGCTTTCAGGAAGAAAAACAAAATACTTAGTCACTCATTTATTGGATAATCAGCCAAGGAAAAACTGAGCATTGGCTGACGGTTTCCGTACTGTGATGTTTCCATCAACAATAAAATAGTTAAGAAAATGGAAAAAGACGCCCAAAGCATAAAAAATGTTGAGGCTTGTGAGTAAAATAGTTTAAAATAGATTTCTCAATAGACATTTTAAAGCATAAAGAAAATAAGAGGGACAAAGGGCCATGAAGGGATATTTGAACCTGAGTCACAACATTGGGTCAAAAATGCTTGCAATGGAACTAATTGGAGTTCCAGCTCGAAGCATCCACCAACTGGGATCTAGCCTAGCTTTGCTTTTCTGTGAGTCCTGACTGGCTTTGTTTTTTGTGGGTTTTTTCCTGGCCATACCGCATGTGGGATCTTAGTTCCCTGACCAGGGATCGAATCTAAGCCCCCTGCACTGGAAGCGTGAAGTCTTAACCACTGGACCACCAGGGAAGTCCCTTGACTGGTCATTTCGACCAGAGTATAAATATGGCAGGTGTTAGGCCTCCTGCTAGTTGAGCCCCCAGGTTCTTTCCTTAGACGAGTCTTGGCCCTCTCTTCTTATTCCCATTGATCTCCCGATTCAGCTGCTTCCCTTCACCTGTCAGTTTAGGCACTAACTACACTTTTTCTTTAAGTTCTCTCCTCCCCTGAGACTGGCACACAATGGCACCCAAATGTTTGTTGATTAATGAATGAATGAATGAATGAGTAGAACAGTCTCCCCAACCTGACATTTCCTTGCCATCCCCAAAACTAGACAACTAATCTTTAAAAGATTAGTGCCCCTTATCATTATAGCAAGAGAAAAATGACAAGTTTCTAGGTTTTGCTAGAAACTTGTTTCTATGTTTGCTTCAGCATTGCCTCTATTTGCTAATACCTGAAACTTCATTTATTAGCTGCCACCCAGTAGCCCCTCTCAGCTAGAATCTTCTCTCCGTGGAGGCTGGATCTGGGGCTGAGCTACTTAGACTCATCTCCAGCCCGGAGCATAGAAGGATAATGTTAAGACCGGCAATGATAACCTGGAAAAAGAAAGTACTCTCTTTCCTCACTCCAAAGATTCTTCTCTTGTGCTTCAGACCTTTCCAGACCAACTTTAGAGACTCCTGTCTCACGCCTCCCTAGCACTTGGAATTATGACCATTGTTATTTTCCAACAACGGCTGCAACAATACTTCCTCTCCTACACATTCTTTTTACAATACGAGTCTGACTCTTGTGCCAGGAGGGGTCTGCGATCCCTTCCCTTGAATTTGTGATTATGGTAGAAGTAATGTCATGTGACTTTGGGGGCTATGGGTCATAAGAGGCGATAGAGCTTTGCTTGGGCGTTTGGGTTCCATGCTCTTAGGAGCCATGCCATGGGGCAGCCCAAAGTGGCCCCCTTGGACAGATCACCTGGAGAGGCCAGATGGAACGTTCCAGTGGACAGCCCCAGGTGAGGTCCCAGCCAACAGCCATTTCTAGATATGTAAGTGAAAACACTTTCGGATGATTCCACGCTCTTCATCTTGATCTACCCAGCCTTTGATGAGCCATCCCCACTGCGGCCTGTCCAGATTCGTAATCCTCACAACCCAGAAATGTAATAAAATGATTGTTTTATACCCCTGAGTTTTAGGGGCATTCGTAAAGTAACAGTAGTCACTAAAACAACCATTCATCCATTTTTGTTTTAAACTTACTGATTTCCTATTATGCGTTTAACATACATTTTCAGTCCCAACCCAGGTCTACTGGACCTTTCCTATGGAAACCTGAAATATTCTCTTCCTGGTCTTCAGAGGGTTTGTAGCTGTCTCCTCTACTCCTGCTATAAGCCAACTTGGCTTCAGTCCTCAGAAAGCCTTGGCCCAGTTCTCTCTGTATAACGTGTTGCTTGTCTGCAGCACAATAGCTCTGCAGTTCCTAAGGTTGGGTCCACCCTTCAGCAACGCTGGGATTCTTCACCTATTATTCTGAGTTAATGTCTAAGCTTCCTGGTTGCCACTTGGTCCGGATGGGGAAACTCTCTTCCCAGAGAATTTTGTCCAGCATGTTGCCTCCACAGCAGTTCCCATCTCACTGCCCATCTTTGGCTATATTGGGGGGATAATTACAACTACACTATAGGATTATTTTGTGGGGTCAGTAGGACACATATGTCACCTATAATATTCGATCTGAATAATTTTTTTTTTAACCTGGGTGGGAGGGTCTTCAGACATTATTTTCAGGAGCCCAGAGTTTGCCAAAGTTTTAAAGATTGCATTTTCAGGGTTATGATAATCTTATAAATAAAATCCTTTTGCAGTGTTAATAAAATTCAGAACTATTTTCATAAAGTTGATTTTACTTTCTTCAAATGACATTTCTCCTATAGGGTCCCGAAGGAATTATTGCTGTTGTTTTAAAATGAACCGTAACTATTTAAACACAATTTTAAAACAATAGGTTCACATCTATAGTCACTAACCCCTGAGGAAGTCAAGGAAGGGGAGTTCCTGAATCTACAGGTCTCTCAAGTCCTTAGATTGAATAAATGACATATTGCAAACAATATTGCGTACTGTCCGTATGCATGTACATACTATTGTATGCATATGTATGTACACACAATTATAATGATCAATTTATTTTATACACTACCGAATTCATTCATATTATTTTTAGCAAAATTTACTTTCTCCATCAATGGCCCTTAAAAGTATAATAACTGTAATATGGGAATACAGAAAACATTCTCCATGTTAAAAGGGTCCTTCTGCTTAAAAAAAGTCAAGTGTCACTTCTACCCATCTTCTCCTTCTGGTATTGAGGGTGATGGATTCAGACGACCACCCCAGGGAACTAAAGGAGATTTTAGAATTACAGCTTCTAATATGAAGTTGCTTAAATATACATAATAGTCATAATTTTCACCAAGGGAAAATACAAGTCATTTCATAACCTAGGCCACATTATAAAGCAGCAATCCACCTGGTGTGTGTGTGTGTGTGTGTGTGTGTGTGTGTGTGTGTGCGTGCGCGCGTCTGTGTGTGTTTCATAGAGGACAATAGCTGTGTCTTTGCACAGATTTTTGACATAACGATATATGGTATGATGGTAAAATGACTGGGGCACATCAATCAGTCTGTGAACGCCAACCCAACCCTGAGTGAAGACATTCTTTATAGAAAATATTCATTTCCGAAAGGAAAAGTATTACTGTTAGAACAAGCCCAAGTTTCAAATAGTTTTTATTTTCCCACACTTACATGAGAAAGAATAATTTAGCTCATCTTTTTCTACAATATTTCTGGCTTATTTCTTAAACAGAAGGATTCCTGTTTCAAGAAAATCTATAAATGTTCACTTCTCTTTCGAAAACCTGGGTGACCTCTAATGTGATTTCAATTTCACAGGGGGCAGAGGGAGGGGCGGGCAGCGGGAATCCCATAAAAGTTATTGGTTCACTGCCGTTATAATGAAAACCATGTGTACGGAGAAATTTACAGCCATAAATCTCTCAGTGCACATAACTTCTAATTAAAACCTCATAACAATCTTTTCCAAATAATGAACACAATTTTGAGATCTAGTTTTATTTCATTATCTCAGAAATAGATGTGAGAAATGTGTGTCTGGGGATGCATTGCTAGCGTACTCTCACAGAGATACCAGAAGAGAACGTCATAGTCACCATCTCTCAAAAAAATGTGAGAGGAGGGAAGTTGTTGGCTTTAAAAATAGGATTTACTACGCAGAATTAACATCCAGTGGGTCTCTGTCCTATTCTGTTAGGAAGGCATTGAATTTAGATAAACTAGTCTCTCCAGGAAGTGAACATGTATACCCTAGACAGAATTCATATCATGTTAAATAAGAATGATCTGAGCTATGCCTAGAACATAGCTCACTGTATACGCTGTTTTGTTGGTCCAGGGGCTGGAGTGTATGTGCTGAGGAAACCATGATGCTGTTCTTTAAATCTTTACATTTCACATAGCCCGGTTTGCCTCTTGCCAACTCCTACTGGCCCATCCAAATAAGTGTTAACAAATTCCAGGGAGGACAAGTGCTTTCCCAGGAGAAGACAGATTGCATTGAAGGGCCTACAATAAAAAGTCAATGATTCCAGCTTAAGCCAAATTTCAAAAACATTCCATGAACGATAAAGAAAACATTCCCTTTCAGTTAGAATCCTAAAGAGAACAAAAATTTGGCCCTTAAAATAGTATGTTAACTGTCTTCTTTATTGAGAATTGTTTCCTGTCTCAGCTGGACAATATTGATCATGGTAATAAACACGGTTAATCTATTAGTTTAAATGGAGCACTTATTCTGCCCTAAGGAGCCCTCTTTGAACTCCTTTTCCTTCTCCTGCAAGTTATGGTTAATCGACAACCATAAATCACTATTAAAATACAGTAAATCTAATGGCTATATTACTTGCCTCTTAACATCAAGATAATTCATCCACTATTCATATACCGTAATGATAGTTGATAGAAATTATAATGGTATTTTATGGAAGCGAAATAGCATTTAACTATAGGTAATACAGGTGATAAACTTCCAGCACCAGCTCCACTAGAAAACATACACAATTGCCTCTGTGCCAACTCAGAGTTTTATTAAATGCACCTGATTTAAAGCTCCCTTCCAGTTTTCCCTTTCAATAGCTTAATAAGAACCAGTAATAGTCGAGCCAGCTTGTGCCTATGTGCTTAAAATTCAGAATTCGACATCAGACAAGCTTATCAACTTATAGAAACTATCAGAAGCAGCATAACATGGATTTAATGTTAAAAAAAAACAAAACAAAACTCTTTTTAAATTAACCTGGCCTTTTGTTGTAAATTATTTGCACAGTCCGCTTAGAACATCTAAAGCCCGGCCTACCAAAGGTTTCCCAAGACCATTCAGGCCTGGCCTTTATGTTAAAAGAACTCAAGCTGCTGGCTGCTACAAGGACTCCCGGATTATGACTGAAGGACGTTACCTAAGAGTGATCATTCTTCACAGACATCTGCACCCATTGATGGTGACCGGCTCGAAGGACTGGGAAGCAGGCCATTAGGGCCTGGCCTCTGTATCATGTCAGCTGCCTCTGTGTACGAGTGCCAGGTGCAGCAGCCTTGCTCAAGAGGAGACTAGATTCGAGGGTAATGGTCACAGCGATTACGAACTGATAGTTATTTCCTCCCTATTTTGTTTCAACTAACTGGTTGCTGCACTGATTATTTTCCCTTTATTACTGAAAATGGTATCCTATGGCGAGGGCCTGATTATATCTTTCTGCCAAGACTCTGGTTTCAAAATGATGTAGCCTGTAGTTTGTGAGACTGTACCTATTAGCCACAAAGCTCTAAAAACCACCCTACGGAATATTTCGTAGCGGAAAGTTGGAGGGTTAATGCAAAATATTATCCTCTTGATACTTCTTTTTTTTTAACCATAACTCCATAGGTGGTCCACTTGATTTTTTTTTTTCCAGTCTGTATTCATTGAGCAAGTTCTCAATTTCTCTTTGTCGCGTTTTCCTCATTTTCACTGACATAGACTTAAGAAGCCATACTAAAGCATGGCACTGGGCTTGCATTCACAAATGTGGCACAAATTTTATATGATACAATAAAATAAGTATTTTTATAGTCATGTGCTATATGGCCAAGCACTAATTAAAAACAGGATGGAGCTTTTATTTCCCCCATTAGTGGTATGAGGGCCAAAGAGTTTTAGTTGAACAATGGTTTTCATTGCTATGCAACACAGTTATTAAAGGCTGTCCGAACACAACAGTTTCAAAGGAATATTGTGCAAGCAACAGGGGCCACTCAGTGATGTTAGCCTAAGCGACTACCTGCCAAAACTGAGTGCTGTAAAAGAACGAAATTTGGAGTTAGATGTTTAAAACTTAAATAATTGAAACAATTATAAAATGGGCACAATGCTCTCTCACAAGTGAATGTAAATCCTTTCATCCTTACCAGCCTGCCAAGTTTTCATTAGTGTAGGAAAATTCCAACTCTTATAGATAATCGCAACTAACATCAGTGACATCTTAAAGAGAGATATAACATTTCTGGAAAGTTTGAAGCCATGAGGGGAAAAAAATTGTTTTCCATCTTTTTGTTCTTTCCTCAAAAGGTAAAAGAATAAAAGAAACCTAGTGGGGATATTACAATCATGCAAACAGTCAAGCAGATTTTCTTAGATCTAAGATAACTGTGCTACCTTATGAATATTACCTATATTATGTAAAAATTGGTTTGCTCACAAAATTATCATATTTATTGTATTTTAAAATAAACCTTATCAGGTAATATAAAAGGTATTTCTGAAATTCCTTTTTTTTTTTTTTTTGATAAATAGAAGCTCATGCCATTGAACTTTACGGAATACAACACTTCTTTCTTACTTAACTTGTTCTAGGAAATGAGAAGCAGGCCAAGATTATAAAGGAGAAGAATCAATTTTTGTGGGGGGGGGCGGCGTACGTGGGCCTCTCACTGTTGTGGCCTCTCCCATTGCGGGGAACAGGCTCCGGACGCGCAGGCTCAGCGGCCGTGGCTCACGGGCCCAGCCGCTCCGCGGCATGTGGGATCCTCCCGGACCGGTTCACAAACCCATGTACCCTGCATCAGCAGGCGGACTCTCAACCACTGTGCCACTGGGGAAGCCCCAGAATCAATATTTTTAAATGTAGTCCATAGTGTCAAATGGATTCAGAAAGCACTTTCTTTTTAAGAAATGGATTTGAGAAAAAAAAAAGGGAAGAGATACAAACTTGATTGACTATTACTTTTGCTATAAGAAATGTTATCTAGTACTCTCCATAGGAACTGCATATCCCATATGACATTATTTTGAAATCTCATTCTTCCTCTTTTGTGGTGTGGAAATGTTTCCATATGTGAGAAGTTGGTGTCACCATTTCACTGAGAGAAATAATTAAAACAAACAGAATTTTGTGGCCAACTTGACTATAAACGCCAAGAAACCAACATCAGGTTCAGATCCTGCACTGGTGACCCCTCGGACTTAACTGTCCTCAGCTCTCCACCTCTCCGGGCTCTGTCTCGGTTAACACTGGCTTGTGAATTTTCCATACGTCACCAGATTATTAGGGATTCCACTAGGATTTATATGTAACTTGTAAAAATATCTATTATTGAATCTAATACCTGTACTGTGAGTTCCTAATTCAGACATTGTCTCCACTATGATTCAGATATTTAGGTATCATCACACACCTATCACTCTAAAGTTGAGAGGTATTATGGAATTGGCCAAAAGCACTTTTCTTTTTCCTTTATTCTTTTTTAAATTAAAAACATGGTACATTTCGCAAATACCAGGTGACCGGGCAAGGGTAGCAAGTTCCAGCTGATTTTTTTTTTTTTTTTCCAGCTGATTTTAATACTTGCTTTTATTTTTTTAATTTCTTTGCCCTGGTCATTTTCAGCAAAGCAACATGTTTTTTAAATTCTGATATCTGCAAGAACATATGCTTGTCATATTTCTGGCTCTAGACTCAAGATCACAGCATTTATAAGTGCAATGAATTCTTACATCTTCTTTTACAGAGCGATATGAGTGTCACCTCTGAGAAGAAATACTTTGGCTCTGGGAGCCCACTGTTGATCTGCTCTAGTTAATATTCACTGCATGTAATATTTAATGACGTGAAGCCATAGGTTATTCTATGAAAGTGGCTTCCTAATGCGTGCCTTTTGGACATATTTGTTCCTTTCTTGCACTCTTTTACTCCCTTATTCTCTCATTGGGAACCAAACTGGGGATAATAACATTGAATCTATTCACTTTGTCAAGAGTTGTTTAAAACAGCACAAATAGTTACCCTAGTACATCCAAGCGCCTGGCATGAGATCCTGGAACCAGACAAACTGTAGCAAACCAGGCCAGCTGAATCTTACACTCAACATCATCTACTTAGACTGAGCAATTTTGGCTCCTTCTGCTATCCACAACTCCATTCCCTCATAATTGGACAATTACCCTTAACTACTTTTTGAAAGTAGTATATGCCATCTGTCACATTATGAGGCATGATTTTTGCTTCTTGCTATCATCTGGGGAACGCCAGAGGTAGGGGATGCCAAACACTGTAAAGCATGGAAACATTTCAGAGGGAAAGTCTATTTTCCCTTGTTTGTTGTGGACATGTTCACTGGTTAAGAATGTTAATAATATGGAAAGAGTTCCCAGAAGTTTTTGGTAAAATTCCAGGTATGTAGGAGTTAAAGATATTCAGTTGTAGAAGTCAAGTACAGTTCAAAAGCAACTATCGCGGCTGTGGATTTGAGTTAGCTGGTCTTTACAGGGACAGTGTTAAGTGGGAACTCTTCAGTTTAACCTCTCTTAACCTCTTTGCTGTGTGTGACTTACAATTTTCTTACTCCTAATGATGTCACAGTCTATTTTTGCTCTGAATTATCAGACCTGGATGCATAATTAAACTACACTGCTTCTCTCTCCACCCTGGAAGCACCCAAACAATACCTCATTTATGAAAAACAGAATCATGATTTTGCTTACTTTCTACCTTAACTTGATTTTTATATTTTCCCTGGAAATTCTATGAGTTATTCAGATTCTCCAAATTTTTATTTTTCTGAAAAAGGATGTATTAATAAGGTACTTGTTTCATAAAATCTTGAATTGTATTCTATGTTTCTTGGTGATCAAAATTAGAAATAAACCTTGAGACTCTGGTGTTGCAGACATCCACATCACTGTCTGGCCAGCACTGCACTTCTTCTGGAACTGAGCCTTCCCCAATTCTAAGCATGAGCAAGGTGATTCTTAAAGGATTCTACCCACTTCCCTCAAATACAGGGCCACAGTTGATTGGTCCAGAAGTGGGCCCCGACCCAAAATGGCCAATCACATTCCTTCCCTAACTTCCCCAACTCCAACCATGAGCAGTGGTGATCTTACACAATTCTACCTACTCGCCTCAAACACAGGACCACAGTTGATTGGTCCAGAAGTGGACACCTGACCCAAAATGGCCAATCACATTCCTTCCCTAACTTCCCCAACTCCAACCATGAGCAGTGGTGATCTTACACAATTCTACCTACTCGCCTCAAACAAAGGACCACAGTTGATTGGTCCAGAAGTGGACACCTGACCCAAAATGGCCAATCACATTCCTTCCCTAACTTCCCCAACTCCAACCATAAGCAGTGGTGATCTTACACAATTCTACCTACTCGCCTCAAACACAGGACCACAGTTGATTGGTCCAGAAGTGGACACCTGACCCAAAATGGCCAATCACATTCCTTCCTCAGGCCTTTTGAATTGAATTCAATGTAGAGAGTTGGTCTATCTCTAGCAGTGGAAGCCACACAATGAGAAACAGTTTTGTTTTTTTTGGGTTTTTTTGCGGTACGCAGGCCTCTCACTGTTGTGGCCTCTCCCGTTGCGGAGCACAGGCTCCAGACGTGCAGGTTCAGCGGCCATGGCTCACGGGCCCAGCCACTCCGTGGCACGTGGGATCTTCCCGGACCAGGGCACGAACCCGTGTCCCCTGCATCAGCAGGCGGACTCTCAACCACTGCGCCACCAGGGAAGCCCAGAAACCGTTATTTTTAATGATCATGTTCCCTGCCCCAGAGAGGATCAGCCATTAGAGGGGATGAAACTAACAACAGAGAAATCAAAAAGGGAGGAAATGAAAGGCAACTGTCAGCGTTCATGCCTCAAGTTCCAGGTGTCGCTGACACCCAGCCATATCTCTACCCTTCTTGTGTTTTATCTCTTCACCCTTCCCTTCAGTAAATCTCTCTGCCTGACTAAGCTACTTCAAAAGATGGTTTTCTGTCACTTACAACTAAAACAAACATAATTAATACACTTGTGCTAAATCCTAAGTAACAGAGATTTTGAAAATAAGAGAACTCTGCTTAAAGTGGAAACAAATTCTTTGACATTAGCGTTTATTCTCATTTACTCTTAGGTACAATACTAACAAAGGAAAAGGCTGTGAACAAATCCCAGCATTTCCGAGGAGTCCAGCCATTTTTCCCTTGCCTCCAAAATCCTGTATCACATATGTGAGAATCAATGAATCAGCAATTATTTGGTATCTTCTTTTTCTCAACACTGGCAGGAATAGAAGAGATTTTATTACATTTGCCTTATATTACTTGCTTAGTAAGGAGTTACTGCCTTAATAATTTGGCTAAGTTCACATGGGTAGTAAATTCAAATTTGCACCAAGATTTAAATACAGGAATTACTTCAGAGTCTAGTTTTTTTTAATCACTAACTGCATTATCCCTTTCTAAACAAGAATATTTCCTTCCTCTCCACCTCCACATTTTATTTTGACAAATTTTCAACCTGAAGAGAAGTTGAAAGAATAGGATAACAAAAAATTGGTACACCCTTCATCTGGATTTACCAATTTTGATATATTTGCTCATTTTCATGATAGATAGATAGATAAATGGCAAGCCATTTGAAAGTAAGTTGCAGGAATCCCACTCCTGGGCATATATCCTGAGAAAACTATAATTGAAAAAGATACATGAACCCCAAGGTTCATAACAGCACTATTTACAATAGCCAAGACATGAAAACAACCTAAATGTCCATCGACAAATGAATGGATGAAGAAGGTATGGTACCTATATACAGTGGAATACTACTCAGGCATAAAAAGGAATGAAATAATGCCATTTGCAGCAACATGGATGGACCTAGAGATTATCATACTAAGTTAAGTAAGTCAGAAAGAGAAAGACAAATGCCATATGATATCACTTATATGTGGAATCTAAAATATGACACAAGTGAATTTATGAAAGAGAAACAGACTCACAGACATAGAGAACAGACTGGTGGTTGCCAAGCGGGTGTGGGAGGGAAGGATTGGGAGTTTGGGATTAGCAGAGGTACACTATTATATATAGGATGGGTAAACAACAAGGTCCTACTGCATGGCACTGGGAACTATAGTCGATATCCTATGATAAACCACAATGAAAGAGAACATGAAAAAGAATATATATATGTATAACTGAATCACTTTGCTGTACAGGAGAAATTAACACAACATTGTAAATCAACCATACTTCAATAAAATAAATTTTTTTTAAAGATAAGAAAGAAAAAAAAAGAAAGTTGCCAGTGTCATAATGCTTCACCCCCGGATGCTTCAGTATCTCTGAAGAATCTAGGCAGAACGCTTCACCCCCGGGTACTTCAGTATCTCTGAAGAATCTAGGCAGAACAGATTCCCTCTATCTGTTTTGCCTTCTTAGAATTAACACCTTTGAAAGTTCCAGGATAGTGGTCTTGGAAAGTGTCTGGATTTGTCTATCACTTCCTCATGATTAGACTCAGAGTAAACTTTTCAGCAAGAATACAGCATAGGTGATATTACATGCTTTCCCCTCTATTACATCAGGAGGTATATATTTCCACTTGTTCGATAGTGGTGATACTAAATTTGATCACTTGGTTAATGTAGTTTCTATCAGCTCTCCTACTAAAAGGTACATTTATTGCTTTATAATTAATAAGGAATTTTAGTGTTAATTGCTAATCCTTGCCTGAATCAATTATTATACTGATAATTTGCATAATTATCAGTATAATTGATTGCATAATCAAGCAATTCTTTTACTATTGTAAAATAGTAACTTTTCTAATTTTATTAGCTAGAATTTTTCTGCAGAGAAAAGTTTTTTGTCCCTGCTTCCTCACCTTTTTTTTAATGTCATAATGGATTCATGGATGAATGTTTATTGAATGTGTTATGATCCCTTACCACTATTATTCATGCTGATGCTTGAATTATTCCAAATTTGGTCAGTGAAAGCTCTCCATTAAGCCAATTCCTGTGACCTTTGGACATATTCCCATTTTTTGAGCACTTTCTTTTTAAACCACAAAATGTTCTAGGCACACCTTGCACTTCCTTATCCCAGACCTGGAATCAGCCATCTTTCCTTGAAGCCTTGATCCCCTTGCTGGGGAATGGTATTGGAGACCAAGATGTAAGTGATATCTATGTTCATTGCTTCTTGAGTGTCATTGCTTTAGTTTCTTTCAAAGAACGGAGCTGTGAAATACATTTTGTTCAAATGAGTTGATACTTAAACATCTCCAGTTCAAATCCTGCACCACAGGATTTTTCCTTTTTCCATTGCTTACCTGTATATCCTTCCAAACCCAGGTTCCCAATAATATCAACATTATTTACTCATTCTCTGTTTTCTACGATACATATAAAATGAGTTAATTTCAATGCCAACAACAAACCTGCTTAAGTTCAAGTGTTCTTTGCAGTTCTTGTCTTAGAACACACACTACTAATGGTACAGAACTAGAATACTGCGTATCCTGGGCGGTCATGTTCTCATTTTGAGATGCTACTGGGTTCATGTGTCCATCACAGTTCTTTTACATCGTAACTTATTCTTGAATTCTGAACTTCCATCTTTCTTTGTTTTGGCTAAATATGTGTCTAAGTAACTTTTTCAGAGTGATACATATTTTCTGAAACGTTGCCATGTCTCTGATTTTTCTTCTTCTGTCTTTATGCATGAGTGAAAGTTTGCATCTCCTTGTCCATTTATTAAGTTTATTCCAGTTATAAATTTGATGCTGTTGTTAAGTGGAATTTTATATCCTGCTGTGTTTCTGATTATAATAATGGATATTGGTGTATCCATTTTGAAAAAGGCCGCATTGTTAAAATCATCACATAGCTCAAATAGTTTTAATTGACTTTTTTTCGCTTTCCTAAAAGATAAATGTAACATCTAAAAGTTCAGGAGCTCCTCTACGTGAGAACAGGTTCCCTTCCAAATAGTTGTTCACTAGCCCAAACGTTTGCTAGTCCAAAACGACAGCCATGAACAACTGCTAACAGCATCCAATGGTGGCAAGAGGAATTGGTGTACTTTTGCTCAGATGTATCAACTTCATATAACATATACAATGCTAAGTTTAAAAACACGTTATACCTGCAGAAACAAAACCAAATGCAAATGCTAGTAATAAACCTTGAAAGGAATGCAAGATAAAATTAGATTAAGTTAATTATTTAGTAGCAATTGCCAATGTCTTTAATAAATTAAACATTGCTAAACTACTGGAGTTAGGAAGAGGATAGCAAAGTAAAAGCAAGCTAAATAAGTTTCCAAACATTACAGATATGTTCTTGGCCTTGGTTATTAAAGAAATGCAGGGTTAAGATTCTTTAATTTTCAGATCATTGCCAAATGCCAAGGTAATGTGTGTTTGCTATCCTGTTTGAAAATATTCAACTCTGCTATAGAAAACAAGCAAAATAAATGGGATGAATAAAACCCTTAGAATGGTTAAGCATAGACATTAGGCAAGCGGTTTCTGAGACACAGATGAAACTCATAGGATGTATTAATTGTTGATAGTGAGTAAGCAGGAAGCTTGAGAGACATGGGTGGCATAGACAAGATTTATTAAATATAGAGTAAGTTAGTAACCTCTAAGACAAGTTAAAGATACATAAAATAAATAGAACATATGATGGAACAGAAAAGAATGATACTTACATATAGAAAGGGATGGAAAGGCCAAGGAATAATTATAGATCATGTCACGTCTATGCTGACAGCCATGCTATCTATAAATTGGCCACCCATTGGTAACACCCATCATGGCCTCATTCTGGCTTTGCTTTGCTCAAGAAATTCAGATAAAACGCAGAGTTTGGGAGGCTAATTGGCAAATCACAGCAGGGATCAGGCACATTTACCTGCTTCTCTTGGATACAGTAAGTGAGTGAGTTGGCTCTGGGTATGTTTCAATTTTGGGCTTATTCAGAACCACACCATCAGCGGGGAGGACTTACGAGTCTGGGAGAAAGGATCAGGAATCAGGCAGTGCGGCCCTTCCACCCTGCTCATACCCTGTTCTGTGTTAATCTCTCCCTTCTTTTTCTCCTTACTTCTCCTATGTGTTTTTAAATGATTTAATAAACCACGTAATTTGAACATTTTAATTTCGTCTGTGAGCTTCTCTGTTCCATGACCATTGGGATAGTTTGAATTTGCCTGGTTAATATATTTTGAGGTATTGTCACACAAGGGTAATTTCCCGTGTGACTGTAAAATGAAGAACAAAAAAATAATCCCTGTAAATCATTTAAAAAGCAAAGTCTCAACTAAGTTCTATTTTTAAAAATCTAGTTATTCCCTTTATAAGATAAACAAATTACCATAGAAAATTTGAAAAGATACACGCACCCCAATGTTCATAGCAGCACTGTTTACAATAGCCAAGACATGGAAGCAACCTAAGCGTCCATGGACAGATGAATGGATAAAGAAGATTTTACACAATGAAATACTACTCAGCTATAAAAAAGAATGAAATAATACCATTAGCAGCAACAATGGATGGACCTAGAGATTATCATACCAAGTGAAGTAAGTCAGAAAGAGAAAGACAAATGTCGTGATATCACTTATATGTGGACTCTAAAAAATTATACATATGAACTTATTTACAAAACAGAAACAGACTCACAGACATAGAAAACAAACTTATGGTTACCAAAGGGGAAAGGAGATAAATTAAGAGTTTGGGATTAGCCGATAACAAACTACTATATATAAAATAGATAAAAAACAAGGTCCTACTGTATAGCACAGGGAACTATCTTCAATATCTTGTAATAAACTATAATGGAAAAGAACCTGAAAAAGAATATATAACTGAAATCACTTTGCTCTACACAAGAAACGAACACAACATTGTAAATCAACTATACTTCAATTTAAAAAAAATAAATATTCAGTCAAACAAATCAAGCAAATGTCAACCAAAGAAAGCATGTTTATAACATGGATGATACATCTGGGTACTAGCAAGCTGACTTCAAGAGTTTAGCAGCTCCCAAGTCCTTTTCCAGATTCTTTTCCCTTATAGATTATTACAAAATATTGAGTATAGTTCCCTGTGCTATACAGTAGGTCCTTGCTGGTTATCTATTTTATTTAGAGTAGTGTGTGTATGTTCATCCCAAGCCCCTGATTTATCCCTCCCCCCTATGTTTCCACTTTGGTAAGCATAAGTTGTTTTCAATATCTGTAAATACGTTCATCTGTATCTTTTTTTAAAATTAGATTCCACATATAAGTGATATCATATATTTGTCTTTGGCTTACTTCACTTAGTATGATAATCTCTAGGTCCAACGCAAATGGCATTATTTCATTCTTTTTTATGGCTGAGTAATATTCCATTGTATGTATGTACCACATCTTCTTTATCCATTCATCTGTCGATGGACATTTAAGTTGTTCCCATGTCTTGACTATTGTAAATAGTACTACAATGAACACTGGGGGGCATGTGTGTATATATATATGTATGTATAAATATACATA
The DNA here is from genome assembly GCF_963924675.1 of Phocoena phocoena. Lineage (NCBI taxonomy): Eukaryota > Metazoa > Chordata > Mammalia > Artiodactyla > Phocoenidae > Phocoena > Phocoena phocoena. Next base: position 14,791,037 of record NC_089235.1, read on the forward strand.
TATATATATCTGAATCACTTTGCTGTACACCTAAAACTAACACCACACTGTAAACCAATTATACTTCAATTAAAAAAATAAAATCACACACACACAAGAAAAGAAGAAAAGAGGCATGAATACCAGCATTTGAACAAGAACTGCTACAACTGCGTTCAGACAAGCCCCACCACTACCACCTTTACTAAAAAGTGGCGAAATCCACCCAACCACAATCAAACATCGCAACCCCATCTCTCCCTACCCCTCCACACCCACCCCAGCCAATCTAAGGAAAGAACTAGGACAGAGAAAAGGATCATTTGAGTCATCAGCCTCATGAAGTTGCAAAGTTCATGAGATGAGATTGTCTTTCCCCAGAGGGAGGCAGGGCACTGGAGGAAATCTCTGGTACAGGCTGAAATGCCTATAAAAGGGAACACTGGCATCTGCTCCCACCCGGATGCTCACTAAGCCTTAGAACCTGACCCTTTCTTGCTTCTCATCTTAGCATTTCTGGAAACGTGAGGCTTGCTGGACAACTCACTGCTGCAGGACAAGAAGAGATGGGTAGGGTGTCCGGGAAGAAGACGGTCTGACCTCCCACCTGCTCTTGGGTCTCTGTGCCCTTGAAAGATGGGTTCCATGGCTTCACAGGAGAAGCACAGGTGGTGGAGAAGATGCAGCACATTAGCAGAGGCCTCTAGCGGCAGGTAGACCTGACCCAGCCGTAGTGAGGCCGGGGAATTCTCCCTTCCACTGAGATGGTACCCTGCTCATAGTGGGTGCCCTCTATTTCTTAAATAATCAATGAATGACCAAGCTGTCAAATCACTTTTTGATACATCTTTTATGGGACTTATATTCCAAGATACTTTTGAATTTTGTGTCTATTTCATATCTCTCCTCCTACTTTATAATTTTCTTGAGACTAAAGACCAGATTTTAACCTATGACTGTATCCCTGATAAGCATCTTAAATGAGTGCTTTGAACAGAGATAGTAAAGAAGTGTTTCTGAATGAGTAAATGGATGAATAAATAAACGGATATCAAATAGCCAACACACTTGCTTGAATCAACTTCTACCAAACACTGGTCCTACATTCCCAACTCAGAACTTGATACTGCAATTACTACTTTTGGTTTTATCTGATAATATTAGGATAAATTTCAGATAAAATAACACGATTTCCAATTGGCAATAAAGTCCCTCTCAAACCTCTCGTGGTTCCATAGCTCCACTAAGATACTGCCCTATTTCTCACCATCCTTGTACTGTCAATTTCTCAAAAAAGCATTTTCTACACTTGGATGAAGTGGTGACATCTACTCTGATAGGAACAAAAAAACAGAGAAAAAGTAAGTTGGAGTGAGAGTAAAGAGAGTAGACAGGGTTTCCCAGGTGGCGCAGTGGTTGAGAGTCCGCCTGCCGATGCAGGGGACACAGGTTCGTGCCCCGGTCCGGGAAGATCCCACGTGCCGCGGAGCGGCTGGGCCCGTGAGCCGTGGCCGCTGAGCCTGCGCGTCCACAACGGGAGAGGCCACAGCAGTGAGAGGCCCGCATACCGCAAAAAAAAAAAAAAAAGAGAGAGAGTAGACAGTAGGCACCAGATCATACACTCATTTGGGGGGTGGGCTATGTGATCTTCTTATTCTCCACTTCTTCTCTCATTCTTCTCACTACAGTCACCAGTGTGGGTCTACCTCTATTCTACTCCTATTTTCACTTGCCTTTCTCCATAATAGACATCAAACAAATGTTTGCTGAATCAGACCAATTAATTTAATTTGCCTTATTACCCCCTCTTCTAGTATTATTTTCTTCCTTTTGTTTGTTATTTTCTCCTTTCCTGCCTTCTTTCCTTTTCTTCCCTTTCTTCCTCCTTCAACATATATTTATTTGAGCACCTATTACACACCAGAGACCACGCTGACCCTCAAGAGTATAGTTTTTAGCAGGTAATTTTCCTCTTCTCTCGGAACTTACAATATAGAGTAGAGACTGGCACTGATTAAATAAGCCTATAAATACCATTAATGATGAACAGTGCTGATAAGTGCTGTGGAGCAGAAGCCCACATTGTGTTATACTGGACATGGATAATGTAACTTAGCCTGGGTGCGGGGTGAAGGGAAAGTACCCTGATGGCACAGGCTGAGAGATGAAGGAGCATTGACGTGAACTTGGGGCCCAAGGGCAAGAACCAGGAGGAGGCTAGGTGGAGGACCAGGGGTTGGGGGGTAAGAGCACATGGTGTTCAGAGCACAGAAGGATGGGTGTGAGGAGGACACAGAGGATGAGGAAAGAGTCTTTGCTGTGCTTTTTTTTTTTTTTTTTTTTTTTTTTACGGTATGCGGGCCTCTCACTGTTGTGGCCTCTCCTGTTCCGGAGCACAGGCTCCGGACGCGCAGGCTCAGCGGCCATGGCTCACGGGCCCAGCCGCTCCGCGGCATGTGGGATCTTCCCGGACCGGGGCACGAACCCGTGTCTCCTGCATCGGCAGGCGGACTCTTAACCACTGAGCCACCAGGGAAGCCCTGCTGTGCATTTTTATTTAATTGGTTAGCTTTCTCTTTACCTTTTTCTCTTTTGATTTTCCTTTCCTTGTGTGTTTTTGTCTTTGCTATTTAATTTAACCTTTACTTTTAAATAGCTCAAATATTGAATAACCAAGCTAAGATCAGTGCATTTAATCACCTTCCCAAGATTTAGATGTGTACTCTAAGTGAAGATGTGAGAAACATTGGAACTTGGCAAAGAGTTCAAGGGGATTTATATTCTTAAAAACTGAAATAACATTAAAAATATTTAAATAGGGCTTCCCTGGTGGCGCAGTGGTTGAGAGTCCGCCTGCCGATGCAGGGGACACGGGTTCGTGCCCCGGTCCGGGAAGATCCCACATGCCGCAGAGCGGCTGGGCCCGTGGGCCATGGCCACTGGGCCTGCGCGTCCGGAGCCTGTGCTCCGCAGCGGGAGAGGCCACAGCGGTGAGAGCCCCATGTACCGCAAAAAAAAAAAAAAAAAAAAAAATATTTAAATAATTTCTACCTTAAGGAGGAACGATTTAAGAGTACCCAGTACATACTGAGTGAGAATGCACAGTGAATTAGTGAAGGGAAATTTTAAAACCTGCTTATGTTTTAGTCTCTCTTTTGATTTACCACCCACCTGTGCGCCATTATCTACCAAGGAACTTTTGATGATGACGCAAGTTTTTATTGTTTTGGTTCATGGCATATATAGTTCAATTTATATCCATAATGGACTAGGGAATAAATATAAGAACTGTAAGGACCACGTGTTCAAATATAGAACCTTACTGAAGACCATAAAAATAATAAAAACTCTGCACCATCACCCCAATATACTATTCATCAGACCCTTACAATGCATTCATCTAAGCAACTTTTTTTATACCAAGTTGCCTCTGGTACTTCAGAACGAGGATAAAAAGAGCAAATATAGTGATTAATATATCTAAATTGACCTTACATTTATTGTAATAAAAATGATATGTGTGCACAGTATATAATTTTGGATAGGTGCTTGCAAATACCACACTTGCATATATTAATCTTTTTAAAAATTTTTGAAAATTATATGGGTCTGATGGATAGTATACCGGGGCGATTGTGCAGAATTTTTATTACGTCACATTATGTTTATTGACAAATCATTCTTTTTCTTTCATATTTAAATTAAATAACATGGGTCACTTGATAAATGGAGAAATTTTGAAATTTACCTCTATTTTATGAATAGTATTAAATAGCCTATTAAATAAATTTTATACATATAATTTCAATAATGTGATGATATAATTTTTACATGAAATAGTTTCTTTATAAACCTCATAAAATGATTATAAACATTCATAAAGGAGGTCTGTGAGATTATGTATTACAACAGGAATTCATTTATCAAGAAAGTTGGGAAACTATGCTAATCTACTTTATTTCCCAAAGAGTTTAAGTACGCATAGGAGACATCATTGAAAGAAAAAGCACACCTGCTGGGCACATAACCCTATCTTCTCATTTTCTTACCACAATTTATCCTGTATATTTTAATACACGCATGCACGTACACCCATACTCAAGCAATCAGTGAAAATGACATTTACAGGTTTCCTCAATCAATTGCATATACACAGAAGTAAATGAAAATAATCTCTTAGATTTTTTAAGGGAAGAAGCATCTGGAAAATCTTGAAAAACTTACAACAATAACCCATAGAATTGATTTATGCCGCAAGTATTCAAGCCACCAAGGTCGAGGTCAGCCCTAACTGGCATTTAGAATTTCATGTATTTCAAGATGTGTATAATTTTAATTAAGTCCTAAATCTCTTTCGTGGAAAGTATGCAAAGAAAATTCTTTTCTTACTACAAAACCTCCGGGATTTAGCTTGGCTCCCTAAAGTCTGAACAAATCACTTAATCCCTCTTCCTCAGTTTCTGGTTGGGAATTATAGCCTTACCATATAGAGGTGGAATGATCAAATACCCCAGCATCTGTAATGAGCTTTGAAGTCTGGTAATACGGATGTACTGGCTGGGGGGCAGCGCTATTGTTTTCATTGTGCTTCATTACTTTCCTGACCCAGGGTTTCCATTGATGTGAGCCTGCAACAAAGCACTCATGGTGTGTGTGTGTGTTTCAAGCTGCCACATTAGCGGCTGCTTGTGTTTACATACAAAACAGCCACTTATTGGTAAATCAGTGTAAATTATTATTATTTGATATTTTTCAACTTTTCCATTCTTTTAACTTACCTTCAGAGTCACCAGATTTATACAGGTCAGAAGTGCTCTTACTGCACACACCCTGCATGGGATAACAACACTTATTTCACAGATTTAATTTTGACCAAAAAAAAAAAAACGCAGGTTTTATAGCCTGCCAAATGAATAAGCCACTAAAAAAGGCTAATATTTAAAATATGTATATATGATGAGATCAAATATTGCCAAATCAGTCTGACTTCCTGAAATCCCAGTAAAAATGAGAGCAGGAAGACTATTTCATTGGCATCCATTAGAAGAAGCACATTTAATAAAATAAAACATATTCTCCTTGGGCTTCCCTGGTGGAGCAGTGGTTGAGAGTCCGCCTGCCGATGCAGGGGACACGGGTTCGTGCCCCGGTCCGGGAGGATCCCACATGCCGTGGAGCGGCCGGGCCCGTGAGCCATGGCCACTGAGCCTGGGCGTCTGGAACCTGTGCTCCTCAACGGGAAAGGCCACAACAGTGAGAGGCCTGCATACCACAAAAAATATATATATATATATATTCTTCTTTTCCTTTCTTTCTCAATTTCATTTCAGAATGATGTAAAGGCTTATGTTCCAAACTGAAGCCAAGAAACATCTCCCCATCAAGACCACACTTCTGGCAGAAAGGACAAAAGATACGTCTTCCAGATAAATCAACTATCTTATCTTCATTGCCTCATTTAGCAATAAAGGAGGTTGGAAAGTGTGTTGTTTTATCTGGATGTTTTCCTGCCTCAAATAAACTCATGATTCTGTTACTAAGAATGAAAAGTAAAATGGCTATTGGTACAATAGGAATCTCTGCCTCAGCGTAAGAGCCTCAGGGAAGTTAAAAGACGTGAATGAGGCCACACAACTGGTAAGGGGAGTGAGTCGAGATGTGGATATGGTTGTAGAATTCCAAAACTCACGTGGCTAACCACTATATTTCTTCCTCAAACAGACACATGAGCCACAGAGTATAAAGAAATGGCACAAAAAATATTCACTTCTGGGTTAAAAATAAGACTCTACTTTAGAGTTATACCTTATTGTGTATATAATTTACTGACATCATAAAATAAAATCTATAGCAAAATTAATCTAATTTAATGATAGAATTATTGATAAGTTGTCTTTTGTTAATAAATGCTATGCCTTGAAGGCACTTTCAATTAAACAGTACTACACTCACAAGTTTTACCATAATCATTTTAAATCCTCAATCTATTTAGCCTCTGCAGAAGTATCTTATTTATTCTATATCCCCAGCTAATAGAGTGGCATGAATTAGCTTCTATAGTCAAATGATATATAAACATTATTAAAATGTATTTCAATTGTAACAGAGGAGGAAAGGATTGGGGATCAGGCAAATGCCGTCTGGATTAAAAGAACACAGGGTCCAGGTTCTAATCCCGTCTTTACCACTGACTCACTCTCTGATCCTTATCAAGACATCTCATCTTTCTGGGCCTGGATTTCCTCATTTGTTAGAAGACTGGTAAGTTGCTTTCATTATAAAATTCCCAAATCATCATGTTCAATGACCGTTAAGATCTACATCTTAGATTGTTGGACAGGAAAGGAGCAGGCAGAGAAGACCCAAAGTGGAAAACCAGAGATTAAAATGTTTAATCCAAGGTCCTACACTGTCCTAATTATGTTTTAACAGAATCCCTGGAGAGAGACAATTTGGGTCCTCTGTGTGTTCTAGTATGAATCCTTAACCTGGGCATTTCTCGGTGTGCATAAGGGGAAAAGGGCCCTTCTGCAAAACTCTGTTTCAGAGTTCTGAATTTTACAGTGTTAGTGGTTTTAAACAGAATTTTCACACCAAATTCTATGTATTTTTTCATCTTTAGCTAGAATTTAAGGAACCAATTCTATCTTACAACTGGATACTAGGCAGTCATAAAAAATAAATGAGGTAGTTCTATAAAACTAATAAAGAGGTCCAACACACATTATTAAGTAAAATGAAATTCAGGTGCAGGGCTTCCCTGGTGGCGCAGTGGTTGAGAGTCTGCCTGCCAATGCAGGGGACACGGGTTCCAGCCCTAGTCTGGGAAGATCCCACATGTCGCGGAGCAACTAGGCCCGTAAGCCACAACTACTGAGCCTGCGCGTCTGGAGCCTGTGCTCCGCAGCAAGAGAGGCCGCGATAGTGAGAGGCCCGCGCACCGCAATGAAGAGTGGCCCCCGCTTGCCGCAACTAGGGAAAGCCCTTGCACGGAAACGAAGACCCAACACACCCAAAAATAAATAAATAAATAATTTTTAAAAAATTCAGGTGCAGAACAGTGCATATATTCTGATTCCATTGCTGAAAAAAATTATATTTATATATCATCTATATATATATTACACATAATTTGAGAAAACTCAAAGCAATTATCTTTTCAAATATTGTTTCCGACCCTTCTAGAGTCAGACATTTTCACCATATTTTAATGTTTCTTCTGCTCTTTTCTGTATTTACATTCTTTATTCTTTATAATGTGGATATTTGGATATTTTCTTCTGATCTATCTTACAGTTCATTTATTCTCCATTCATCTTTGTTTAATCTGCTGTGAAATCCATTGATACAGTTCTTTATTTCATTTATTATATTTTTTACTTCTAGACTTTCTGCTTGTTTCCTTTTTATAGTTCCTAAGTCTATGCCAAATTTTCAATTTCATTATGTAGTTTCTTAAACATAAACATAGATATTTTAAATTTGGTTTCTGATATGTACATTATCTGGATCTCCTGTAAATCTGTTTCTACTATCTGTTCCTTCTCTTGGTTTTTAGTCACATGATCTTATCTCTTCGTATGCTTTTTTTTTAATGCTGGAGGTTATACATGAAAAATTATAGCAATAATATGAGGCTTTGGAGAATGCCGTCTTCTTCCTGAAATGATAATTTGCTTCAGACAGGCAGGTATGCTAGAGTCACTAGCAATCCCAGATCAACTATCCAGTCATGAATTGGGATGATTCAAACCTGGGTCTCCTCCATGTGAGGGCTGATCTATTTCCATTTATCATTACTTATGGAACACAGTCATTTTGAATCCCAGTCCAAAGCTTGAGTGGGTTAATTCTCCTTAGTGGAACCTGAACTTGTTTTCATCCCTTTAGCCCATGTATCTACTGAAGCATACTTTCAGAACTGACGGCACTTCTAGGGACTAAAGTAGCCCCAAATGCCATGTTCAACTCTGTGAAATCCTTCTTCTCCAGAGTCTTGGCTGAACAACCCCTCACCATTTTGGTAGCTCTCCAGTGCCTTTAAAGAGAGTTTTCAAAATTTGTCCAACTTCTGTAGGTCTTCAGAATGGGAGGGTTTGTCCAAACTACCTAGCTTGCAATTGCCAGAAGCAGAAGCCCCAGGTATATTTTCTATAATGCATAGCAATCTCCAGGAAGATATACAAGAAAATATAAATGCAATTATCTCTTGGATGAGGAATAGAAATTCGGGTATAAAGACTTCACTTTTAGCATACATCTCTTCATATATTTTTGGAATTTCTTTTCCTACGAGTGTGCATTACTTTTATTTTCAGAGTCTAGTTCATAAAATTATTAAATGAAAGTTTTAAAAAGAAAACTAGAAAGCAAATAATGGCAGCTTTGTAATTTATTTAATGCTCAACAAGTCAAAATGCTATCTGACTGCCTACCTAAACTATAGATCAGAAATAATGTATGTTAATTTGATGCATGATCCATGTTACATAGCTTAAAAAAAATACATTTCTGCAAAGGAAGGGGGTACATGAAAAAAATTGTTGAAGAGGGCAAAAGAAATCAGCAACGTTAATCATTACATTTGAGATCTTAAAGTTCATTACCATTTATGTGGCCTATTACTATTCACAATAAATATAATTATCATCGATTTGTTAGATACTTTGTATAGGCAGTGTTCTTTCTAATCACTAAGCTAATATTTATAAAAGAAGAATGACTGTCTCAGAGCAAAGTACAAAGTATGGAGACTTTCTAAAATTGGCAAGTGACTAGGAAAAAATTTCAGTTCTCCCTACCAATAATTATGTTGTTTGTGCCTCAAATATGTACTTAGAACTATTTGGTAGTCCTGGTAGATCTAATCATTTGGTCCTTTGGTAAAACCAACAAAAACAATGGCTTAAATGGTTAGTGATTGTGAGGACCATTGTTCTTTAATTTCCACAATTGTTGAGATCTGAAACACACCATTGGTCAGACTCTCGTGCAATAAATACCTCAGAAGGAAACTCAAAAAAAAAAAAAAGTAGAAACATAACATTTAAACCTGAGCTAAAGGCATACTTTCATTGTGAGCTGTGGTTCATATCTCAATCAATGAAAGTATAACTTTGCAAATACTTGTTGTCTATTAACAAGCTTGGACTTGAAATTGATTTTAAAATGAAGAAACACAGGAGTACAGAAAATGTCTAGTTACACAGTCGTACTCAGATGCATCTCTAAAAGCTATATGAACTATTCACATTTTGCTTCCATGAACTGTATTACTGTATTTTGTTTTTCAAATTTATGGGAGAACAACTAGTTCTTTAAACAAAATTTTAAAAGATTAAAACTGAACATCAGAAAAAATCTTTCTTCCAAATCTCGACTCACTTCCATTCTATTCCTGTTATACTACTCCATCTTGATACCTGGAAACCATAACTGCCAAATAAACCAGCTCACATTTAACCCCATATAAAGTAGAAAGGAAAGTGAAAGAGGGAAACACACACACACACAAACATATAGTCACACACACACACACACACACACACACACACACATATACCAAATCAAGGCAGAAAATGTAACACTGTAGCTTCACATCTTCAAATAGTCATGACAATATAGCTGATATTTTATAATTTTATAAATCTTTCCTCCACTGTTCATTCCATGTTCTTTTTCTGTTTCTTGTTCAGAATCAATGTTAAGTGATTCATCAAAGTGTCCTACTCATTTGGTGTCTTATTCACCAAGACAGTGAATAAGATAAGCAGTGACTTTAAAGTCAGGTATAGCAAGCAGGGAAAACAAGTGTATATCGAAAATATGCACTTATTCCATTGAATACAGTTTGACCAAACAGAACAGACCTAACATAATCCACCTTCTGCTAGAACATGATGCCCTATTGGGGACTTAGCTTGCATATTTGCAATAGACCAATTGAGCATTAGTTAGCAGTAGTTTGATCCACCTTCGGGAGGAGGAATCCAGATTCTCAGGTTTCTATCCCTGCTGCCTAAGCCCCCTTGTTCATATGCCCATTGATAGCCTTGAGATGACTGAGAAAGAGGCTACCACCCACAGAGCAGGAAATTTTGTGCACTAGATTTTTCAGAATCTCTTCAACAGGGAACACTTATGATGAATATTCATTTGGGGCACAAATATCCACCCAGTCTAAGAGGCCAATTTACATACCTGTTCCCCAAACTTTCTTTTCACCAGTCTTCCAATTGTGGTCTCCCCAAGTCCCTGACCATTTGATCAAACCACTAATCACTACCCAAGAATCAGTGGAACTTCAAATCAAAAGCAAAATTTCCTTCCAGGAAAGTGGAGAAGTGGATGAAACTCTCTCAGTGTCCTTTACTTGGAGGATTTGGCTTTGACAACATCCCTCAGAGCCAGGATGGGCACCGCAATTCTGCAGCAGCCATGTTCCAGCTAGCGTTGGCCCATCATGTACCACTAGTCAACTGGCCTTAGGGAAAACCTCATGAGGAATGGGTATAGATTGGAAGAGGGCAAAGGAGCCAGTGCCCTGGCACTGTGGCCCACCTGTTCTTAGAATAAATTTGTGTCTTCAGGACCTGCTCTAGCCACTAGATGATAGAATGTTACCATATAGACTCAAGTGACAACAAGTTTACATTGTATTTTTTACCCAAACCAAAAGACCTCACATGTCCCATTCTTATTCTTTTGTGTCTCTTTTTTCTTTTGCCCTACCCAGGTATGTGGGGAGTTTCTTGCCTTTTGGGAAGTCTGAGGTCTTCTGCCAGCATTCAGTAGGTATTCTGTAGGAGCTGTTCCTCACGTAGATGTATTTTTGATGTATCTGTGGGGAGGAAGGCGATCTCCACATCTTACTCCTCGGCCATCTTGAAGGTCCCCCCAGAGTTGGTTTTGAGTTAAGTATCTTCATCAATATTTATTTGTTTTTAGCGATTCAGCTTCTTAAACAGCACTTCCAGATTGTGTGAAAAAGCACTGCATCTTTTGAAAAGTACTTTACACACATGATTTCAGTGTAGATTCACAATAAATCTAGGAGGTGAGGTAAGCAGGGAAGGTATTCATTTTTTCTTTCACTAATTTAAATTTTTTAACTTACTTTATTAATTGATCATTTTTAGAGCAGTTTTGGGTTTACAGAAAAATTAAGCAGCGAGTTCCCATGCCCTCACTCTCCCACATACACAGTGTCCCCTATTATTAACATCTTGCATTAATGTGGTACACGTGTTACGGCTGACGAATCAATATAAATACATTGTTATCAACTAAAGTCTATAGCTTACATCAAGGCTCACTTTACGTGTTGTTCAATTCTATGCATTTTGACAAACTCATAATGTTTTGTGTCTGTCTGCTCAGGCTTTCATAAAAAAATACCATAGAGTGTGAGGTTAAACAACAGAAATTTATTTTCTCATAGTCTGGAGGCTGAAAGTCCAAGATCAGGGTACCAGCAGGTCAGTTTCTACTGAGGTTCTCTTCCAGGTTGCAAATAGCTACCTTCCTGCTGTGTCCTCACATGGTGGAGAGAAAGAGAGAGCTTTCAGAACACTCTGGTGTCTCTTCTTAGAAGGGGACTAATCTTACCAGATCAGGGCCCCAGCTTACAACCCCATTTAACCTTAATTACTTCCTTATAAGCTCCATCTCCAAATACAGTCACATTAGGGATTATGATTTCAACATATGAATTTTGGATGGGCACAAATATTCTGTCCATAACATAATGTATCCACTATTACAGTATCAAACAGAATAGTTTCTCCAATTTAAAATCACCTGTGCCCTAATTATTCATCCCTTCCTTTCTACTAACCCCTGAAAACCACTGATCTTACTACTGTCTCCATAATTTTTCCTTTTCCAGAGTGTCATATATTTGGAATCATACAATATGTAGCCTTTTCAGACTTGTTTCTTTCACTTAGTAATATGCATTTAAGTTTCCTCCAAGTTTTTTCATGGTTTGGTGGCTCACTTCCTTTTAGCATGGAATAATGCTGCATTGCCTAGATGTACCACAGTTTATTCATACATTCACCTACTGGAGGACAGTATAAAGATACTATAAATATTTGTGTGTCAGTTTTGTGTGGAAGTAAGTTGTCAATTTATGTGAGTAAATACCTAAAAGCTTAATTGCTGGATCAAACGGTAAGACTATGTTAAGCTTTGTGAAAGATTGTGGAACTATCTTCCAAAATGGCCATATCATTTTGCATTCTGACCAGCAATGAATGGCAGTCCTGTTGCTAAAAATCTTCATCAACATCTGGTGTTGTAAATTAAAAAAAAATTTTTTTGCCATTCTATTAGTTGTGTAGTGGTATCTCACTGTTTTAATTTGCAATCCTCTAATGACATATGATGTTGAATACCTTTTCCTATGCTTGACTGACATCTGTATATCTTCTTTAGTGAGGTGTATATTCAGATCTTATGTCCATATTTTACTTTAGAGGTTTGTCTTCTTATTGTTGAGTTTTAAGAGTTCTTTGGATAAAAGTCTCTTATCAGATATGTGTTTTGCAAATATTTTCTCCTAATCTATGACTTGTCTTTTCATTCTCTTAAATGTCCTTTATTTTTAAAGAGATTATTATGTATCAGGCTTTATAATTAGACACCAATACTACAAAAATAGATAAGATACAGAACCTGCTCTTAAGGGGTCCATGATCAAGTTGGGGAACAGGCATTACTAACTATTACCTACATTGAAATGACACGGTGCTTTAAAAACATGTATACAATGTATTTTTAACACAGAAAACAAATGACTAATGAGGCATTGATAATTCTTCATAGAGAAGGTAAAATTGTTTAAAGAATAAGTCAGCTTATCTTAAGTAGAAAAGGGAAAAGAGCATTTTAGCAAAGAAAAGAGTGTGTGCTAAGACATGGAAACATGAAAGAGAATGGGGTGTTCAAGGTATTGCAAAGAGTTTTACAGTCCTAGAAGGTAAGGATAACCCATACTGTAAAAGGTCTTGAGAGCATTTAAAAGGATCTCAGAGTTATCTTGTATTTGACCAAGAGTCCTAGAAATGTGAACTTGTTATAGAGGAAGAAGGATATGGTCAGATTTGTGGTCATGTGAAAGATAGGACCATCAAAACTGAACTAACAGAGGGGCCATTTAGTCATGGGGATGGTGAGGGAGAGTATATTTTTTAAATAATTATGAGATAAGATTGATAACATTTAAAAGCCAATTGAATGTGAAGGCAAAGAAGGATGAACATTTGAAGATGACACAAGGTTTTAAGTTGGAATGATTGATGGATAGTGTTGCCTCTAACGAAGGAAAAAAATACTCTTCAGTTGAATTGAGATAATAATCGGAATTTTCCAACTATTGAACTTGGGATGTCTTTGGAGATTTGTCTAGAACTGTTTCAATCAGGGTCCCAACACAAAATATATGGTGTACTCGAAAAAAGCATTTGAATAGACGTCATGAAGAAACTAGTTACAAAGTTGTGAGTAGTGTAGAAGAAATCAGTAAGAAATGATGAAGCACCCCAGGACTAGCAATCAAAACTAGGCTCTACCACACCCAGGCTTGAAGGGATAAGCAAAGGGAGGAGTTACCAACCCAAGGAGACCTTAAGCTCTAGCTATAATCAAGAGCTATGGCCATCAGTACAGGATCACAGTCACTAGCAACCCATTGGCTGAGAGGAAGGGCACCAAGGGATGAATATGCTCACCTCTCTTTCTGCTGCCCCACAATCCTTTGCCATTGGTTTTCATTAACCAAACACAGATGGAAGTCAGAGGGCAAGGGAGCCTGTGTCCGCAAAGGTAGGCCTCCTGGGGCCTGTGACAGGGTAGGGATAGGGGAAGGTGAATCTGGAGATCCAGAGAGCAAGGGAATATCCTCCAAAGAGAATATTCTATGTCAGAAAGAGATCTGATCTAGAGATTAAGTTTGGAGATTCCTCACCATGTAGGTTGCAAATGAAACAATGAAACAGAGATGAGGCCCATTTCACAGATTAGAAAACTTAATTCAAAAATAATTAAGCACAATTTTAAAGTTATAAATTATAATCATTCATAATATATAATAATTATAATATATAATTATAAATACAATTCATATAGTTATTTGTCTAAAAACCATCAGCTAATAAACAAAGACTCTGATCTTCTGAATCCTAGTGCACTCTCTGTATTTTTATGCTAGTAATCTTGATCAATGATAAAAGGCACTGACCATCAAACTCACTGATGCAGTCTTCTGTACTATGCATTGGAATTTTTTTTTCTCTTCTATCCCAATCTTAATGGTTCGAAAGGAACTGAGCCTATGTCCTAGCTTCAGAGATGAGCACCTGTCCCAGACTTGGCCAATTAGAATATTCCATTTCTCTAGACATGGTGATTAATTCAGGGATTGTCCTATGTTCCAAATCATATGAATCAGAATAAATGGCTAGAAATGTTGGCAAAGAGGATTTCTCCTGAGACTGCTAAGGTTTTAAGACATGAGCCCACAGAGTTGCTGATGGCCTTTTCTGCCACCACTGGGAAAAGTCTAAGATTAAAACCAATACAGATAACAAAAAAAAAGAAGAAAAAGTGGAAGAAAGTTTCTATAGCTTGCAATATATGAAGCCAATATATGGACCTCTGGACTTCATAGTTATGAAAAGAAAGAAATGCACTTCTTTTCCATACTAATGTCAGTTTCAGTTTGTTTCTATCACTTGCAACTGAAAGAATGCAGGCTAATACATCTAAGTTGACTTTCATTAAAATTTACAAAATTGGTTTCAAAATTTTATTTGAACTTGACTTTTGAAGATCTTCTGTCAATGCAAAGTTATGTAAGTTGAAATTTTTAAAGAAATTGTCACTAATTAGGGAGCCCTACAATTATAACCCACAAGGGGAAATCCACATAAAAGTCTAAACCTAAGTGACCTACCCCTAAACATCTGGGCCCTTTCACTGAGGCAGATTTTGTAATAAAAAAGAAAAAGGGAAAGAAAAAAAAGATCTTTATAGGAAATATACATTTTATACATTTAAAAATATTTGGATAAATCTCTCTCTTTTAGTTTTACATTTTTGTTTTGTTTTGGCAAACCACAACTAAGAACCCCAAAGCCTAAGTAATATAAAGCAAAAATGGGGTAATATAAACTCAATATCATTAAATATTACTTATAGAATATTTAAAAATTCAAATAAAATGATAGCTCTGTGTTCCATGTGCTTTTACGTTTATCAAAATGCAAATGGAACCAAGTCTTTGATACATCGTATTTTATAATTTATGAGTTTATATATAGAAATATTGCATGATATCAAAATTGAAATATAATCCTTATATAGCAGTTTGATTCACAGTACAAGATTATTTGAACATTATAAAAACAGAGTTCAATTGAATTTGGGTAGGATTATTTCCAACATACTTATGAGATGACTTCAAGATTTGGGAGCAAGGGGGTAAAACAAGAGTTCCTTCAAAGATACTTTCCTTCCAGACCTAATAGTGACAACATGAAGCCCGCCCTCTGCGAACTGTGTCATCTGGTCCTCCCCAAAAGAGGCCGTTTACTATGTGGCTGTCATTGGTCCAAGGCAGGGCTGGCCTTCTCCCCTTCAGGCCAATTTTCTGGTCTGAACGCCAGTGCTCTGAGGCGTATAAACAGCTTTACTTCCCTTATTAAGACATTGACATAAGTGTCCCTGGAGTAGTAAAGAAAGACTTCCAAATTGAAATTAACCACCCTTGGGGTTTAGTGTTCTTGTCCTGTAGAGTTTCTTCTTTTCTTTCTTTTCTTTCTCCTGTTCTTTTCTCCTGTCTTTTTCTTTTAATAAAGACTATAACAGCAGGGAATATGCAGACCCTGAAATCTCTAGAAAATGAAATGTTTCCACAGCACTGAGATGCATTTAGTGCTAATACAGAAATTTAGGTCCCTCTATTGTTCTTTTGTAAAAAGGAGTTTTTTTAAAAAAAACACAAATGAAATAGAAATAATTTCAGGGTGATGGGAGAGACCCATGCTTCAAGTCCTGCTGCTCTCTTATTTTCAGGGTGTTTGATGATAAAAGTGAAGAAAAAGGGAAAATTTCCTAATCAGAGTTCTATCAACAGAGTGGATACACTGGAGAAAATGAAAACGGTTGGTTTTGTACTCATTAAAGTGACTTTTCAAAAGAAGAGACTTCAGAATCAGTGACACTGAGCACCTACTGCTGAATTCATTGTTGATTTTTATTTGGACCTTTTTGTTTTATGCACTTTTCTCCATTTCTTCTTAAGTGGCATAGCTTCATAATATACTTACATATGTAAACATACATATACATACATACATAGTTGTGCCTTTCTTTTATTTCACTCTTTAAATTCTGACTGCTGATGTTTCATTGTCCTCGAAAACCTTCTTCTTTTCAAAAGAAATTTAGAGGTTTTTAGTTTTTAAAAAGCAATAAATAGGTCAATAAATATATACATTTTTCATTTAAAAATTAAAAAAGAATAAGCTATGCTCTTTATACATATATTGTTTTTATTCTTAAACAGTTCTTTATTTGATTTTGTCAGATGATAATGGTATTATATAATTGTAACCAATTAAATAATACAATAAATATGTAGAAATGCAAAAATAATCATTTCCCATACATTCCCATCCCTCACCTCATCCACCTACCACCATCTTACCCCACTGAGTTAACCAATACAACACCTTTGGATATATCCATTCATGCTGCTAAGTCCATTTATCTTATATGGGCATATATACAGAGATTAGAGAGTGATTTCTTTTAATAAAAAATAATTTTATTTTATTTTTTCTTGCAAAATGTTCTTTTCATTTTGAAAATTAATCACATAAATTAGAAATGAAAAAGGAGAAGTTACAACAGATACCGCAGAAATACAAAGCATCCTAAGAGACTACTACAAGCAACTCTATGCCAATAAAATGGACAACCTGGAAGAAATGGACAAATTCTTAGAAAGGTATAATCTTCCAAGACTGAAGCGGGAAAAAAACAGGAAATATGAACAGACCAATCACAAGTAATGAAATTGAAACTGTGATTAAAAATCTTCCAACAAACAAAAGTTCAGGACCAGATGGCTTTACAGGTGAATTCTATCAAACATTTAGAGAAGAGCTAACACCCATCCTTCTCAAACTCTTCCAAAAAATTGCAGAGGAAGGAACACTCCCAAACTCATTCTACAAGGCCACCATCACCCTTATACCAAACCAGACAAAGATGTCACCAAAAAAGAAAGCTACAGGCCAATATCACTGATGAACATAGATGCAAAAATCCTCAACAAAATACTAGCAAACAGAATCCAACAACACATTAAAAGGATCATAAACCATGAACAAGTGGGATTTATCCCAGGGATGCAAGGATTCTTCAATACATGCAAATCAATCAGTGTGATACAGCATATTAACAAATTAAAGGATAAAAACCATATGATCATCTCAATAGATGCAGAAAAAGCTTTCAAGAAAATTCAACACCCACTTATGATAAAAACTCTCCAGAAAGTGGGCATAGAGGGAACCTACCTCAACGTAATAAAGACCATGACAGACCCACAGCAAACATCATTCTCAAAGGTGAAGAACTGAAAGCATTTCCTCTAAGATCAGGAACAAGACAAGGATGTCCAATCTCACCACTCTTATTCACAAAATCCAAATCAGAAAAGAAGAAGTAAAACTGTCACAATTTGCAAATGACATGATACTATACGAAAATACTAAAGATGCCACCAGGAAACTACTAGAGCTAATCAATGAATTTGGTAAAGTTACAGGGCACAAAATTAATGCACAGGAAGCTCTTGCATTCCTATACACTAACAATGAAAGATCAGAAAGAGAAATTAAGGAAACAAGCCCATTTGTCACCGCAACAAAATGAATAAAATACCTAGGAATAAACCTACCTAAGGAGGTAAAATACCTGTACTCAGAAAACTATAAGACATCAATGAAAGAAATCAAAGATGACACAAACAGATGGAGAGATATACCATGATCTTGGATTCAAAGAATCAATATTGTGAAAATGACTATACTACCCAAAGCAATCTACAGAGTCAAAGCAATCCCTATCAAATTACCAACGGCATCTTTCACAGAACTAGAACAAAAAATCTTAAAAGCTGTAGGGAGACACAAAAGACCCTGAATAGCCAAAGCAATCTTGAGGGAAAAAAACGGAGCTGGAGGAATCAGACTCCCTGACTTCAGACTATACTACAAAGCTACAGTAATCAAGATAATATGGTACTGACACAAAAACAAAAATATAGATCAATGGAACAGGACAGAAAGCCCAGATATAAACCCATGCATATATGGTCAACCAATTTATGATAAAGAGAAAAGACAGTCTCTTCAATAGTGGTGATGGGAAAACTGGACAGCTACATGTAAAAGAATGAAATTAGAACACTCCCTAACACTATACACAAAAATAAACTCAAAATGGATTAAAGACCTAAATGTAATGCCAGACACTATAAAACTCTTGGAGGAAAACATAAGCAGAACACTCTATGACATAAATCACAGCAAGATCTTTTTTGACCCAACTCCTAGAGTAATGGAAATAAAAACAAAAACAAACAAATGGGACCTAATGAAACTTAAAAGCTTTTGCATCAAAGGAAACTATAAACAAGAAGAAAAGATAATCCTCAGAATGGGAGAAAATATTGGCAAACAATATTTATGGACAAAGGATTAATCTCCAAAATATATAAACAGCTCATAAAGCTCAATATTTAAAAAAAAATCCACCTAATCAAAAAATGGGCAGAAGACCTAAATTGACATTTCTCCAAAGAAGACATATAGATGGCCAAGAGGCACATGAAAAGCTGCTCAACATCACTAATTGTTAGAGAAATGCAAATCAAAACTACAATGAGGTATCACCTCACACCAGTTAGAATGGGCATCATCAGAAAATCTATAAACAGCAAATGCTGGAGAGGGTGTGGAGAAAAGGGAACCCTCTTGCGCTGTTGGTGGGAATGTAAACTGATACAACCACTATGGAGAACAGTATGGAGTTTCCTTAAAAAACTAAAAATAGAACTACCATATGACCCAGCAATCCCACTACTGGGCATATACCATGAGAAAACCATAATGCAAAAAGACACTTGCACCCCAATGTTCATTGCAGCACTATTTACAATAGTCAGGTCATGGAAGCAACCTAAATGCCCATCGACAGATGAATGGATAAAGATGTGGTATATATATACAATGGAATATTACTCAGCCATAAAAAGGAACAAAATTGGGTCATTTGTAGAGACGTGTATGGACCTAGAAACTGTCATACAGAGTGAAGTCAGTCAGAAAGAGAAACAGAAATATCGTATATTAACGCGTATATGTGGAATGTAGATAAATGGTACAGATGAACCGGTTTGCAAGGCAGAAATAGAGACACAGATGTAGAGAGGTTTGCAAGGCAGAAATAGAGACACAGATGTAGAGAGCAAACATATGGACACCAAGCAGGGAAAGCGAGGCGGGCGGATGAATTGGGAGACTGGGATTGACATGTATACACTAATATGTATAAAATAGGTAACTAATAAGAACCTGCTGTATTAAAAAAAAAAAAAGAACTTAAGTAAGTTACTTCACTAACCTGTGCCCCAGTTTCTTCATCTATAAAATAGAAATAATAATAGCACTTCTCTCATAGAGCTTTGTAAGGATTATATACGTTAACAAGTGTGCAGTGCTTAGAAGAGTATATGGCATATAATAAATATTAAGTAAATGTTACCTGGTGTTATTAATTTAAACATGCTCTTCACACATTCCTACTACTGGGCTTTCTCTTCCAACGTTAGAATTCTTAATGTTGTAAGTTTCTATTTTTATCACAAACACCTCAATTCTTTCTCAGTCAACCTTAAATTCATATATATTTGTGCAGGGATTTTTGTCATAGAATGGTCAAAATATGCTTTGATACCAAAGCCAGATAAGGATATTACAAAAAATAAAAAGTATAGGTCAATATCCCTGATGAACATAAATGTAAAAATCTTCAACAACAAATATTAACACTCTGAATTCAATAGTATATTTAAAAGCAAATATGTAGTTAAATTCAGACCACTCTGGTGTTATAATGGTGGTGGGTAAATCACTTATACAACAATACACTAAAAAGATCGTACGTTATGATCAAGAGGGATTTAATGTATGATCCAGGGATGGAAGCATGGCTCAATATTCATAAATCAATATGATACATCATAATAACAAAATGAAGGATAAAAGTCATATAATTATCTCAATGGATGCAGAAAAAGCATTTAATATTCATTCATGATGAAACTCTCAGCAAACTGTGTATAGAGAGGATGTACTTCAACATAATAAAAGCCATATATGGGAAGCTTAAAGTTAATATCATACTCAGTGGTGAAAAGTTGAAAACTTTTCCTCTAAGATCTGGCACAAAACAAAGATGCCCACTATTGCCACTTTTATTTGACACAGTACTGGAAGTCCTAGCCAGAGAAACTAGGCAAGAAGAAGAAATAAAAGGCATCCAAATATGAAAGGAAGCAGTAAAATTGTCTCTATTTGCAGATGACATGATTTTATATAGAGAAAACCCTAAAGACTCCACAAAAACTGTACTGTTCTGACACCAATTCCAAAGTGTGGTTTTTTCCCCATACCATCAAGCAGTTAATTCTAACACTATCTACCAGGAGATATAGCATCAGATCATAGTTTATGGTCTGTCCTATAAGATGTCCTCCCCCATTCCTCTTCAGATGCCAGTGGCAAGTCCAGGTTGTTAATTATGCTTCTAACTGACCAGCTATAGATCAGAGGTTCCAACAACCCTCTTTTGGGTTTCAATTAATTTGCTAGAGCAGCTCACAGACTCAGAGAAACATTTTACTTACTAGATTACTAGTTTATTATAAAAGAATATAACTAAGGAACACTCAGATGGAACAGATGCATAGGGCAAGGTACATAGAAAGAAGTATGGAGCTTCCGTGCTTTCTGAGAACACAACTCTCCCCAAGTCTCCATGTATTCACCAACCAAGAAGCTCTCCAAACCCTGTCTTTGTTTTTTGAATAGAGGCTTCCTTACATAGGTATGACTGACTAAATCATTGACTGTTGGCAATTGATTCTACCTCCAGCCCCTCTCCCCTCCCTGGAGGTGGGGGGTTGGGGGGTGGAAGGGGGGAACTGAAAGTTTCAATCCTCCAATCACATGTTTGGTTCCCCAGGCAACCACCTCCATCCTCAGGTGCTGTTCAAAAGGCATATTATAATACACTAAGGTGTGGTTGAAAGGGGTTTGTTATGGATATCAAAGACACCTTTACCACTCTTATAACTTAGAAAATTCCAAGGGTTTTAAGAGCTCTGTGTCAGGAATGGGAATGAAGAGCAAATATATATTTTTTATTATGAATCACAAGGTATTTTATAATTATTTAATATATTCATTATAAATCACACAGTTGTGACAACGGTTAGAACTAATAAATGAATTCAGTAAAGTTATAGGATACAAAGTCAATATGCAGAAAACAGTTGTTGTTTTTTGGTTTTGGTTTTGTTTTTTTTGGCCCATGCCCCCTGCAGTGGAAGCGTGGAGTCTTAATCACTGGACCACCAGAGAAGTCCCCCAGTTGCATTTTTATACATTAGCAACAAACTATCAGGAAGAGAAATCAATAAAACAATCCCATTTACAATAGCATCAAAAATAATAAAGTGCTTAGGAATAAATTTAGCCAAGGAAATGGAAAATCTGTACACCAAAAACTATAAAACATTAATGAAAAAATTTGAAAAAGACACAAATAAATGGAAAGCTATTCCATGCTCATGGATTGGAAGAATTAGTATTGTTAAAATGTTAATACTATCCAAAGCAGTCTACAAATTCGATATAATTCCTATCCAAATTTCAAAGGCATTCTTCACAGAAATAGAAAAAACTATCCTAAAATTTGTATGGAAGCACAGAAGACCCCAAATAGCCAAAGCAATCCTGAGAAAGAGGAACAAAGCTGGAGGCATAACACTTCCTGATTACACAGCTAGAGGAGTAATCAGAACAGTATGGTTTGCGTATAAACACACACATGTAGATCAATGGAGCAGAATAGAAAGCCCAGAAATAAACCCATGCATATATGCTTAATTATGCAAAGAACGAAACATGGACCCCTTTTTTATACCATACACAAAAGTTAACTTAAAATGGATTAAAGACTTGAATGTAAGACCTGAAACTCTCAAACCTCCAGAAGAAAACAAAGGGAGTAAGCTCCTTGACATTGTTCTTAGCAACGATTTTTTTGGACTTGACACCAAAAGCAAGGGCAACAAAAGAAAAATAAACGTGGGACTACTTCAAACTAAAAATCTTCTGCACTGCAAAGGAAACAATTAACAATGAACAATAAAAAGGCAAGCTACAGAATATAAGAGAATCCTATAGGAGAAAATATTTGCAAACCACGTATAAAATAAGGAATTACTATCTGAAATATACAAGGAACACATACAACTCAATAGCAAAAACAAACAAACTGCCCCCCAAAAACAATAAAACCCAAATAACCCAATTTAAAAATGAGCAAATGACCTGAATAGACATTTTTCCAATGACATACAAATGACCAACAGGTACATGAAAACGTGCTCAACATCACTAATCATCAGGGAGATGCAAATTGAAAGCACAATGAGACACCACCTCACATCTGTTAGGATGTCTATTATCAAAAAGACAAGAGATAACAAATGCCATCAAGGATGTGAAGAAGGGAAAACTCTTGAATATGTTGGCAGGAATGTAAGTTAGTACAGCCACTAAGAAAAGCAGTATGGAGGTTTCTCAAAAAATTTAAAACAGAACTACCATATGATTCAGCAATGCCACTTCTGAGTATATTTCCAAAGGAAACGAAATCACTATCTTGAGGACATATCTGTACTCCCCTGTTCATTGCAGCATTATTCCCAATAGCTAAGGTATGGAAACAACCAAAGTGTTCATCAGTGGATAAATGAATAAAGAAAATATGGTGTACATATATGTCCAATCAAATATTCTTCAGCCTTAAAAAAGAAGGAAACTCTGCCATTTGCAACAACATGGATGAAACTGGAGGGCATTATGCTAAGTGAAATAAGCCAGACAGAGAAAGATAAATACTGCATGGTATCATTTATATGTAGCATCTGGAACAAAATGGGCTAACTCATAGAAACAGAGGTAGAATGGCGGTTGCCAGGGGCTGAGGGATGGAGGAAGTAGAGAAAGACTGGTACAATGCATACATACTTTCAGTTGTCAGATGAATACCGTTTAATGATCTAATGCATAACACAGTGATTATAATTGATAATACTTTATTATTTCCTCCGATTTTATTGAGATACAATTGACACATAACACGTATCAGTTTAAGATGTACAACATGATTTGATATACGGGTACATTGCAGAGTCATTTCTACAGTAAGTTTAGTTAACACCCATCACTGCACATAGTTACAGTATTTTTCCTTGTGATGAGAACTTTTAGATCTACCCTCTTAGCAGATTTCAAATCTACAATACAGTATTGTTAACTATAGTCACTATGCTGTACATTACATCCCGAGAACGTATTTATCTTATAACCAGAAGGGGGTTTTTTTTGACCCCTTTCACCCATTTTGCTCACCACCACCCCCACTCACCACCTCTGGCGACCACCTCTCTGTTCTCTGTAACTATGAGTTGTTTTTTTTAGATTCCACATATAAGTGAGATCATGCAGTATTTGTCTTTCTCAGATAATACTGTATTCTATAATTGAAATTTGCTAAAAGAGTAGAACTTAAATGTTATTTGAAAAAAAGAAGTACATATGTCAGGTGATGGATGTATTGATTAACTCAATGGCAATAGTCCTTTCACAACATATACACATATCAAATCATTATGTATGCTTTACTACAATTTTATTTGTCAATTATATATCAATAAAGGAGAAAAATGCATTCCTGTAGGCAGCAGACAAAAAATTACAATGGAGCAGTTCCTTCAAACTTCTGAAGGAAAAGTATTCCCTACTTCGAACTCCACCCCCAGCCAAACTTCAGATCAAGTCAGAGGGCTAATAAAGACATTTTTAGACAAGCTAGGTCTCAAAAATTTTACATTGCTTTCATCCTTTCTCTGAAAGCTCTTGCCAAATACACTCCTGAAGAATGAGGTCATAAACTAAGAAAATGGAATACAGGAAACAGGAGACCCCACTCTGAAGAGAAGTGAAGGAATTGGCAAGAGGATGAAGAGGCAGACCCAAGATGGCGACTCTGACCTGGCACACGAGTCAAGGAGGCTGCGTATATGCAGCTCGGAAGGCTCTGGCCGGGATTTCCTCCAGAAGATAAAAACAAGAGAATTGCTGGTCAGTCTTTAGGTCTTTAGGGCGTGGTTCATACCCTCATGCCCTTCCTGTGTCGCTAACTCTTCTGCATGTTCAGGTTAACTAATTCCACGTACCACGGCATTTAGACAGATGACTGCCATTGGAGTTAAAACTATTAATGGTAAGGAAACGAAGCAAATAAGAACAGAATAATTGTAAAATATTTAATTCATATTCCAGAAGGTTGAATTATGAGAGACGTGAAAATATTTCACGTAACAGATCAACATTCACACCACGTCAGGATTAACTTTTTTACAACTATATAAAATAATAATATATAGCATTCATGTCAATTTTTTTTAAAAAGGTAATAATCTCAGAGAAAACACAACATGCTGATAGAAAAAGTAAGAACTACTTAGTACAGGGCTCCACTGTGAATAGCATTTACATTTATGCTGTCATGATAATATAAACTTTGACTATTGATGGCATCAAAACCGTGATACAACAATGTTGAGAGGATGAAGAGCACATGTATGTGGGGAGGGGAGAAAGCTGAAAGGGAACTAAATATCATCCATATGGGAAGATGGATCATACCTTAGCTAAAAGTCAGAAATAGCAAGAAAATTGTAGAATTTAGAGATATGGAGTTCAATATAAAAATCAGCTTAGGGCTTCCCTGGTGGCGCAGTGGTTGAGAGTCCGCCTGCCGATGCAGGGGACATGGGTTCGTGCCCCGGTCCGGGAAAATCCCACATGCCGCGGAGCAGCTGGGCCCGTGAGCCATGGCCGCTGAGCCTGCGTGTCCGGAGCCTGTGCTCCGCAACGGGAGAGGCCACAACAGTGAGAGGCCCTTGTACCGCAAAAAAAAAAAAAAAAAAAAATCAGCTTTAAAGAAAGTGTTTGCCTCTGGGAAGAGAACTCTGGGGCAAGGCAGAGAGAATTGCTATTGTTCATAACATAAATTGTAAAACTATCAAG
Source organism: Phocoena phocoena (assembly GCF_963924675.1). Classification (NCBI taxonomy): domain Eukaryota; kingdom Metazoa; phylum Chordata; class Mammalia; order Artiodactyla; family Phocoenidae; genus Phocoena; species Phocoena phocoena. Next base: position 14,816,479 of record NC_089235.1, read on the forward strand.
TTCTTTCAACTATAGGTATACACAATGGTGCTAAAAGTATGAGAAACTAAAAATCATTTTTATGAAAATAGGATTACTAAACTACATTTTAAAATTATAAATTCCCAAATGACATAATGGACACATCTTCAAAGCTTACTTCCATAATTTATTTCATTATCAAATCCTTTTATTATTGATGGAGCCTGTCCTATTTCATAAAAGAAAAATTAGAATTAGAAGTCATCCACTTATTTATGCAATCAGTGAACATCTATTAAGGTGTCTCTGTCTTAAAGGACCTCACAATTCCTCGGGGGAACATTAAACCAAAAATCTTTGGCTGCTGTAGAAAAATTGCATAAACAGGGCTATCAGAGTACAGGACAGGGATAGCTCTACCTAGGACTGTCTCAGAAAGCTTCCCAGAGGTATTTTAGCTAGGTCTGAAAGGGTTTTAATTTATTTTGTAGGTTTTCTAAGTAATTCAATATAGTGAGTGTTATGGTATACATCTTTGTGTGAAGCACTCTATGGGGGCTATAGGAACTATGAAGGTAAGGACAATATTTTTATACCCAGGAGGCACAAAATATAAGAACTAGGGTTACCACTGATAGGAAAGTTCAGAGAGTTGTTCCAGATGACGGATCTGGAGTTTGGGGAAAGTGGCGTTCAGGAGATGGGTCCTGCTTCAATGTCTATCTGTCCCATTGAATTCCAGGAGAAGAATGTTATTCTTTGATTCATTCAACTACCATTTATGGAGCACTGTCTTCTATACACCTGACATCGGGCTAAGTACTGAGCACACAAGGTGTCCCTGAGCATAGGTGAGGGAACAGATCACCAAACAGCTTCAAAGAAAGGAGACAAGCCCAACCAGGTAAGTGTATAGGAGGGAGATGGGTAGGGAACCAGCAGGGAACGGAGGAGACGTAACACAGGAAAGTGAGTCCAAAAATTAGGAAAGGAAGGCTAGGCTGTTTGGTAATTCTACCCTTCTTGATTTATTTTCCCGATGCTCTCTAACCCCCAAATTACTCACTGCCAGTTTTAAGGCATTTTTAAAGCACTTCAAAGAAACAATTCAAGTTCTTAAAATGAACCTATGCAGAAGTAAGGTTGCTTCTCTATTTTACAGCAGGGTGCTGATGACCTCATTGGAGCCCTAGGGTAGAGAAACCCTTCCCAGAGCCTGATCTATGGACCCTTGTGTGATAGTCTGCCACTCCCCTGCTGATGCCTTCATTCTTTCTAAGGACAGCAATGGTAAGTTCAGTATTTCAAGTTCATCTGTGTTGTAGCATGTATCAGTCCTCTGTTCCTTTTCATGGCTGAATAATATTCCACTCTATGGCTATATCACGTTTTGCCAATTCACTCATCTGTTGATGGATGCTCGGTTTGTTTTTACATTTTAGCTACTGTGAATAGTGCTAGGAACATTCATGTACAAGTTTCCCTAGAATCAGAATCAGATGAGTGGTTGCCAGGGGCTGGAGAGTGGGGAGCCACTGCTTAAGGCATTCCTTTTGGGATGATGACAAATATCTGAGACTAACACTGCGATTCTACAGCACTGTAAATATACTTAATGCCACTGAATTGTGCACCTAAAATAGTACAGGTTATAGGATGTGTATTTTACAGTAAAGTGAAGGAGCAGCTCACTTTTTCTTGTCTCTGGCAACTTCTCCCTCCCACCACTTCTCACTCGCCCAGGCAACTTCCTCTTCCCACCTTTACTCAGGCAAAGCTTTGACTCTGGGGAGCACTGGGCCTTTGCTTGAAACTGTAGGAAGAAAATGCCCAAAGCAGTGTATTTTACAGCAGAGCTTACCGGGCCTGGATAGTCGAAAGGAAATGGCCTTGGAAAATCCACTCAATCCCATCTCCATCTGATCTTATTCTTCTCTTGTCACTTTGCTGAAATCTTTCATGGTTTCTATTAAAATTGCCCCTCAAGTGTAGACAACGGCAATCCCACTCCAGTTCAGTCTCTGACTTTGAGTCCAAGCGCACGCACACACACACACACACACACACACACGCACGCACACCCTGCACTTGGAGCCCCTCGTGCATCTTGCTTTGGGAAGAGGAAATGATCTACATGGGTCTGTGTGCTCCTGGACTCACGCATCTTCATCAGAGTGAGCAGCAAGGCAGAAAGTCCAGTGGCAAGACTCCTAAGGATGAGTGATTTCTTATTTGCTGCCGGCAGAAGTGGAAGAAAGAAGCAGCGTTCCTCAATTATTAGGAGTTAATAGTACATCCAAGCTGGCAACCAGGCGTGGAACTCCCCACTGATCCCCACCTCTAGTTTTCTTAAGTAACATGACAGAAAAACTACCCTGTGACTCTCTATTTCTGTTTGCTTTTATATGCGGATTGGGTGAGACCTATTTTGCTTCTGAGGTTTTGTGGGGGTTTTTTCTTAACCACCGTGCATAAGATTTTTCACGGTGCCTAATAATGAGAACTAAACTAGTGATAAGAATACAGAAGGGGGCTTCCCTGGTGGCGCAGTGGTTGAGAGTCCACCTGCCGATGCAGGGGACACGGGTTCGTGCCCCGGTCCGGGAAGATCCCACATGCCGCGGAGCGGCTGGGCCCGTGAGCCATGGCCGCTGAGCCTGCGCGTCCGGAGCCTGTGCTCCGTAACGGGAGAGGCCGCAGCAGTGAGAGGCCCGCGTACCGCAAAGAAAAAAAAAAAAGAATTACAGAAGGATCTTTAGGAACTTAACATTAATGAACAGATAGATGATTTGCAGTTACCTGCTACACACAAATAGATAACATCAGGTTAAAACGAGCGTCTAGAGCAAGTCTGCAAGACAAAAAATATATTCTAACACAGAAGTCAGATGTCCCAGCATTAGGCAAGGGAGGGAGAAGGTGACTAACCATTGCCTTATAAGCTCATGGATTACTCGATTGGTCCTATTGGTTAGAATTTTATCTTTAGGAATTACAATAAAGTATTTTGAAAATTTAAATCGAGTGAAGAGCAAATGTAAATGATCAGAATCCTCAAACCAGATTTATTTTCATTTATCTCTAGGGAAAACCTAACACAATACAGATTTGTTTGGCTATTCACCTTAATTTTTAGAGTGAGTTTCAATTTGCCACCTACCCTATTACAAAGTGCAGATGCTGAATCTCTGTTTCACTTTTGTCTCCATTCCCTCTGAAATGATTCCTTTTGTCCTGAAGAGAAGACACCAAGATGTATTCCTGACTCAATGATGGCTTACCGACATTTTTAGACAAGCTTGTTTTGTATCACAGGAAGCTCCTTAGAAACTACTTGGAAGAGGAAGGAGTCACTATTTTGTCCTCTGTATCTTTTTCAAATAGAATATTTTCAAATAACAGCTTTATTGAGATATAATCCGTATACTTTACAATTCACCCATTTAAAATCTATACTTTGGGACATTGAGTGATAGTGATGTGTCATGTAGGCTCACCAACTGTTACAAACATCCCACTCTGCTGGGGGATGTTGATAACGGGGGATCTAGGCACGTGGGGGGAGGGTTATATGGGGTACTGAAGGGGGTACCTTCTGTTCAATTTGCTAGGAACGTAAAACTGCTTTTAAAAATAAAGTCTGTTAGTTTAAAATTTTTAGTTAAAAAATAAATTCAGTGTACACTTTAAAGACCTTTAGTCTATCGGCCGAGTGGGGCAACCACCATCACAATGATTTTAGAACATTATCATCACCCCCAAAAGAAACATCATTCCTATTAGCAGTCACTCCCCACTGCTGGCAACCACTAATGTACTTTCTGTCTCTATGGATTTGCCTATTCTGGACATTTTGTTAAATGGAATCATGCAGTATGTGGTCTTTTGTGACTGGCATCTTTCACTTAGCATACTGTTTTCAAGGTTCAACCATATTGTAGCGTGTATCAGTACTGCGTTCCTTTCTATAGCCAAATAATATTGATTACGTGCATATACCGTATTTGATCCATCCATTCATTGGTTCATGGATGGTTGGATTGTTTCCACCTTTGGTTATTACACATAAGGCTGCTCTGAACGTTTGTATCCAAGTGTTTGTGTGGACATATGTTTTCATTTCTCTTGGGTTCACATATAAATTTTGACTTGATGTAGACTGGACTTGCTTTTGAATTACCTGGATAGGTAACTCTGAGTAGGTGGGTGGGTGGGTGCCTGAGAAGCGTGAGGAGAGGGAATCAAAGAAAAACATTAAAGAGTAAGTGGATGGGACTTAGTTCACAGATTTCCCAATTTCCAAATCCCTCTAAAATAATACCACCTAATATCATAGCATCTTAGAATCATAACATTATGTGGGAAACGGAGAGCCCAGTAAAGTTAAATAACTTGCTCAACGATTGTTAAAGACCAAGCAGGACCCAGGGCCTATGGTTTACAGTTCTTCGGACACTGCTTTTTGTGCCACTTGCATCATGTCAGCATACTCCATGATCCAGGAGGTGTCTAATTCAAAAAATCTACCAAGGACCCTATTGAAAAAAAAGTTTAGAATTGACTAGGATTGTCTTCATTTTACTGACAAGAGACATTCAATCTCTCTGTTAATCAAAGATAATGCTTATAGAGGGCTTACCATGTACCAACTTAAGTGCTATGCCTGAACTACCATATTATATTTTGAACACAGCTCCATTTTACAAATGAGGGAACTAAAGCTTAAAGATAAGAATTTAAACAATGTGATACATGATGAACAAGAAAGTTGAAGCCAGAAGCATCTCACTCTACAAGACTCGGTCCTTAAGTGCACTGCTGCGCTGATAGAAATCAGGAAAACACGCTCTGCCTCCTTTCCGAGTCCTCCCACACTCCCAGCTGCTGTTTCATAGGTTATGGGTCTTAAACAACCTACGAACGGAACATTTGTAAATTGGGAACGTCTTGTCCATAAATTTATAACTGCACTTAAGCAAAAATATGAAATCATTCCATTTCTAAATAAAATCACATATACGCTTCTCCAAAATTATCAACAGACGTGAAATGTTCTTCCTCTAAAGCCAGATAGGCAAATGCTTTTTGAACTCAAGTGCAGACTTTAGCTAAATGTTAGTGACGTCTGGAATATCGTGTTCAGTATTCCACAGATTACTGTGAAGCCTTAATCAGATTCGGAAGAAGACTGCAGCGATCTGTTTACGAACTTCTACTGGTGTGGGAACAGGGAACGAAAGACATGTTTTTGCCTTTCCTGGGTGTTTAAAAAATTCTCACATCAAATTACAGACAGTAGAATGTGTTTGTATGTGTTCCTTCTAAATGTTAGTTTTCCATAGGTATGCCAGCTTGTTTGTTTTTTCACTTTAAAAAATAAGAGTCTATTCGTGTTTTATTTAGGGTATATTGTAGTTAAATAAAGAACAAGAAAATCAAGGGTAAATAAATATTATTGTAAGGGTAAATGTTAAATTAAAATGCTTTCATAGAATAGTTGGATAACTTCTATGATGATAAGAGTAACAACATCACTTTAGAGGAACATCTCTTTGGGCAAGTTGGGTAGCCAAAGAGAGTCTTATGAACTAGTATAGTGACTATATTTTCTAAAACTAAATCAGAACAAACAATTCCATACTGTTGTTTTAAATGAATGACTACATTTAATGGTATAAAGATATTTTGAAAAGACATTAAAATTAAATTACATTTAAGGATGTGTTCAATAAATCACGTTTATATTAAAAGTGATATTTAAAAGATATACAAATACATTATATTTGGGAATGGTCTTGAAAAGTGCAGGACTGTTGATTTAAATAGAAGGGAAAAAATTTCTGGAGCTGCTGCTCTCTGATTGCTCCAAATAAAAGTCCTTCCACCATGCCAGACACATCACCTCCTTGAAATTCATTCACCTCCTTTAGCTTCTGCCTGAAATCCATAAGTAGGAGATCAACTGTTCTGGTCAGCTAGAAACATACATTTCTCTCCAGAATGAGCTAATATTCTTAACAGCAAACTCAGGTTCTGAGAGTTCAGTTTCTAGAGATATAAGGATGCCACTTCCTATATTAGTTGTAATTTCAGGGTCATTCACATCAAAGTTCGAGGTTCCCACCCTTTCATACTCCTGAAATCTCCCCCTTCTAATCATTTGCTCACTCTCTAGGGGTCACTTTCTTTTAGCTTTGGTTTTCATTTTCATTTTCATTTTTCCTGGTGACCAGGCAATCTGTTACTTTCACGAATGGTCTAGGAATTCTTCAGTAGAGTATGAATTCCTCCAAATCCCAGCTCTATTGTCCTTGCTCATGACCTTTAGCCCCAGTTGAAGACTTTTTCCATAGTCATCTGCATTTAGCTTCAGGACACTGTGCCAAACGCAACAGGACAAAGTCTTTTAACTTCGGCATCACTTGTCAGACCTACCCTGAATGACCATTTTTCTCTTTTTCCCACAATAAATATAAAAAGTGGGTGCCAGTACATTAACTAAGGTGAACCTCAAGGTAAACCAACTACCCTATTGAATGCCCACGAAAAATGTTTCATTTTATCATGTTTTCTTGCCTCTTCCTACCCTGTTAAATGTTTGTGCTTAAAGGTTAAATCAAGCTTCTCCACTCCTGGATTCTTTTCCTCCTATTCTTTGATACTACATTGAAATCATAATGCTGGATTTGTGACGTCACTCTCAATCATTTCCAGATGGTTTCTCAGGCTGATCAGAAACAACATGAGACCAATATATGTTAGTAAAAAAGTAGACCTTCAAACAGGGAGATGGGTCAGAAAAAATAAAGAGTATAATAATAATGTTGAGATTGCAAAACAACTATAGGTAAATTGCCTTTTATCCGTATCTTAAAGTCTTTGATCAATTGTGCCAATGTATGAAAATTTGAACTCTAAAGAAGCTGGGCACCTTTTTAAACCCAAACATCAAAAGCTTTGCTTTCGTTAGAAAATTTTACATCCATGATACTCTGAATGGATTTGAAATTCTCTAAAATGAGCTCTAATAATAACCTTTACAAGCAGAAAGGAAAAGAACAGTAGGCTATGTGGCTTCATGCTACCATTTTCTCTGGTACATTAGTTTTCCAAAGATGGCATTTTGGCTTGTACCAAATAAAAGGACAAAGGTTACCAAATGCAAGCCTGGGGAAGCCAGAAGAGAGAACAGCTATTACAATGGAGGGAGAAATCCAAGCTGTCAGCTCTGAATGGATAGGAATAGCATGTGTGAAATTGACAAGCAGCAGCAGCATGGCGCCTTATGAAGGGCCAGGAAATGAATTCTACCAGCATTCCTATTTACTGTATTAGAGCTGCAGTTCTGTGGTGGTTTATTTAAGATTCATAAAGAGAAATGTCCGGGTCTTTGATAACTTTGGTAATATTTGGTGGTTGTTTAGAAAGGAATTTAAACAAATAAATATCCGGGTGAGAATGGTAGAAAAATGATACAGAAGAAAAAATAAAGAACAAAAATCACCCATCATCCAACCTCTCAAGAGGCGGCATTGTTTTTGTTTTTTTATCTTTAAAGTCCAGTGTTTATTTTTGTCTTACTGCAGCTCCATGGGTTTTTTTGTCTTTTATAACATCTTTATTGGAGTATAATTGCTTTACAATGATGTGTTAGTATCTGCTTATAACAAAGTGAATCAGCTATACGTATACATGTATCCCCATACCTCCTCCCTCTTGCGTCTCCCTCCAACCCTCCCTACCCCACCCCTCTGGGTGGACACAAAGCACCGAGCTGATCTCCCCGTGTTATGTGGCTACTTCCCACTGCTATTTTACATTTGGTAGTGTGTTTATGTCACTGCTGCTCTCTCACTTCGCCCCAGCTTACCCTTCCCCTTCCCTGTGTCCTCAAGTCCATTCTCTGCATCTGTGTCTTTATTCCTGTCCTGCCCCTAGGTTCTTCAGAAACTTTTTTTTTTTAAGATTCCATATATCTGTGTTAGCATATGGTATTTGTTTTTCTCTTTCTGACTTACTTTCACTCTGTATGACAGTCTCTAGGTCCATCCACCTCACTACAAATAACTCAATTTCATTTATTTTTGTGGCCGAGTAATATTCCATTGTATATATATGTGCCACATCTTCTTTATCCATTCATCTATTGATGGACACCTAGGTTGCTTCCATGTCCTGGCTATTGTAACTAGAGCTGCAATGAACATTGTGGTACATGACACTTTTTGAATTATGGTTTTCTCAGGGTATATGCCCAGTAGTGGGATTGCTGGGTCATATAGTGGTTCTATTTTTAGTTTTTTAAGGAAACTCCATAATGTTCTCCATAGTGGCTGTATCAATTTACATTCCCACCAACAGTGCAAAGAGTTCCCTTTTCTACACACTCTCTCCAGCATTTGTTGTTTGTAGATTTTCTGATGATGCCCATTCTAACAAGTGTGAGGTGATAACTCATTGTAGTTTTGATTTGCATTTCTCTACTGATTAGTGATATGGAGCATCCTTTCATGAGTGTGTTGGCAATCTGTATATCTTCTTTGGAGAAATGTCTATTTAGGTCTTCTGCCCATTTTTGGATTGGGTTGTTTGTTTTTTTGATATTCAGCTGCAGGAGCTGCTTGTATATTTTGGAGATTAATCCTTTGTCAGTTGCTTCGTTGGCAAATATTTTCTCCCATTTTGAGGGTTGTCTTTTCATCTTGTTTATGGTTTCCTTTGTTGTGCAAAAGCTTTTAAGTTTCATTAGGTCCCATTTGTTTATTTTTGCTTTTATTTCCATTTCTCTAGGAGGTGGGTCAAAAAGGACCTTGCTGTGATTTATGTCATAGAGTGTTCTGCCTATGTTCTCCTCTAAGAGTTTTACAGTGTCTGGCCTTACATTTAGGTCTTTAATCCATTTTCAGTTTATTTTTATCTATGGTGTTAGGGAGTGTTCTAATTTCATTTTTTTACACGTAGCTGTCCAGTTTTCCAAGCACCACTTATTGAAGAGGCTGTCTTTTCTCCACTGTATATTCTTGCCTCCTTTATCAAAGATAAGATGACCATATGTGCCTGGGTTTATCTCTGGGCTTTCTATCCTGTTCCATTGATCTGTATTTCTGTTTTTGTGCCAGTACCATACTGTCTTGATTATTGTAGCTTTGTAGTATAGTCTGAAATCAGGGAGCCTGATTCCTCCAGCTCTGTTTTTCTTTTTCAAGATTGCTTTGGCTATTCATGGTCTTTTGTGTTTCCATACAAAGTGTGAAATTTTTTGTTCTAGTTCTGTGAAAAATGCCATTGGTAGTTTGATAGGGATTGCATTGAATCTGTAGATTGCTTTGGGTAGTATACTCATTTTCACAATGTTGCTTCTTCCAATCCAAGAACATGGTATATCTCTCCATCTGTTTGTATCATCTTTAATTTCTTTCATCAGTATCTTATAGTTTTCTGCATACAGGTCGTTTGTCTCCTTAGGTAGGTTAATTCCTAGGCATTTTATTCTTTTTGTTGCAGTGGTAAATGGGAGTGTTTCCTTAATTTCTCTTTCAGATTTCTCATCATTAGTGTATAGGAATGCAAGAGATTTCTGTGCATTAATTTTGTATCCTGCTACTTTACCAGATTCATTGATTAGCTCTAGTAGTTTTCTGGTAGCATCTTTAGGATTCTCTATGTATAGTATCATGTCATTTGCAGACAGTGACAGTTTTACTTCTTCTTTTCTGATTTGGATTCCTTTTATTTCTGTTTTCTTCTCTGATTGCTATGGCTAAAACTTCTAAAACTATGTTGAATAATAGTGGTGAGAGCGGGCAACCTTGTCTTGTTCCTGATCTTAGTGGAAATGGTTTGTTTTTCACCACTGAGAACGATGTTGGCTGTGGGTTCGTCATATATGGCCTTTATTATGTTGAGGTAAGTTCCCTGCATGCCTACTTTCTGGAGAGTTTTTATCGTAAATGAGTGTTGAATTTTGTCGAAAGCTTTTTCTGCATCTATTGAGATGATCATATGGTTTTTATTCTTCAATTTGTTAATATGGTGTATCATATTGATTGATTCGCATGTATTGAAGAAGTCTTGCATCCCCAGGATAAATCCCACTTGATCATGGTGTATGATGCTTTTAATGTGGTGTTGGATTCTGTTTGCTAGTATTTTGTTGAGGATTTTTGCATCTATATTCATCAGTGATATTGGCCTACAGTTTTCTTTTTTTGTGACATCTTTGTCTGGTTTTGGTATCAGGGTGGTGGTGGCCGCATAGAATGAGTTTCGGAGTGTTCCTCCCTCTACTATATTTTGGAAGAGTTTGAGAAGGATAGGTGTTAGCCCTTCTCTAAATGTTTGATGGAATTTGCCTGTGAATCCATCTGGTCCTGGGCTTTTGCTTGTTGGGAGATTTTTAATCACAGTTTCAATATCAGTGCTTGTAATTGGTCTGTTTATATGTTCTATTTCTTCCTGGTTTAGTCTCAAAAGGTTGTGCTTTTCTAAGAATTTGTCCATTTCTTCCAGGTTGTCCATTTTATTGGCATAGAGTTGTTTGTAGTAGTCTCTTATGTTGCTTTGTATTTCTGTGGTGTCCATTGTAATTCTCCTTTTTCATTTCTAATTCTGTTGATTTGAGTCTTCTCCCTTTTTTCCTTGATCGGTCTGGCTAATGGTTTATCAATTTTGTTTATCTTCCCAAAGAACCAGCTTTTAGTTTTATTGCTCTTTGCTATCATTTCCTTCATTCTTTTTCATTTATTTCTGATCTGATCTTTACGATTTCTTTCCTTCTGCTAACTTTGGGTTTTTTTTGTTCCTCTTTCTCTGATTGCTTTAGGTGTAAGGTTAGGTTGTTTATTTGAGATTTTTCTTGTTTTCAAGAGTCATTGTTAACAACTGGGTACGTTTGCATCCTCTTACACCCATTGTTTTACAAAGTTGAAGCCAACTTGTATACATAATTTTGATTTCTGCCTTTTTAGTTAGGATTATATCCTAAGTATTTTTCTATGTTATGAAAACGTCTTCATAGCCACTGTTGTTAATGCTTATAGAACGTTCTGTTGTATGAATACACAGTCCTTAATTTACTTAACTTGATTAATTCAACAACTCTTTCTTCATTCCTTTCTCCTATTCCAATATATTTTCCACTGGACAACTAAGAGTAAGCGTTTAAAAAGCCAAAGTTGATCTTGTTACTCTACTTTTTTAAATCATTCAACAATTTATCATTGCTCATAGAAAAGATCACTATCCTTAGCAGGCTCTTGGGGGTACGTTCTTGCTTCTACATCACTCTCACCTGGGGACTTCACAATGTAGAATCTCTACCTCTTCCCAGAACTACTGAATCAGAATCTGCATTTTTACAAGATCTTGAGTGATTCCTATGCATATTAGGATTGGGAAGGGTTGGTCTTCATGATCTGGCTCTCCTGTCACTGCACTAGCCTCAGTGGGACCAGGCTCCCCAGGGCTCCCAGTGATCCAGCAGCAGAGATGTACCCTCAGTGCCTAACTCACCATGCCCTTTCCCCCATAGAGCCTTTGTGGGTGATACAGAGTGAAGGTTTGTGTGCCCCAAGATTTATATGTTGAAGCCCTAAACCCCCCACCTCTGTGTGATGATATTTGGAGATGGGGCCTTTGGGAGATAATTAGGTGTAGATGAAGTCTCGAGGTTGGAACCCTCATGACGGGATTAGTGCTTTTATAAGAAGAGATAACAGAGAGCATTCTTTCTCTCTCTCTCTCTCTCTGTCTCTCTCTCTCTCTCCCTCTCCCTCTCTCAGAAAACATAAAGAGAAGGAGGCCTTCTGGAAGATAGGAAGAGAGCTCTCACCAGCACTTGACCATGCTGGCCCTCCAACACTATGAGAAAATATATTTCTGTTGTTTAAGCCACCCAGTCTATGGTATCAGTCTGTGGCAGCCTGAGCAGACTAAGACAACAGGTATACACTGTGCTCTCTGCCCAGAAACATCTTCTCATGACTCTTTACCAAAATAACTCCTTTCAGAGCCCAGTTAAAAGGCGAGGGGGCGAGAGGCAGGTCTAATATCCTGAATATATAAAGAACTCTTATAAATCAACAACAAAAAATAAAACACATCAATTTAAAAATGAGCAAAGGACATGAACAGACATTTCTCCAAAGAAGATATACAGTTGTCCAACAAATATATGGAAAGATGCTCAATGTCATTAGTTATCGAGAAAATGCAAATCAAAACCACAATGACACACCACTTCACACCCACTAGGGTGGCTAGGATGAATAGATAGATAGATAGATGTCAATATATAAGTAGATAGATAGATACCAAGCATTGGTGAGAACGTAGAGAAATTGGAACGCTCATACATTGCTGGCAAGAATATAAAATGGTGCAGCCACAGCAGAAAACCAGTTTGGTGGTTCTTCAATAAATTAAACATTGAATTGCCATACAACCCACTCCCTAATTCCACTCCTGAGAGAAATAAAGACTTATGTCCACACAAAAACCTGTACACAAAAATTCAGGGCAGCGTGATGCAAAATAACCTGAAGGTGGAAACAATACAAAGGTCCACCAATATATGAATAGATAACTGTGGTATATCCATACAATGCAATTTTAATTGGCCATAAAAAGGAATATAGTACTGATACAGACTACAAATGGATGCATCTTGAGAACATCGTGTTAAGTAAAATAAGCCAAATATGAAAGACTGCTTACTTTATGATTCCATTTATGTGAAATATCCAGGGTAAGCAAATCCTTAGAGATGAGAAAGCAGATTAGAGATTGCTAGGGGCTGTGGAGAGGGGGCCATGGAGAGTGACTGCTTCATGGTATCTTGCTTCATGGGTGTGGGGTTACCATCTGGGGTAAAAGTGCTCCAGACCTGGATGGTGATGATGGTTGCAGAACATATAAATGTAGTTAATGCCACTGAATTGTACAAGTTAAGATGGTTAAAATGAATTTTTATGAATAGTCTACCAAAATAAATTTTTAAAGAAGAAAATAGGGATAAGCAGAAGGAAAAGAAAAGAAACAAGCTGGGAGATACATAAAAACAAACAGCTCAAGAAAAAGAGACCCAGATAAAAGAGGATTCCTTTAAAAAGATTGCTTATTTACTGTGAAACCCAACCATCCTCTTTTTTCTGATGATATTTAATATTTGATACTATTGGTAATCAGGTCTTCTTAAAATTTTCCTGGATTCTCCCATGTCAAACAGAAGTGCTTCTTCCAAACTTAGCCCCTGGGCACAGATCTGCTGTTTATATCCTTTCTCCCTCCCAAGCTTCAACTTTCCAGATGCGATGCTCCAGCTGGTATTTTTAGTCCTCACTTCTCTCCTGAGCTCAGGGACGGGTATTTCCAGCTCTCAAACCACCATCTCATACTTAACATATTCATAATTCCACCTTGAATACATCTGCCGTCTCCTGCTTTTCTCCTGTACCATTTTGTACATTTTTCTCCTATACCCAATCCTCTGAATTTATAGAATCCCAAACCAAAGAGAAGTGAGTGAGTCACGATTCTGAAAGGTTACAGTCTTCTCCCACTCAGAATTTTCCTTCATCCGGGATCTCCCATTAGTCAGGAAGTTGTGTTGACCTTTCCTTCAAATGGTCTTTGTATCCACCTGCACCCTTCCATCCCCACTGCCAAGCCCCAGATTCAGCTTTTCAGTACCTCTCGCCTCAATCCTGTGGTGACCTCCCGGCAGGTCTCTGCAAACCCATCCTGCACCGCAGCTTAGGGAGCATGCCTGAATCCACAGAAAGTTTGCACAGAAAGGTTTTGGGAGATCATCAGATCTGTTGCACTAAGCAGGGAGAATGTGTGAGCTAGTATGAACCTCCAGGTCTCGTCTAGGTCCACAAAGAAAGCAATATAGGATGAACTTTAAGATAACCATGTCCCCCCACCCCCCGCCAGACTGTCAGCAGGGCCAGTCTTGTGCATGAAGGGACCAAACAGGGGTAGATGCTCTTACACTCTCTCCACAGGGAGCAGAAGCACAACACTGTGTGGGGTTTGAAGAAATGCACAACCCAGGTGCTGTCCTTCCTCCTCAGACCCGCTAGGTCTGCAACATCAGAACAGAGGAATTATGGGATTTGGCCAAAAGTGAAGGGTCCCAGGATTAATTTTTTTAAATATATTTTTACTTATTTATCTTTGGCTGCATTGGGTCTTCGTTGCTGCGTGCGGGTTTTCTCTGGTTGCGGCGAGCGGGGCTACACTTCCTTGCAGTGCGCAGGCTTCTCATTGCGGTGGCTTCTCTTGTTGCAGAGCAACACAGGCTCTAGGCACACAGGCTTCAGCAGTTGTGGCACGTGGGCTCAGTAGTTGTGGCGCACGGGCTTAGTTGCTCCGCGGCATGTGGGATCTTCCCAGACTAGGGCTCGAACCGTGTCCCCTGCATTAGCAGGTGGATTCTTAACCACTGCGTCACCAGGGAAGTCCCGGGTCCCAGGAATATTTTGAGGGAACTTGGGAGCCAACATTTTGATAGTATGTGGCTGCCTAGAGCAGGGTCCTGGAGGGCCACAGGGGTAACGGAAGACTTTAAGGTGGACCTTGGAGCCTTCCAACATCCCCATTTCACGGATGGGAGAACCGAATCCCAGGAGTGCACAGCAACCCATCCATGATGCTCAAACAATGGGGAGCAGAGCCAACATGGAACCAAGATGATCTGCCTCCCAAATTAGCACTCACTTTCTCTCCTTTATGCCCGACATCAACCTCCCCTAAACAGGGGAGTACTCCTAATAGGGTAACATTTGAAAACTATCAAAGCAGCAACATTATTCACAGTTTTCTGCCTTCCACAAACTCCACTCCTGCCAATCCCAAGGGTGAGACAGCTGGAGACTGCCACACTTTTAATCTTATGATCCTCAGAGGGTGGGTACCATGGACTTCAACTGCCAACCGCACCGAAATGCCCGGACATGTAAGAACCATCCTGAGCTCATCCTGTCTTAGTAAAGGAGACCGCGATGTCCGGAGATCATTACATTAGTGCCTCCTTAAGTACGATCACAGAGGCACAAATGAAGTGGGAAAGCAGGAAAAAGAAAGGCATGATTGTCTCTGTCTCTGAGGGTAGAAAATATTTGCAGAAGTGACACCTGAGCAGGACTTTCCAGGATAAATAGAAGTTGTGCAGATAGATGACAGGAAAGTGTGTATCTTCTGGATACACACCAGCATTTTGGCTTTGGACCTCACTCCCAGCTGCTGGAGGCGGGCTTACTGGAGAACAGCATTTGTTACTCTCATCACAAGATCCTGTCCAGGAACACTGCTTCAGTCTGTACAAAAATTTCCAACCCTCTTATTCCTGATCTGCTATTTCTAGGTGAGTGTTTCAAATCAGGGAAGAGAGAAGAAAGCCTCTGGCTTGGCAACTATCACATATTAATTAGGCAAATGTACACACCTCTTCCAGATTCTGCAGTGGTTTTCTGTTCTCCTGGCCTGAAACTTTTTTTCTATCCATCGTCACGAACTCCGAAATCCAATCCAAGCCTCTGCACTATGACAGCATTCCCTCTGCCTAGCTCGGACCTCACCTTCTCCAATTAGTGGTACTTCAAACTCTGATCTCTCTCTCTCCCCTTCCCTTCCCTTTCCCTTCCTGTTTCTGCATCATGACCCCACTCACTAAGCCTTCCTCCCCATCTTGACTCTTCCCATACGTCCTTTTCCTTGACTGCATGTGGCCTTGGTCTGCATTGAGCATCCACAAAGAGACCCCAAGTCAGACTTTTGATAGTATCTCCAAATTTGATTACATTTATAGACCCAGAAGTACTCTGAAAGGATTGAAGAAAGATGTTTGTCATTCAACTTAAATGCGTGTCCTATTTCCAGCCTGTGCTCTCCGTTGTGTACTAGGAATTACTATTTTTGATATATCTTATAATCACAGTATGAAGGGCACAATTATACTGCATTATATATTTGTGGGTTACAAGCATAAAGTTTCAAATGTAAATGTATACCACACTTAATATATACCACAAGGCTGTATTAAGTTATAGCAGAATCACTTTTTTTTTTAAATATGCTAGAAACTTCCCTCCAGCCTTATATTCTCCTAGACAACATCATCTCTAGCAAGGGTCTGCAGAATCTGGTGCCCCAAAGCCACTGCAGAGGTGAGGGTGAAAGAAGGGAGATGGGAGGGTACATTACTTTCCAAAGGCATATAGGAATTTGGGGGCTGTCTGGATGCTTACAAAATAAGTTTATTGCTAACACTAGCTTTAGATTAATTTTCATTTCTAAACTTCCTATAAATAATACAGAAAACACAGTGTCCAACTCACTTTGGATTCCTGGTGTCTGGAAACCTAAGAAAACATTTTTCCTGATGACACGATGCTATAAATACGGTTATCTTTGAGGCAAGGAGCAGAAGCCTAATTGATCTGCAGTTCGACTAAACCATGCAGTATGGAGGAATCTCACTCCCTGGCTTAGCGAAAGGTCAATCCTAGGCACAGATGTTATGTGACGTCCTCCCACCCCTCTTTCTGTCTTCTCTGCCATCCTTCCCACATCACCCTCCCATGCAAAGTCCAATAACCTCATCGTGAGTTGGCAAATCTCTTCTCTGAAGAATGAAGGGCAGATGGTTTTTGTTTTTAAAACTACACCTATTAAACCAGATAAATCTCCATCAGAGGAATTTCAGATATGAGAGAGATCAACAGGGTTGAGAGTTTTCTGTGAGCATCAGTTTCCCTAAACTTCCACTTTGTAGCTCTCAGGATACGTATAATTCCAAGGTGTTTGCAGTGATTCTCGTGGCTACGTGAGTTGGGAGACTTTCAGGGTTAGAAGAAGCATCGGCTCCATTTTAGACCCCCAATGTTCCTATGTTAAAGATTGTGTAAGCAATCCTCTTCCCATCTCCCAGAAGACTGGGCTTCTGTGTTGAGTTTGATATTATACTGAGTTCATTTTAATGAGGCTCAAAACAGCCAAGATAGAGCCCTGATGAGTTTCCATCCTGCCTTCCTTCCTTCCTCCCTTTCTTTCTTTTCTTTCTTTCTTTCTCTCTCTCTTCCTTTCTCCCTTCCTTCCTTCCTTCCTTCTTTCCTTCCTTTCTTTCTGTTTTTCTTTCTTTCTCTCTTTCTTTCTTTCCCTTGCAACCATTGCAACCATGAGGAAAGTATCCTTACAATTTGGACTTGGTGTCTAATACTCATGATCACATAACACCATGAATATCAGAGAACAGTAGCATTTAAGGCAATAATAAAACACTTTAAATTGTCCCTTTTAAAGGCTTCACTTTCCAGGGTAACAAAATACAAATGCTTGATTGCCACTTCTGTTCTGAAAGATGATCAGAAAACAGGGCTTTGGAACCCTTCCCTCTGCTACTCTCCATAGGTGTGA
Source organism: Phocoena phocoena (assembly GCF_963924675.1). Classification (NCBI taxonomy): domain Eukaryota; kingdom Metazoa; phylum Chordata; class Mammalia; order Artiodactyla; family Phocoenidae; genus Phocoena; species Phocoena phocoena. Next base: position 14,833,858 of record NC_089235.1, read on the forward strand.
CATATGGAATGTTCTGCCAGTTGATAGAGGCATTTCTCTAAAAACAAATTTTCTTTGAATTCAGGTCTTCCCATTTATTTAACTTTAAATCACCTCCTCAAAAAAGTGCCTTGAATTTATTCAAGTGACTCTTTCCAGAAAATGTCTTATTGATGACTTTATCATCAAAGGTTAAGAAGTACCTTCCTAAACCTATTGACACACTTTGAAAATCAAGGCCCTGATATATTTTCTCTAGGAAAAACTTAATTTTTTATTTAGTCAATAAAGGAGCCTGAGATACATGAAGTATTTTACTCAGGAGATCTTTATAACCAATAAGAAAGTTTAATCAATTTCCTAGGCAACTTAGCCAGCAAGGTAATAAAAGTAGAAGATACCATATGATATCAAATTTTCTTTTTTAACGTATTTTGACAAACCATTTAAAAAATATCTCTGGGGGATTAAAAGCCATAGTCTTTTTTTAAAATGCTAGAACCCTTTACGTTTACCCCTTGGCTACTTCAAAATCTAATTTCTAATCCCATAATTGAGCTCACAGTGGTTTAAACTGTTATCAAACATCTTTAGGGGATTAGGACTCACTTCTGGTCCAAAGGAAGCATCAGAAAAGCATGCTTGGGGTTGTCCTGAGAAAGTAATGCCTGTCAATTAAAATTCCCCTAGGATTAATTAAAAGAATTGGAAATGATGGATTAAGAATGGTATTTAATGACTGCCCTGGGGCAGTCATATTTTTTTAAAAAATCAAATGCATGTGGCTATTAAGCCCTGCAAAAGATGTAGAGGCTTACAAAAATGAAAGGCGACCAAGGATCTGATATAGAGAATGCAGGTGTAAATAGGTGCATGTACCTGCCTCACTGCTACTTAATATCACCTCAAATAGCACCTTCTGCGTCCTAAGTGCCCTGGTGTCCATGCATTGGCTAGGTGCGGGAATGAGATCCTGCCGATCAAACGTCAGAGACGGATCATGCATTGTAGGAAAACCCTTCCTTAGGTGCTAAAAAACAAAATCCAACTGAGTACATTTTTAAGATCGTATTGGCTCTATTCAAGAATTCATGATTGGGCAGCATCCCATCTAGCAGATAAAAAGGAGCTCCAAGGAGCTGTACAAAATGAAAGACTTATAGGCAAAAGGCAGCAGGAACAAGGAAGTTATATTAGACAGAAAAAGAAGGCTGGTGATTGCGAGGTCACTTTCCTTTAGGGCATGGCAGGGGTCTGTCAGGCAAAGCTCCTCCCTAGTGCTAATCAGGCGATTCCTGATTGGTTTAAGATTCCATTTCTGGGAGAGTCGAAACTAATTATGTCTTGGTTTGGTGATGTGGGGCTTGGCATAAGTGACTCCATTTTGGGCCTGTTGTCTGGTTTCTAACAGGGTTCACTTGTGTCTCTCATTTCAGAGCAAAAGTGGGGAGTTATTTCGCCAATTTGTTGAAACCCTTCCTTCTGGAAGGTATTCTTATAGTTCCTGAACACATATATAAACGTGAGTACAACTGGGCTTTAGCAAAGTGATAGACATTCTTGAGGAATGACCCTACCACCTTCAAAGTCTCATAAATAGAAGTTAGAGAGTTGAAACAAGAACAAATTCATTAGTGACGTACACCCTGAAGGTTGGAGTTCAAATCCAGGCTTTGCTTCTTACCGGATGTTTGACCTCAAGTAGAGCACTTTCTATTCCTAAACTTCAATACTCTTGTCTGTAAAATACAGGTAATAATAGGATCTTCCTCATCGGAGTATTGTGATGGTTAATTAAATAGCCTGGGTGAATATATTAAAAAGCTTCTCTGATGGTGAGTGTTCCAAGACGATTAGGTGTTATGTGATTATGATGATAGACTTTAGAAGAAGAAACAGTCCTTTTCATGGGATAGGTCAGGGGGAAAAAAGGCCGGACTAGAGAGTAATATCTTTAAATGAAGAGCTTTATCAATGCTGGCAAGGTTTACTTTAGCAAGAGAAAATTAAATAAATTTTAAAAATAAAATTCAGAGAATAGACTTTCAAAAACTTAATTATGTTTGTTTTAAAAATAAATTAAGAATCATGGTAATGAACCTCTAAAAGTGCACTATTTTATAGCTTCTGGCTTGAATATTGTCATTGATGACATTAGAGGCAACTAAACCATTGATTAGAAATCTTCACCGATGCAAAGCACAGAGGAAAGAAATTTACTTCATCTTTAGCTTCTGACATATTCACACTTGAAATCAAAGCTTTTGTTAAATTAGACCAGAAAGAGCTATTTAGCATAAGTAAGAGTTAACACTGGCTTAGGGATGTCCTATTTTTAAAAAAGAGGTCTGTTGGAAAATACTTGATAAATCTGCCTTTAAAAATCAGCATAAATATTGTGACTGCTCTTTTGACAGCCTTCCTAGGAAGCAACTGATGCGAAAGAAATTGTGATTGTCAAAATAATAAGCAAACTACGACTAGCAAGAGAAAAAGAAGCAGAGTTTTCTATTTTATACGGTTGCATTTTTTTGCGTATCCTGGTGTGTGATGACTAAGAAAGACCATCAAAAGGACAGGATAGTAATGTCCATCTGTCAAATACCTTTCTAAAAGAATCTAACAAAATCCAAGATTTTATTTAGCTTGCAGAAATTCCATTGGCCTATTAAGTAAGCAACTGAAGATGGCTGCTCATTTAACAAACTCTATATTTTATGGAAATCAACTTTTTTTTATTAACATCTGTTAGCTTCGGTTTCTTTACAAAGACTGTAACAGTAACAAGTGTGAGTCTGCAGCTGTTACTCAGAAACTTTTACACAGGTACTTACTTCCCAGTACTGTTGAGTACTAGAACCATGTTACTTTCCTGAAAATGAGAAAGAAAAATATGTCAATGGACTACATTCTGCTTTGGAAGAGCTATGTATCCAGCAGGTTGGCTATAGACTCAGAAGTAAGGGCCTTCAAACTAACTACTTAATCTCCCCCCAAAAAACTGAGCTAGGTCATTCAAGAAGCAGCATTTGTAAATTCAGCCAAGACAAGCAACCCTCAGCACTGGAAACTTATATTGAAAATCTGTTTTGTAAATGCACTCTACTAAATTCTAAAGAGAAGAGATGCAAAGATAAGACAGTTTTCGCTCTTGAAGAGTTTGTAATTTTAAAATGGATTGGCTTGTGAGCCCAAGAGAAGGAAACGCTCCCTCTTTTTTCTTTGTTTACTGACAAGTTATTTATTTGTTTTATGGAATACTTTTGCCGTAGGCATCCGTTCTTCTGTGGTGTCCTGTTGTGGCATTCAGTGATGATTGTTTTTGTCACTAAATTTTTTATATCTTCCACTTGCCTAAGGCCCAGCCCTATATTTTAAATTTTTCAAATAAATGTCAGAAAAGCAGTGAACTCTACTTTTAAAAACATGATTCTCGTTGGTATATCGGGCACTATACCTTTGTTAATTTTCCAGACATTAGGCAAATAACCCGGCCATATTCCTGCCCTATTTCCCAATTCTTATGGCCCCAGCAAGGAAACATTTCAGTTCAGGATCTGATATCCATTTCTCCCTAAATCAATATAGCATTAATCTTATTGAGATATCCTCAAATCTCTAATCCTGTATATTGAAAACAATACATGAAAGTAAGAAAGGTTGATGATGTGTCCCCTGGGATCTATCCCACTTTTTGCAATAAAGGATAGCCACAAGAAAAATCATTTTACCCAATGATTACTAAGGAAAGCTCTGTGGCCTTTAGGATTACACCTGCTACCAAATCCCACGGCTTTAATCACTCTGATGACTTAAAGAAGAAATACTGCGGAACTAAAGGTAGTTCGTGCATCTGAATTCCCAGTAATTTCTCAAATTATTTAACACCAATAATCACACTTACTCCAGTTTAAGAGAATTTTTGCAGTTTTGTATTTTCGTTCTAATAAAAGTGCATGGTGCTGTTGAGAGCAAAAGAGGTGAGCTAATAGATTGAACCCTCGGGTTTATTCCTCGTCCCACCAATGACTTCGCTGGTTGGCCTCCCTTTTCTCATCTCTAAAATACAGGGATTCAGTTCTATCTACTATCTCGTCCAAAGGCAAACTTCTGGTCTATTCTCTGGACGTGAGTGATGCCCATCCCTGCATCCAGTTTTCTCCCTTCATTCACACTATTTACCTTAACTGGGAAATACACATAATACAAATGAAAGACAAACATGTGACTCTTTAGGTCTCGGATGTACACCCCACCTCAAATAGCCCAATCCTACCTCCAAGCGAATCCAATAAAACCTCAAGTTCTTATGACCAAAATTCATATTTTTCTCTTACCTGATATCTATACTTTCTAATATAATGTCTCATAAATTTAACTATCTGCTCAAACGAGGACTACTGTCCCATGCCTCAAACACTGATTTCCACAAATATGGATTTCAAATAGGTTTTTAAATTTTTTATTAGCCTATTTGCCATATTCTATTGAATCCAGTGTCTTTTATTAAATTACCCCATTTGCGGGTCACTGTTTTGTCCTAAGTGGTTCAGCACCCTCCCCTTTATCGTCCCAAAATTATTTGCAGTGCACAGCTACCTACCCCTTTTCAGCAAACGTAGGCTTGTGCTTCCTGGAGGAAACTTAACTTCAGTGATAAAACCATCCATCGGACGTGAAAGTCATCACTGGCTCCAGTGTCACCTCCCCTATAGCTCTGCAGTCACTGACAACACGAACAAGCCTGACGCTTGCTGCGTACCATGTGACTTAACATTTAACTGGCAACAATTTCCCCTCTCTTTCTGAGAATGTCTTGGTTCAATGCGAATAAAGACAGTAAAGTTTAGCCGAAGGAGTGTAAGTGAATGTCTGTGTAGCCCTGAGTAATTTAGAAGTTCGGGATGTTCCAAATTATAAGATACATTGGGCATATACAGACACTTTACATGATATGAACAGCAATGGGCTAATTACTACACGTATTTCTAGCGTCATGGTACTTTAGAAGACATTTGCCATTTGTTTTAAAAGAAAAAACCTAAAGGGATGTTACCATGAAAGAAAAAAATTCACCTGGATAAGGAGCACCCCAGATTCCCATATCCTATCAGATAAAACATTGGTGATCAGAACTTTTTTCTTTTCTAATACGTAGATTAAGATGACCTCAGAGCCAACCTCAGAAACCTGTTTTAAGAGTAAAACATTTCAGCAGCAGAATTGGGGGAACCTGGATCTTAGTTATGTCAAAACAGGTATTGGAAAAGCAGTGGTAGCCGAGGTTATACGAAGAGGAGAAATCTAAGACTACCATTCTGACTTACTCTTATCAAGATTAAACACAGCCCTAATGAAAGCATTGGCTTCCAAGCTGTTGGTATCATCTCAATTCTTATAGGGAATGGTTTACCTCAAAATAACACTAATTTAAAATTGAGTTGTGGGACTTCCCTGACGGACCAGTGGTTAAGACCCTGTGCTTCCACTGCGTGGGGCAGGGGTTCGATCCCTGGCCAGGGAACTAACATCCCACATGCCGCGCAGCGTGGCCAAAAAAATAACAATAAAATAGAGCTGTGTCCAAAGAAGTAAAGTCAGCACAAATTATTAGAGCCCTTGTCTTGCTAAGTTCTCACAGTTTCAAGCTTTTGCTGACGGTCCTCCCCCACTTTCCATGGGATTCTTCTGTAGTCACACTAACATTCAGGCACCCCAGCAGCGTCACCTGCCCGTGGCCCTGGGGCACAGCGCCGCCTGTGACAGCCAGGATGCTGCAGATCCTTGTTCCCTCCCTCCCCGCCAGGAGTCTGGAGCGGCAGGCTCACTCACCCTCCCTGATTATTTGTTTACCGAGCCCAAGTTGGGATTCTTGGCCAACTGGCAGAACAAGGGGCAAAGAACCATGGTGTCTTAAGTGCATTAAATCTTTATATTAGCTCCCTGGCTTGGTAAACCTTTCTGCTGGCTTTGTTCTCTTTTTCCCAAGCATGACAAACAAGTGGTTTTTCTTTTTCACGTTAATGATTCTTTAGACAAAAAGGAGTCGTTCAGGGCTTTCTCTGAGGCTGATAGGTGTTTCTGTTTAATGAGGTTTTTATTATACTGTATTGGCTTCCCTGAAAAGAAATTACAAGCAGCAAACAGCTGATAATAGAACAAGGCTGGAAGAAACAATAACCAAGAGGGGGAAAAATTAGTGTGGCAGCAGATGCACGCGTTGTAGCTCAGGGATTAAATGCCGCTTCCACTCTCCCTTGGCCACCATTGTACCAGGAATAATGTGGATGTGGGCACTTACGTGCCTGTTACATGTGTGCAAAAGATATGGGTATAGATATAGACCCAGCTAAACTGCCATCTGTGGAGGAAGAAGGGTGGTGAGCTCAGTCTAGACAAAGATGAGCGAAGCTCAGAGCAGGGGTTTACAAGGGCTGGCCGGTTACCATGGAAACTAATTGGCGCTAATAAGTAAAGGGACATTTTAACTGTGGGAACAGAATAGGAAAGGCTATTTTTCAATATCACCGTTACCTACAATTAATCTTTCATTTTAGGAGTGTCCCTACTTAATTCCTGTGATGAAGCCATACCCTCTGCACACAACCTCACCCTGATCAACATGACATTCAAAAGCTGAGTATCATCTTTTAGAACGTGTCATATTTTAGGTTTCGATCTTTCAAGATAGAATCAATTTCACTTTTTTTTTTTTTCTTAAAAAATAAACTGTTTGCAGATGGCAAGGGGAAGGGAAGAGAGGTAATGGAAAATTCTTAACTTCTAAACTGACACTGCTGAGCACTGGAGCTGGTTACAGAGAGAAGGGGAGCCCGGATCTTATCCTGCAGCACCAGCTTCAGGTCTTTGTTTGAGTTGATTTTCCTTAACAAAAGCATGGCAGAACATCAACCCCAAAATGTGTCATTGTGGACTCACTTTAGAATACTTGCGAAAGGTAATGTTTACAGGCACTGCACAGGACAAGAATTAAGATCATAGCGAACAGGCAAGATCTGTTGCTCCCCTTGTATTTTTAATGTTAGAGCAAGTTTTAGGTAGCATAATAACTGAAGTTATCAATAAAAGAGAAGTAGTGACTGAGATTTTAGGAAAAGATTTACAATTGAGAAGAGAAGAGAAATGTTTCTGTTAAAAAGCTCTTTCCACAATCGTGTGGATCAGAGCCAGGATCACTGGGGAAATGTCTCACAGAAGGTGTGTTACCAGCACAGGGTTGATAAAACGTGATTCAACACCTTTACAGTTTCTTAGGTTTTACTTTTGTTACTCAATTTACAGTTTAAGAGAGGGCAAACTACCTTAATAACGTCTCCAGGGTCTTCAAAATCTATGCAGTTGAGGTAATCCAGATTTCCAGACGTGGGTCTGGTTGGATTAGCCAAAAGAAAAAAAAGTTTTTAATGAAAAAATTGCTTTGCAATAATTGGCACTATTAAAAATTTTACGGCGCCCAAGGGAAGTTTTAGCCCCATGGGACCACTTGCCATTGTTGAATGTTCCAGTGTTGATTATGTATCTGGATTTAGCTGATTAGGAGTAATGGTTTAGTGAATCTACTACATATTGTGAAACAGACACCTCATAATCACTTCTGGGAAGAAACT